>NC_088641.1:20327763-20627763 GCF_036013475.1 Columba livia | reverse complement strand
TGCACTGGTATCAAGGAGTGACACCAGAAATTCAAGAATTGCGTAACCTATCTCAGATTGTTTTACAGAATCGAATGGCTTTAGACATCCTGTTAGCTTTGCAAGGAGGTGTCTGTACCATGCTAAACTCCAGTTGCTGTATGTATATCGATCAGAGTAAGCAATTGATAACTGAAGTGGATAAAATCTGGAAAGTTAGTCATGTCATGCAGCAAATTCAACGAGATGACACTAACTGGGGTGTCGCAGACCTGTGGCAATGGATGACTTCCTGGTTTCCTGATCTCGGAACGTTAGTGAAGAAGATTTTGATGATTGTCATTGTCATTGTAATTGTCTTTGTGATAATTTTTGTTTTGATTCAATGTATGTCAATGTTTTGTAATTGTTGCTGTAATCTCTTGAATCAACAGAAGCTTTATTATCGTTATCAGTAAATTGGGAAATTTTAAAGAGAAAATGGGGGACTGTTGTAGGAAAATAGGAAATTAGGATTTTAGGCCTATATCAGTGTTATAAGCTGTGCTGCTAAAGCTGAAAGTCTCAGCTTGTCCCCTGTACAGTCCTTACCCAGAATCACGAGCGTGGTTACCTTATGCTTGCTTTGTACCCTTAGTTAAGACATTGATAAATACTATTCTTAGGGTTGCTGATTTCTATGCTAGACTGGTGAACTATGGATAACAAATGAGACAGGTGGAACTTCAAAAGAAGCTAGCCCTGCGACTGATGACCTGTCGTTCTGTACTTGCCAAGAAAGAAGAAGTGGAACCTGCAGACCACTGGAACGGAAGGAACCTGAGGATATCGACAGTGATAGATATCGACAGTGATAGACAGTGATAGATTTTGTTTAGTTGCATAATACCTGTTAGAACCCTATATAATGACTAGTTATACTGCTGTATGATTGTCACTCTCTGAGGAGGTGACCCAACGCTGCTGTTCCTGTGAATCTTCTACAATAAATACTGCTCAGAGTAACCCACAAGAGTTCGAGTCTCTACCCAGCGCCTACCTACGACCTTTTTTTTCAGAGACACTGCTGATGGTACCTTTTTGGTATGAGATGCTTCAACCAAAATGCATGAGGACTACACACACTAAGGTAAGATCATTACGCCAGGTCTGTAATACTTCACAGTAAAATGCAATACTGCATTTCCCTAGGAAATAGTATTTGAAGTATGCCTAACTTTTCAACAAACTTTATTTGCAGGAAAGGAGGAAACAACAAATTCATCAAAATATTTCACCGAGATGGGAAATACGGCTTTTCTGACCTGTTAACTTTCAGCTCTGTGGTTGAGCTAATAAACCACTACTGGAATGAATCTCTAGCCCAGTGTAATCCTAAACTGGATGTAAAATTACTGTATCCAGTATCTAAATACCAGCAGGTAATTTGTTCTGTTTTCTTTGTGTTACATTTAAATACAGATACATTTCTGCAGACTGTGGAGTCATTTGTCATGAAGAACTTCAGCTCTGTTAATATCTGAAAAAATAAAGTGGGTATAAAAATTGATGGGTTTGTTTAAAACCAACTCCACAATTTGCATATAAGTAATTAAAACTTTAAATGCTGCAGAAACATTATTAAGAAATAAACTTATGTTAATAAATATCCCACTCAATTATGAAATATATAATTTTCAGTATAAAGCTGAACACTTACATTGCAAAATGGCTTTTTGTCATTAATTTTATTTCTAATTTGCATATTATGCATATAGTATGTCATATCTCCATATTGATAAAAGAGAAGTCACATTTACCATGTAACTATCTAATAATTTTTAAGCAATTTTATCCTGAAAATCTGTGCAACATAATTGTTTCTTTATAGAATATATTTCTTTCTGCTCATCATCCTAGGATCAAGTTGTAAAAGAGGATAGCATTGAAGCAGTGGGAAAGAAATTACATTAATATAATACCCAGTTTCAAGAAAAAAGCCAAGAATATGACAGACTCTATGAAGACTACACAAGAACATCTCAGGTGAGCCTGATTTCAAACCAAAGGGGGAGTTGCAGACTTCTGTAGATTTAGAAGAATATTACTGTAAATTCATACTGCCATCTTCTTCCATCCTTCTCCCTTCCACCACCACTACTATTGCCCAAAAGAGGAAGCATTTCTGATGTGGTCACTCAGTACAGAATTGCTTACTCATGTTTTAATAGTCATCACCTAACCCTGTGCTCAAGCCTGACACCTGCATCCAAAGCAAGCACAGAACTCTCTTGATTTACCAACACTTCTGCATACTGACTTCATCAAGTTGAGTTAAGGTTTTCAAGACACATCTACAGGGAAGCATTGTATTTTATTACTAGTTTTTTAAGGATCTGGTTTCACCTATGCAGGGTAGAATGATGACATGTAGATACAGTGTAGGAATGAAAAGCTGCCTCTATCCTTCTTACATCTTAATAAACTATTAGACAAATCTTGAAGTGCCAGTGAATTTGTGCTGTTTTACAGCCCCAGAATCAAGACCTCTTCTTAAAATGTTCAGGAAATACTCCTCAAAATAATTGAAAAAGGTGGAGGAGTGCAGGCAACTTGAACTTAAAATACTCAGCTATCAACTAGCTATGTAGTGGCAGGAGGACAGACTAGATGACCTTTTGAGACCTGTCCAGCCCAATATCTTATACCTTTATTTCAGAAAGCCAGATGTACTTCTAAGGACATTAGTTGGTACAAAGGGCAAAGTGCACTGTCATAAGGCTCTAATCATCACAAATAAAACTTATTTATACAAAACAAAGATTGTAGCTACCTCTTTGTCTAGCAGTTTTTCTTTCTTGAAAAACCTCATTATGGAAAGCCTCATCATGGTAGCCTTTTGTACAGGCCTCTTTTCTCTGTTTTGTACGGCTCTGCAGAGAGAATGTGTTCTGGTAAAGGGATATTGAAGTCATTCTGTTACAACATACCAAAGTGTTTCTGCGATACAAGCAAATAAATCATAACAACTGTCATAACAATTATTTTTATTTTCAGGAGATTCAAATGAAAAGAACAGCTATTGAAGCATTTAATGAAACAATAAAAATATTTGAAGAGCAGTGCCAGACACAAGAAAGATACAGTAAGGAATACATTGAAAAATTTAAATGGGAAGGAAATGAAAAAGAAATACAAAGGTCAGTGTTTATATTTCAAATTGTATGATTTTGAAGAAATAATGCCAAATATAGATCTGCCTAAAACTAAAGCAAGTTGGCGAGTCTAAAGTTGTTCAGTTGTAAGCACAGCAAGCTTCAAATGGGGTAGATGTGAACTTGCAAAACGTGTACCTATATCTAGATAAATAATCTGTTTTCTTAAATAGCTACATAAGAAAATAGCAGATAAAAGTAATTAATAAGACTTGATCAGAGTATAACCTAACACATTATTCCTTTCAGAATTATGCAAAACTGTGAAAAACTGAAGTCTCGAATAAGTGAAATTGTGGACAGCAGGTGTAGATTAGAAGAGGATTTAAAGAAGCAAGCAGCTGAATATAGAGAGATAGACAAGCGTATGAACAGCATTAAGCCAGACCTCATACAGTTGAGGAAGACAAGAGATCAGTACTTGATGTGAGTATCATTATTAATTAGCAAAACCTTTTTTTAAAAGTTGTTTTTTTTTTTTTAATATGCATCCAACTTCTGTGACTAACAATTAATTTTATTTGCAATTATTGTCCAGGTGGCTGACTCAAAAAGGTGTACGGCAAAAGAAACTGAATGAATGGCTTAGAAATGAAAATACAGTAGAGTGAGTATTAAAATATTTAAATATTACTGGTATTCCAAGTCATCTTACACAAAAGTGAGATAAAGCATATTTAATTCCAGGACAACACAGAGGAAATCTCAAGCCTAGCTCTCCAGTAACGATGTGCACTGTTAACACATGGCAGGCTCTGTAATGCAAGTATTGGAAAAGACTCTGTCTTACCCACTACTCTATCGTTATTCAGGGAAGTGCATAATCAAGTTACTATAGCAAAGGACTGGAATTTAACCTGTCACTATTCTTAACAGCAAAATGAAGATCATAAGGTGTTAGTGTCTTGTAGAAATGTCATATGGATAGATAAATTGTTCAGAAGGTCTGTAAGGCATGGGTAGGCTGTTTCCAAATTTCAAGCGTTGGTACCATGGTGCTATAGTGGTACCTACATCAATATATTGCACTGCTATTGGAGATGATAAAATTGTGTATGCTAAAGAATGTTCCTTCTCTGGTTGTGTGGTCTGGTTAATTTTTCTGGGAAACGACAAGATAGTATTCTGTCATTTCAGCAATTCAGTTTAGTACAGGTTCTGACTGTGGCTTGACTACTGAATATGTTTCACTTCAGTCCTGGGAAAAAAGCAAAAAGCACCCAGGTGGTACAAATGTAGGCCAAATTTAAATGAAAGCAAGCCACAAAATAATATCAAAAATGTAGTAACAGTGAAGAATGAACAAGTAGAAAAACAAAGTTGTCTAAGTAATATTCATATCAACCTTTTCTGATGTTGTAGTTTCCTGTGCATTGCTTTTACACTGCCTGGCCAAACATGTGGCAAAAGCAGCACGCTGACAATAACTGTTTTGTGGATTTACATTCTATCTTTGTCGACATTGGTGGTCTATTTTAATTTGGCTTGATTTACTGAGTGTCCTGCTGTTATCCTGGGAATTGTGCATCTCTGCTGCAGCTGCATTGGTAGAGGCAGGGGATAAAAATGGCATACACATTTTAAAGCCATGTTGTTCACTCAGTCTTAGCGCAGCTCAAAGATGTTATGATGGAGAATACGTAGACACTCGTTTCCACTGGTACTCCCATCAGTTAAATGGTAGACAAAGAACAATGCCAGGTTATTGTTTTAACGTAGCATCAAAATAGTAAGTGAAACTGTTTAAAGAAAATCTTCCTTTTCTCTCACTCTGTGACTCTCCTTGCCACCAAGTCTGGTAAGTGCTCAGGTTTCTGCTGAAAAAATAAAATTTCAGAATATGACTTTTTTCTAAAGTTGTAAAGCAAAAAAATCACTATAATGAACAGCAGTAAAAACTGGAATCCCTTTCTCTAGGTGATGGTTGAAAATAGAGCCACTGCTGAATGCATTTGAATATCTTGCAGGACAAAGGAGTATGATGGGATAAGTGTGGGGGACTATGGTGGGTCCGTGGATTCCCCGACGGAGGGCATGGGAACAGAAATTAGCCTTGAAGATATGAAGGCCTACCCGTGAGAAAGATGGGAGTAAAGGAGTATCCGGAGATGTTAAGGATGTACCCGTGAGAGAGAAGGGAGTAGAAGAGTAACATTGATGATAGCAAAAATAGCCAATGAGATGTTACTGCTGTAACTTGTAACCAATAGTGAAGAGACACGTGAATTGGTAAAACTGTATAAAAATGCACTTGTGGCAATAAATGGCATCTTTCATCCTGGAAGAACTTGGTCTATGTCATTTGTCCGTCTCAACCACGACATATGGTGACCCCGACATGATCCTGTATGAAGAAGGATCTCGCATGAAGAAGAGACAGTGGTGAAGAAGTGGCAACAGCCGAAGACAAGCTGTGGAGACGGAGCCCGGTACAGCTGATAGAGCAGCAGGGGGGAGCTGCCGAAGATCCGGATCCTTGAAAAGACACCACGCCAATAGTTGGTGAGCTACCGGGAACAGGGGGGGTGGAACTTATCTAAAGAAGAGGGTATTATATTATCTACATGGAAGTTGCTTCTTGAAGAAGCAGGGTATTAGCCTTCTGGAACTGACTTTCCGAAGGACTATGTTACTATGGGGCAAAGCACTAGTGAAAGATCCAAAGAAACAACTGAACGGTTAACAACATGGCACTTGTTGCTAGAGACTTTGAGAGGATTAAAAGAGCAACAGGAACATGCAGAGACAGCGGAGGAGGGTGGCTTCTCTGGGCTAGATTTGAAAAAAAAAAAAAAAAAAAAGGCACTGTTCCAAACCCCAAACCCTCCTGTTACTAATGATTCTCCAGCACCATTCCAGTCCGCGTTATCTGATGACTTGGATGAGGATGAGGGTCTGCAGCATTTGTTTGAAAAGTTAAAAGGAAAAGGAGTATGTGTACGTGTTGCCTCAAGATCAGATAAAAACCATGAAAGACTCAAGCAAAATTTGACCTATGCAATGTAACAACTATAGATCATTTCAGACGGAACGATGGGGATTCGTTGAAAGGGGCAGGTATCCCCCAACTCTTGGAACAGACACTAATTGGCACACCACAATTACAGGCACAATAAGTTTCTGAAATCCTGAGGCAGTCAACGGACCTTGCATATTAAGCTACAATAAAGGTGCCTGAAACCGACAAAGCAGCCAAATCATTTGCAACTATTAATCAGGGTCCCAATGAGAATTACATGCAATTTATTGACCATCTTCAAGAAGCCATCAATAAGCAGGTTAAAAACTTAGAAGCTAAGGAAGCACTAGTGTCGTGGTTGAGACGGACAAACGACATAGAACAAGTTCTTCCAGGATGAAAGATGCCATTTATTGCCACAAGTGCATTTTTATACAGTTTTACCAATTCATGTGTCTCTTCACTATTGGTTACAAGTTACAGCACTAACATCTCATTGGTTAATTTTTCTATCATCCATGTTATTCTTCTATCCCCTTCTCTCTCACGGGTACATCTCCATACCTCCGGATACTCCTTTACTCCCATCCTTCTCAAGGGTAAATCTTAATATCTTCAAGGCTGATCTCTACTCCCATATTTTCTGTCAAGGATTCCACAGACCCGCTGCAGTTTCCCACACACTGGTGTTGAAATTAGCAGTAGAGAATGCTAATATTTGCTATCAACATGTTATCTGCGAGTTTTACAGTACATATTATATGTTTCTGTGTGTTGCCTCTCTGAAAATCAAGCAGCTTGTCAGGAACGTGAGCTAATTGTTTTACTGGTTGTTGTTATAATTGTTTCTTTGTGGTATAATCACGCCGTAAAACCTTCTCCCCACTTTTCCCACTTGCGCTGCAAGCAGCCCTGTGCTAACCCCCCTCCCTCCCTCTTCTCATGGTTTTTACTTACGAGATGGGGTCGGAAACTACTGTTTTTAGACATGTTCCTAAGAAATCGGTATTGGGAGGTGTTTTAAAACATAGGAAAGCACTTGGAAATATGAGGAAGGAAGATCTTGTGAAATATTATGATCAGTGGTGGCTGCTGTGTCAGTTAGATGAATGGGAAAATTGACCGGAGGATAGAACCTTGAAGTATAATACTTTGTTGCAATTAATGTTGTTTTTAAGGTGAGAAGAGCAGGACAAAATAAATCCCTGCAAGAGATCATTAGGTCATTACAGACAGTTTTACAGCTGGAACGGTTTGAACTTCAACAAGCTGAGAGAGAGAGTTAACTGATAACACACAGGTCACAGTAAACTTGCTGAAGTCTGCAAGATGCTTTCCTCATTAACCTGTTTTCTTTGTGGGTATCTGTTTAAGCATGTTGCAGTTTTATTAGGTCTTTGTTGTGTGGTACGGTGAGTTCACAGACTGTTAAATCATGAGAATCCATGGACTCAAAATGTGCGTTTTGTGATAATACAGAAGATCATGAGTAATTTAGTTCTTTACTGCGTGAACGTGATGGTAAAATTTTGTGTGTGGTAGCTGTTATTTTTCTTTCTAGCATGCTAGCTTTATTCTGGCATTCAGACTTGCGCAACTCTGTGATAGGCTGTGTCTCATCTTGGTGCACTAAACTTGGCTCTTTTGTATGCACAGTAGGTAAAGAATCCTGTTTTTGGGATAACAGTTGTAGCACACCAGATGAGACACTAATCAAAGCCTTTCCCAGTCCAGCTTGCTGCGGCGGCAGGGGGGCAGGTGCCGATTGGGCTCCAGCGCGCACTGACCTGTTTTGTCAGGGAGACCCAGCAGTGCTTCCACCTGGCTGAGCAGTAAGCAGTTCAAAGGTGCAATGCTAAAATCGAGATATTGTCTTGAATTAGTGTAACTGTGATCTATCTGCATATTTGAACTTGGTATTTGGTTTTCATATCTGAGCTCAGTATTTTAATTTGCATATATATATATATATATATATATATATATATATATATATATATATTTGGTACCAAAAGAATTTTGTTTGGGTCATAATTACAAAATGGGAACCAGTTCCACTGCTAAAATACCACCTTAGGATGCATCCTTACACGTTAGAGTAACTTTTGGGGAAATATTCTGAAAAAAGAAAACTTGAAACGATACTGTACTCAAATGTGGCTTAAATGTGGAATTCTGGGGTTTAGTGCGGTATTGCAATTAATGTTGTTCTGCAGAACTTTGGAAAAAATTGGGTGAAGTATAGTACTGTAAGTTAATTTGCTAATTTTGAGACCAGAAAAGAATTTAAATTGTTAGATTCTGATTTGCATTGAAAAGAAAAAAACAAAACAAACCAAACAAACAAACAAGCAAAAACTAAAAAAGTTGTTTAAAGTGATTCCACGTGTACTAGATGCCCCTCCAGGTGAAAGCAAACTGCAGCCTGCAGTCTGCTGCTAAAGGAATAGAGAAAAACACATTAGCAATGTCAATTGTAGCATACCACTTAGCTGCCTTTGACTCCAGTTCAAATTGCAGTTCTAGCATGTCAGGCACAGCAGCACTCAGTGGTGGTGTAACTTCGTTCAGGCCACAATAGTCTACAGTTAGTCTCCACTCGTCACTAGACTTACGCACTGGCCAAATTGGGCTGTTAAAAGGTGAGCGAGTCTTACTGATCACACCCTGGCTTTCCAGTTGATGGATCAGCTTCTGGATAGGAATCAAAGAGTCTCGATTGGTGCGGTATTGCCGGCGATGAACCTTCGTAGTAGCAACTGGCACCTGCTGATCTTCAACCATCAGCAGTCCTACAACAGAAGGGTCATCTGAGAGACCAGGCAAATCAGACAGCTGTTCAATATTCTCAGTGTCCACAGCTGCTATGCCATATGCCCACCAATACCTTTTTGGGTCCTTAAAATACCCTCTCCTGAGGTAGTCTATGCCAAGGATGCACAGAGCATCTGGGCCAGTCAGAATGGGATGCTTTTGCCAGTTTTTCCCAGTTAGGCTAATTTCAGCCTCTACTACAGTCAGTTCCTGGGATCCCCCAGTCCCTTCAGAAATATTGATGGATCGTTTTCCTTGATAGTTTGAGGGGATTATTGTGCACTGAGCACCAGTATCTACCAAAGCCTTGTACTCCTGGGGGTGTGTTGTACCAGGCCATCGTATCTGCACAGTCCAGTAAACTCTGTTGTCCCTTTCCTCTGCCTGGCTGGAGGCAGGGCCCCTCTAATTTGTATTATGCACAGTCTCTGGGTATGAAGTAGAGGTTTCTTCAAGAGAATCAGAATATTTTCTACCCCTTCTGGAAACTGGAGCAGCCATTTTCTTACAAGTTTTTCCTTTTAATTCATGTACTCGTTCCTGAAGTTCCGAGGTAGGTCTTCCATGCCACCTACTCATGTTTTCTCCTTGGTCACATAGGAAAACCCACAGTGTGCCTCTCTTTCTGTACTTCTTCTGTCCTTTCTCTTGAGATTTGGAACGCCTTCTCCTAACAGCTGAAACATAGTTTCGTATAGGTCATGAATGGGTGTTGTGATTTCTAGCAACAGCTTTTCAAACCGGTCATCAGATTTTTCACAGTTTCTCCACAGTCGAGACACAAGCCTGTAGAGAGGTAGCAAGGCTGTCCTCAAAGTCTCAAAGCTGCTTAATCACTTCAGCAATGTTTTGTTGAGCTGCAGCTGTCCAGGTCATTGATGCCAATTACACAGCATATGCTGGTGGTGCGCTTTGTGCAAACCCGCTCCACATAGAATCCTTTGTACATGATCTATCTGGATCTGTGCCCTTCTGACTGCCTCAAAATAGATGATCTCCTACACAGCTAATTCTCTCAGGCACTGGATACCTCTCCCCATAGTATTCCATTTCCCTGGATTACAAATAACCTCCCCTTCATGGCTGTCAGGAGTCAATTCCAGAGGGTGGAGGGGTCATTCTCTCTTGAAATTGCCCTATCAAGGGTGGCATCCCTTGACAAAGATCCCAGTTGCTTGGCTTCCCCACCTTCTAGTTCCAGACCATCAGCTCTGTTATCCCAGCATCAGAGCAGCCAGGTTACACCATTCTCGCCTTCATGAAGTCTGAAGTCTTTTCGCATATCTCTCAGCTCACTTGTAGAAAAGGATCGAGTGGTCACTTCCTCTCTTCCTTGTGTTGATGAGGATGCCTCTTGTGTTGATGATGCCCCTTGGCCATAATCTGCAGCATGAGCAGTCCTTCTTGTGACTCTCTTACAAGCGGCAACTGATACTGACATGCATTCAACATCTCTTGATTTATTTCCAGAGTCTAAATGACTGCCACCAGCATTGGTATAATTACAGTGGCTGTTGTGGTTGCAGCAGCAACAGTGCACAGTGTGGGGGGGTACAGTAGCTGCCTTGTCAGTCTTTGAGGCTGGAGAAGCAACAGTGTCTGCAGTCGGGGAGGTAGCGGCCTTTACTGCTTCGCTCTGTGTAGGAGCTGGAGCTGCTTTGTCAGTTGCTGAGGCTGTCGGGGGAGTAGCAGGTACTGTAGCCATAGCCTTAGCTGCCTTGTTCTGTGTAGGAGCTGGAGCTGCCTTGGTTGCATCTAGCGGCTGTATCTGCTGTGCCTGTTGCCTAGCCTTGAGGAGACACAACATAAGTCTCATGTTGAGTATTAATAAGAATCATGGCTGAAAACATTGTGGCGAAACTAGTTCAGCCAGGAGAAGACACATTCAGAGCAGGGGGAACTGTGATCTACATATCAATGACGAGCTAACAAGCCACAGATCAGGCCGGCTGAGGGACCGGAGATGGAGGACGTGCTGGAGGGCACATAGCCCCATCTCATGATATGCCCAGCTCGGCAAACAAAGGGGAAAAGTTGAGACCCCCTTTAACATGGCCCGGGGCTTGTCGAAACTTGTTCATCTTTTGCAATCACCACTTCCCCCTGATTTCTGCATGACACAAAAGGGGCAAGGTGGAGACCCTCAACGTGGCCCTGGACTTGTCCAGACTTGTCCCTCTTTCGCAATCACCGCTTTCCCCCCCCCCCCCCCCAGACTTTCCTCTACTCTGGGAGCTATAAAAAGCTCACCTAAAACAGCACGGTTTAGGGAATACCAGTCTCACCGAAGGGAATATCAGCCTACCGCCCTCACCAAGAGAATACCAGCACCCTGAGGACCCTCACTCTCAACCAGACATCGGAGAATGCTGCGCTCCTGACTCCAGCATCCTTGCCGTGGAACACCGAGGCCACACATCGTCGTACAAGTCCTGTCATCCACACTGTGGGACCTTAAGAGACTGGATCCCTCACTCCTTTCTTCCTTTCTCTCTGCTCTTTTCTTCTCTCCTTTTTTCTATACCCCCATTTCTTTGTCTGTCCTTCCATATATATATATTACTCTCTTTCTCTCTCCCCTATACCTTCGTCTTCCTTCCCTCTCAACCACTCTCTTTCCTTTTTGAACATATAAGGATAACACCATCACAAGGATGGAGCCAGGCTCTTCTCTGCCTGGACGCCTTCCTGTGTAACGTCATCTAAGTGTTCCTGCTCCGGCAGGGGGATTGGACTAGATGATCTTTTGAGGTCCCTTCCAATCCCTAACATTCTGTGTGTGATTCTGTATCTCAACCCTATGAGTTGGCACCGTACCAAGAAAATTGAATCTGCATCATAGCAGTAAGAACACCAAAATCTCCAAATTTTACCCCTTTTTAGTGCGAGGGCGAAAAATCATGGACTCCACACAATCCAATTTGAATTCAAGCAAAGCCATTTATTACAGAAACAAGCCTCCTTATATATGCAGTTATTTCCTGATCACGCGTCCACGCTCCAAGCATGCATTAGCTGATTGGATATTGTCTATGTTCACGAGCTGTCCATGCGCCCGAATCTCACTGCTAATAGGTCAGTTGATTTACGTCGTGTTGTTGTCTTATAATCGCTGAACTGTTTTGCTTCTACAGCAGGTACTATTTTCAGCTTTCTGAGATGGCCTTGAAATTCCTTTGGGCCTGGCTAGTTCACCAATAAATCTCCATCTAATAGAAACCCATCCACATACCAACCTCAAGAAAATCCCTCAAATCTCCCACAATTCCCCCTTTTTGTTTTTGAACCAGCCAGGCCTTGTTTACAACGTGCTGAACCATCTTTGAAATACACTGCAGCATAGAACATATGCTTAACAACAATGATTACAGTTACATATAATGTAGCTAAGCCTTACATAATACAATCAAACAACTACCCACCTATTCCCAAGCTTTTAAGCCATTTGTGAAAGCTTAATTCTACTATGACAATCTTATTAAGGTGCTGTTTTAGTTTGTCTAAAGTACTATGAATAGATCCAGAATGATTAAACAAGTTAATACAACATCTTTCTCTTAAATTCTTCACAACCATGTCCTTACGCTAACAACAAAAATCTATGGCAACACAATTTTGAAGTGTAGCATGCCTAATTGAATTTGTATCTACTAAAAGCCCACCAGTGCTAAAGAAATAGCGTTAATCTATTTTACTAACCAGCATCCTAATTTGTTAAGCGTAGTCAAAGCCTGTGCTGCTGCAACTCCAGGTGCAAAAATAGAAGACACTATAGTTTCACTCTTTCCCCAAAATTGTATATTATCCTTACAGTCTTTGTTATAGGCATGGATGTTTTTCTTCTTCCTTTTTTTTTTTTTTTTTTTTTTTAATGCATTAAAATGATTGATGTATTTGAAGTCAATAAGGTCAATATCCCTAAAGAACATAGTCCTCTTTTTATGTAGGAAGAAATTCCTTGCCAAGCTCTATCTCCACAAATTAGAAAAATTCCTGGAGATAATTTCAAAGGAATGTTGGTAGCTCTAGATACATTTTGACTGGTATAATTACACCAAAAACTCTGATTACGATATACAGATGACAGAGTGTTTACCACTTGCACGAAAGAGATGTTTTTTCCTAAATAATTGAAATATAGACAGAAATCCATTTTTACTGATCCTAGTAACTCAATTTCTTGGGGTTCCAGACCTCCTTGTGGTAGGTCTATAACCCAGCTGTCCCAAATATCTGTCATATTTTAACCAGCAAGCAATTGTTTTTTGTTTTCAGGTATTGGCCAGGTATCTAATGGAACACCAACCAAACATGTTGAATTAAAAAAAAAAAAAAAAAAAAAATTTGCTTGGAGATTCAGTAGCTAAACAGATTGAGTCTTGACCTGTCATGTTGGCTAAAGCTATCCAAATATTAGTCTTTGGTTGAGAAGGAAGCCAAAAAGCATTGCTTATGTTTAACACTATTAGAGTAATGCCTACTACACATTGCAAAATCCATAACATTATTGAACTCTGTATGAATGATCAAAGCAGTTATATTATTGCAACAGGTTAGAACTGGTTAGTCTTTGTTTTCCTCCCTCTATATTATTGTTTAACTACATGTTAGGTATCTAATCAGTTTCACCACTAGATGATGCTGCTTCTGCTTCCCACGTCTCGTTCCTGTTTCTAACTTCTGTACTTTGAGCAGTGTTTTCCAGCCAGGGTTTGATCCACTTTGCCAGAACCCAGCGTGATCCTGATCCTGTAACAACACAGGCATGTCCTCTTCCCCATGTTACCAAGTTCCATGGACCTTCCCATTGTCCTGTAACTCCATTTTTTACCCAAACTTTCGCTTTTCCCTTTTTGACTTGTTCTAAACTGTGGATGGGTTTCTGTTAGATGGAGATTTGTTAACGAACTAGCCAGGCCCAAAGGAATTTCAAGGCCACTTCAGAAAGCTGAAAACAGGACCTGCCGTGGGAGAGAGGCATTTCTACAATAACAAGGCCTCAACATGACGTAAGTCAACGGACCTATCAGCAGTGAGACCCCAGCGAGTGGACAGCTCATGATGATCTCTTGCTTATAGCAGAGTCACAACAAGAAAATGAAGCGGCTGCTGAGTCATTGCAGTCACAGTTGCAGAACCGAGGCTGGACAATCAATCCAAAGAAAATACAAGACCCTAGTACCACTGTACAGTTCTTGGGGGTCATCTGGCATGGACAAATTAAGGAAATACCAAATAAAGTGCAGCAGACAGTTCAGCAATTTCCTGTACCAACCACGGTAAAGCAGTTACAGACCTTTTTGGGACTTCTGGGGTATTGGAGGACTTTTATCCCGCATTTGGCAATTTTAATGAGGCCTCTGCAGAAACTAACTAGAAAGAAAGCTATCTGGCAGTGGACCAAAGAACAACAAGAAGCTTTTGATGCCTGTAAATGTGCTGTGGATGGGTTTCTGTTAGATGGAGATTTGCTGTTGAACCAGCCAGGCCCAAAGGAATTTCAAGGCCAACTTAGAAAGCTGAAAACAGGACCTGCCGTGGGAGAGAGGCATTTCTACAATAACAAGGCCTCAACATGACGTAAGTCAACGGACCTAACAGCAGTGAGACTCCAGCGAGTGGACAGCTCGTGAACATAGATGTTATCAAATTAGTGAATGCATGCTTGGAGTGTGGGCGCGTGATCAGAGAATAGTTGCATATATAAGGAGGCTTGTTTCTGTAATAAATGGCTTTGCATGATTCACATTGAATCGGAATGCTGAGTCCTTTATCACTCCAACAAATGGTGACCCTGACGTGATACTCTGAACAGCGTATCACTACGATCGGGGAAAAGCCTGGAGTGGCCCAGCAGGAGGCGGAACAGCTGGACTGAGAACTGGGCGGAGGCATACGGACGTTCCGCAGACAAATTTGTCGAAGAAATCACCGGAAAAGGTGAGCGGCTGGGGCAGGAGGAGGGAAGAGTGATGCTCCTCCTGATATTCTCTCTGTGAGAGATCTTAAATATGAAGAAAGTAACACACGTAGACTGTTAGTTTGGTGTAGAACAAACGGCTACCCAGCAGAAACCGAGAAGGCTTTTAAACTTGAACTTTGGGATAATATAGGGCAGAAATTATGGAATAAGGTCAACAGTGTAGATAAAGAAGCTAAATCATTAGCAACTACATGGAAGCTTATAATTACCACCTTAAAAGATCTTAAGGCTGAATGGTCTGCTGCTGCTGGAATTTTTGTAGCGTTGCAGCCTGATAAGAATCCTGAACATCGCTGTGAAGCTAACCCGGTTCGTGTCTTTGATACCCTCCCTATTCCATCCCCTGCTGTGCCTTCGGCACCCCCGATGGTTCAGCAGTCCGGGGCGGGGGGAGGAAAAATGCCAAGCGAGTGTCCTCCTGCACTATTACCCAACCCTGATGAGAATAGCAAGTCCAAAGGACTGGAATCAGACAACTTGCCCAAAGAACCTGTGAAAGCTGAGAAGGCTAAAGTTGTAAACAAGTGTACTATCAGTCCTTTTACCAATTTGTATCTGCCTTTACCACCTTTTAACCGTCCGACTTCCACGAGAGAGCAGAAGGAGTCGCCGGATAAGAACTGGGCAAAAGAACTGTGTGAAGGATTGGATCAGCTAATAGCGAGTGAATCCAGCAGTCGGCAATGGAATCATGCTGATCGTGACGGGAAAGGGGGTGTGCCTGGGGACTCAGGTTATACGAATAATTATGATGCTAGAAAATATTGGCGAGAATGTGCACTGTTCCGAACCCCCCTGTTACTAATGATTCTCCAGCACCGTTCAAGTCCACATTATCTGATGACTCAGATGAGGATGGAGGTTTGCAGCATTTTCTTAAAAAAAGTTAAAAGGAAAAGGAGTATGTGTACGTGTTGCCTCAAGATCAGATAAAAACCGTGAAAGACTCAAGCAAAATTTGACCTATGCAGTGTAACAGCTATAGATCATTTAGGACAGAACGATGGGGATTCGTTGAAAGGGGCGGGTATCCCCCAACTCTTGGAAGAGACACTAATTGACACATCACAATTACAGGCGCAATTAGTTTCTGAAATCCTGAGGCAGTCAGCAGACCTTGCATATTAAGCTATGATAGAGGTGCCTGAAACGAACAAAGCAGCCAAATTATTCACAACTATTATCAGTGTCCCAATGAGAATTACATGCAATTTATTGACCATCTTCAAGAGGCCATCAATAAGCAGGTTGAAAACCTGCAGGAAGCAGTAGTGTTCAAATTAGCAGTAGAGAACACTAATGTTTGTTATCAACGTGTTATCTGCTAGTTTTACAGTACATATTACGTGCTCCTGTGTATTGCCTCTCTGAAAATCAAGTAGCTTGTCAGGAATGAGAGTTAATTGTTTTACTAGTTGTTTTTAAGTGCGCTGTAAAACCTTCTCCCCATTTTTCCCACTCATGCTACAAGCAGCCCTGTGCTTCCCCCCCTCCCTCTTCTCAAGGTTTTTACTTACGAGATGGGGTCAGAAATGACTGTTTTCAGTCATGTTCCTAAGGTGTTTTAGAACATAGGAAAGGACTTGGAAAGGGGAGGAAATATGATCTTGTCAAATATTGAAATTGGTGTTGGCTGCTGTATAAGTTAAATGATTGGGAAAAGTGTCCGGAGAATAGAATCTTGAAGTATAACACCTTGTTGAAATTAATGTTGTTTTTAAGGTGAGAAGAGCAGGACAAAAATAAAACTCTACAAGAGATCATTAGATCATTTCAGACAGTTTTACAGGCGGGGCGGTTTGAACTTAAATAAGCTGAGAGAGTTAACTGATAACACACAGGTCAGAAAACTTGCTGAAGTCTGCAAGATGCTTTCCTTATTAACTTGTTTTCTTTGTGGGTATCTGTTTAAGTATGTTACAGTTTTGATAGGTCTTTGTTATATGGTACGATGAGTTTACAGACTGTTAAATCATGAGAATCCGTTGACTCAAAATGTGCGTTTTGTGATAATACAGAAGACCTTTATCACTCCAACACTAAACCTCCTGTTAAACCTGCACCGTGAGTTACCATGGGAGGAACCTTTTCTCCCTTGGGTAACATAAGGTAGTTCATAACTTTGCTTTTTGTAATCGCTCGAGGTGCTAGACCAGTCTCCCCTTTCTTTTTGTTTTTGGAACAGCTGTTTTAAGATGTGATGTGTACATTCCACAATAGCTTGCCCTGTTGGTTGATGCGGTGTCCCTGTTGTATGGGTAACGCCCCATAAGGATAAAAATTGATCGGTAGCCCAAGCAATATAGCCAGGACCATTATCTGTTTTGATTTCTTTTGGGATACCAAGAGCCGCAAAAGCTGCCCTCAAGTGTTTTTGAACGTATTTGCTAGACTCTCCCCCTTGAGCAGTAGCCCAGACAACACGAGAAAAAGCATCAACCGAAACATGAACATACTTGAGATGTCCGAATTCTGCAAAATGTGTGACATCCATTTGCCATACTTCTAAAGGCCCAAGACCTCGTGGGTTAACACCTCCTGAAAGCCCACCAGAGCAATTTTGACAATCAGCACAGGACAAAACAATGTTACGTGCATCAATCTCAGAGATATGAAATTGTTTCTGTAAAACACTAGCTGATTGATGGAAAAAATCATGTGAGCGACAAGCTTGAGCAAACCTTTCTATAGAAGGACCTGTCCAAGCAGGTGCAACTAACTTATCTGCACACTGATTACCTTCAGTTAAGCTATTAACAATTCCTGTATGAATTCTGATATGAGTGATAAAATAATGATGTGTTTGCTGATTCAGTAAATCCCATAAAATTTTAAATAGTCTATACTTCAATAAAGTGTCAACATTCTTCAAAACTGCTCTTTCTAACCGTAATACAACCCCCACAACATACAGTGAATCGCATACTATGTTTACAGGTTGTTTGTCCCATATCTTAAAGACTTGAATTACTGCTTGTAGTTCTAAGAGTTGAACTGAGCCCTCTAGATCAGTTAGCACGAGATCCTTCCATTCTCCCTTTTCTTGCCATGTGATTGCAGCTTTCTGTGAATGACCTCCTGCATCTGTAAAAACAGTGATACCTCTTATTGGAGTCAAAGATAAAAGAGGCATCCATTCTATCTGAAATGTTGATAACCACCCCATAAGCTTATGTGGAGGGTAATGCACTCTAATTGGTCCTGAATAATTTAATATTGCAGACTGTAGAGCCGTAGAATTCTGTAGTGCCCATTGCAAATATTCAGCTGACAAAGGCATGACTACATAATCTGGTTCTTTTCCGCTTATTTCTACTATGCGGGACCGACCATTGTTCTAGGCTGATGATAGTAACATCTGCACCAGTATCTATAAGCACTGACAGACAAATTTTTCCTCCATCAGGATGTGACAATGTCACCTGTTGTGTAGGTTTTTTTTTTTGAATTTCTAATGCCAAATAAAGTTCAGGAGGTCCGATAGAACCAAAACCTCCATCACCACGTTTCATGTGTTGAACCTTTGGAACTGCTGAATAGAAAGGAATTAACTTTCCAGTTTTTGACCCTTTCGGAATATGAACTGGAGGAAAAAGTGTCCATACCATAATAGAAATCACACCAGTAAAAACAGCAGCTATTATTCCCAGTAACACAAAAACTCCTTTTTCTGGATGTGGAAGATTTCCCCAGCAGCAGCCCACTCAACCCCTGACCCAAAGGTCCGTGCATTTCCATAGGTATGCAGCAAACCTGTGAATCCACCAGGGTTGCCTCTACTGCTGTTGAGATATCCACTCCTGCACTCCCTAAGGTGGCGGCAGCGATGCTGTCCAAACAGCCTGCCTGCGAGGGTTGCCGTTTTGTGTCATCACGCTGCCCCTCCCCACGCTCAGTGATCCGTTTCCCAAAGGCCTACGATCCTTAGTAAACCTTGATCTGCAATCCACAGACCTATGTCCAAAATTTTGACAACGAGTACAGACACCTGTGTTAGCACTACTTGATTTTCTTGTCAGTTGTCTCGGCTTTGCTTTACACTGCACCCTTATGTGACCTGATCTTCCACAATTATAACACAAAGGTCCTGATTGCTGTTTACCTTCTTGAATCAATGGCTTTATAGCTGCTGCAAAAGCACTAGCCATATAACTAACTTGCTCTTCTGGTGTACCCACCCTTGAACATGCCTCCAGCATCTCAACTGAAGTCACGTTCTTTGGCATCGCTTGTAAAATACGCTTACAAGCAGGATTTGCATTGTCCATGGCTAAAGTCATGAGCAGTGATTCACGAACTGGATCAGTTAACTGTATCCTTTCCAACACATCACGCAAACGCTCTAGGAATGCCATGTAAGACTCATTTTGACCTTGTTTAATAGTAGTATATGGTGGTACAATTTTTCCATCCTCAGGCAGTGTTTTCAATGCTTTCCTAGCTAAGTGCATTGACTGATGCAATATCGGCATAAGCAATCTAGCTTGTTTTTGTACATCAGCAAACTCTCCCTGACCTAAGAGCATATCAACTGTCGCTGTTCTTAAAGGATCTCCATTTTCCCTGTCTAGATTTTGTATTGCTGCTTGCTGTATCAAATCATACCAACGTATTCACCAGAGTAGCTGCTGAATTGGTGCTAGTATCATTTGCATCAACGTACGCGAATCTGAAGGAGTGTACACATTTGGCGTAGTCGGCAGGCACTAGAAATAGCCATGCCGTGGCTTTTAAAAAAAAAAAACACTGGGGACAAGGGAGGCCTGACAGGTGACTCCCCATATTCCAGGATGGCCCAGTACGGAGCCCTGGACCCCCGTGGCTGCTCTCCTATATGAATTGGCTCCGCCGGAGATATGGCCAGAGATTAAGGAAGGGGGGGTGGTTACTCCCCAGGGAATTGAAGTGGCCATACTAAACTTTCCATGGAGACCGGCTTGTAAATCTTCTCGCAAGTTAGCGGGAAGATTGGGATAGCTATTTATTACTGGTCTTAGATCTCTTAACCATGAAGTTGTTGTATTACAGAGTAAAGTTGCGGATTTAGTGAAGGAAATTGGGACTTTGCGAGAGGGAAAGGTGATGGCACATGAAGTAATTGCATCTCAATCAGAGCGCTGCTCTGGGTTGCAGGACAAGGTGGACTGTTTGGTAGCACGTATTGCTAATAAACGGCGAGATAAACATGGGTCACATAGAGTTTCAATTTCTGAGGTTCATGCTCTCACCATGAAAAATTCCTGGGATCCCAACAAATGGGATGGAAATATTTGCAGTGCATCCTCAGATTCAGAAGTTGAATTTGAGTTGGATTCAGATTCAAACGGAAGGGATGTGGTGCAGGCACAACCCCTCATGCAGATGACGGGAGAGCAGGAACAGGCTGGTGGGGGGGTACAGCTTACGTGTACTTATACTCCGAAAGAGTTAAGAGAATTTTTGGAGCTTTACCAGCAAAAGAATGGGGAAGGTATATTGGAGTGGCTTTTGCGAGCCTGGGGTAATGGAGCTGCATCAATAAACTTGTTAGTGGCTGAAAAGGATCTGTTATGTCCTATATCTAAGAATGATTCTATACAAAGAGAATTTGTCCAGCTGCAGAATATTAGAAATGCAAAAGAAGAAGACATTACCGCACCTACAGTATATCAGTGGTTGTGTGCAGCAGTTTTAGTAACACATACAGACCCTAGGGAGTAAATGTCTTCCCTCGGAAGCTGGTCTACAATATCAGATGGTACCACTTTGCTATGGCAAATGGGAATGGCTCATGCATTGTTGACGGGGACGAGTCCAGATGATATACCAATCACAAGAAGTATCAGAATGGAGTTGTTGAAGGGAGCACCTGTCTTGGTGAAGCCCTGCCTTATCAACAACACAAGCTGCCGCGGGTAATGTAGGTGCTCTGGTGACTGCCATGAAAGATCTTGAGACTATGCTCTCAGGACCCTCTGTCCGAATGGTGAACAAGGGAAAGTCAGCAAAATCAAAAGGGTCTACAGCACAGGTGACGAGGAGACAGATGTGGCATGATCTTTTACAGGCTGGCGTCCCACGATCGGAACAAAGTGGGCTGTCAACAGCAGAACTGTTTCGCCACTGGCGACAGTTAATATATACGGCACAAAGCCAGCCGTCTCCAGCCCCGTCGCCCCCCCCGCACCCTCCCTCCACCCCGCCTGCCACTTCAAAGCAAGGCGCTGCTTGGCAGTTGCCTAAACAGAGGGACTGAAGGTTTGGCGGGTCCCCCGAGGTTGCCGCCACTGTAGCTTCCTATCGTGAGGGGGACCGACGCTGTTATGTTCCTTTAACCATAGAGTGGCGGTCTGGGGGGATTTTGAATGTGTTAGCTCTGGTGGATACGGGGCCTGAGGTCGCAGTGTTACATAGTGATATTAAGAACAAAGACGCTACATCACAGATTTGTGGTTTGGGGGGACATCCGACCCCTGCTCTCCAAGCTACTGTTGCCCTCACAATCGCAAATGCCAAGCCATTTACTGCAACAGTGTTGATTGCCCCAATTAAAGAATATATCCTGGGTATTGATGTCCTAGCAGGGCGGACGGTCGAAACCTTAAATGGTCGTTTTTCTTTCGGCTCTCCACGCACTGGATTTGCTATCTGGTCTGTAACTGTCTTGCGTGGATTCCCAAAATGAGATCCTGCTGTGCTGCCTGCACCTGCCAAGGTGGTGACTATAAAACAATATCGCATCCCAGGTGGGGAGGAAGAAATTACCAAGACTATTCAGGCACTCCAGCAAGTGGGGATCATTAAAGAAACCATGACGGCTTTCAATAATCGTACCTGGCCTGTTCATAAAACAGATGGCACTTGGAGAATGACTGTAGACTATAGAGAACTGAATAAAGTCACCCCCCTCCCCTTGCAGTTACGGTGCCAGATATGGTTACACTCATAGAAAAAATTGGCAAGAACTTATTGCCATGGAAAATGGTACTAGATCTTGCTAATGCTTTCCTTTCAGTTGCCATTGCCCCAGAGAGTCAAGACCAGTTTGCTTTTACCTGGCAGCAAAAGCAATATACCTTTCAGGTACTGCCCCAAGGATGCAAGCACAGCCCCTCTATATGCCATCAAATGGTAGCAGCTGATGTAGCATCATAGTCAGGTACTCTTACTGTACACCATTATATTGATGATCTCTTGCTTATGGCAGAGTCACAACAAGAAAATGAAGCAGCTGCTGAGTCATTGCAGTCACATTTGCAGAACTGAGGCTGGACAATCAATCCGAAGAAAATACAAGGCCCTAGTACCACTGTACAGTTCTTGGGGGTTGTCTGGCATGGGCAGATTAAGGAAATACCAAATAAAGTGCAGCAGACAGTTCCGCAATTTCCTGTACCAACCACGGTAAAGCAGTTACAGACCTTTTTGGGACTTCTGGGGTATTGGAGGACTTTTATCCCGCATTTGGCAATTTTAATGAGGCCTCTGCAGAAACTAACTAGAAAGAAAGCTATCTGGCAGTGGACCAAAGAACAACAAGAAGCTTTTGATGCCTGTAAAAGTGCCTTGATGGAACATGAACGATTATATACTCACAGGCAAGGATATCCTTTTGAACTAGAAGTAACAATTTTGGATGATGTAGTCTCTTGGGGATTGTGGCAGACGACTGGACCAAAAAATCAGAAGGAACCCATAGGGTTTTGGTCTAAAGCACTGCAAGGGTCTGCTACTCATTATACCCCCAATGGAAAAACAGATTCTGGCTGTTGTTTGGGCACTGCAGGAAACTGAACGTATCATCGGTCAAGATAGTGTAACCGTACACACTCCCATACCTATTCATGGCTGGGTTGCAGATGACTCTGTTAGGGCCCATGCAGGAGTAGCTCAGGCAGCTACGTACTTGAAGGGGAAACACTATCTGCAGCAACGATTTTTACCAGGAAACTCACATGTGACTACCCTACATGCCACCCTTCTTGGTACAATATCATTCAATCATGTGCCTGCACTTGGGGAAACTCTTCCTCTAGGAGACATCCCTACCTCTCCTGTGGAGGAGGCTCCCCCTTACGATGAGTTAACAGAAGAGCACAAGAAGGATGCCTGGTTTACTGATGGCAGTGCAACATACACTGCAACTGGACAAAGGCAATGGACGGCGGTTGCATATGCTCCTTTACCAGGCGTAATATTATGGCAAACGGGTGTGCAGGCCTCTGGTCAGTGGGATGAACTGATTGCAGCATCCTTTGATATCCTGGAAGGGAAGGCATATTATTTATATACTGATAGTTGGGTGGTATATAAAAGTCTCACAATGTGGTTGCCCCGCTGGGCCCAGGACGATTAGCATGTACAGAGATATCCTATATGGGGGGCAGATATATGGCAACAAATTTGGCAGCATGTACAGGCATCTCCTTTGAAAGTGAGACATGTTTCAGCTCATCAAAAAGATGACTCACTTGAGTCACAGAAAAACAGAGAGGTAGATGAGATGACCTCTGCCGACATACATGCTCAGGCTTTAAATGCACATATTGCTTGTGGTCATCGCTCAGCTTCTACTGCACGTGCATGGGACATTGCTCATAACCAAATCCCTTTGCCTCTACATGCTTATATGTCATGTGCACATAATTGCGCTACTTGTACACGGTTACACCTGAGAGCACTATGTAGTCCGTGGGGACAGATAAAGCGTGGTCAGTGGGCTTTGAATGCCTGGCAAGTTGATTATGTGGGCCCGTTACCCCCATCTAGGGGGTGGCAATATGTATTCACTGCTGTGGATACAGTGTCAGGGCTATTATTTGCCAAGTCCACTAAACATGCTAATCAGCATAATATGATTGAGGCACTAGAACAACTCATCCATCACTATGGACCTCCCCATCAAATACAGAGTGACCAAGGGACACACTTTAGTGGATGTAATGTACAAGACTGGGCTCGAGGGTTAGGGATAGACTGGTTGTTTCACATTGCATATCATCCCCAGGCCAATGGCTTAATTGAAAGGATGAATGGGATGTTGAAGGAACAAATGAAAAAACTAACCAGTACTAAAACTTTGCAACATTGGAGCCCATATCTGACTAAAACAGTTTTTTTGCTTAACAGTGGGATTATCCATAATCAAACACCCTATGATCGCATCACAACACCCCCAGTGCAAAACCTGGTGTGGATTGAAATCCTTCCAGATGGTATTTCTCCCAAAATGCTAACTACAGGGGAAATGGAATTATTCACCCCAATGGATTGCAAAGTGGGACCGCAACCTATTAATCTGAATGTGAAAGTCCACATAATAACTCCTGAGAATGCTATATGGTTGTGTACTCCGACTTCTCCTCTTATGTTGCATCCTTTGCTAATATCGGACACTCGAGTTCTTGTATTTCAGATATCTTCAATGACTACTTGTGCTTTGTCTAGAGGAGACAGCATTGGAATGGTGTTATTGGTGTCGCCAACCCAACATCGTGTTGAAGTTCAATCTGAGAAAGCACAGGCCACGGCTTTCCAGTCTGTGTGGGTAATTACCCCACACCAGGTTGTCAAACCCGGAGTAATACTAGCTGAAGGAGCTGGAGCAACAGCGTATGTATTATTGGAAGGAGAAGATGCCCCTGTTTTCCACCTTTATCACAGATTGGCTCGTCGTGCCTTGTAACCCTACGTTACAAGTATAATATGCAGGACACACCTCCACAAGACTAATAGCTGCAGATCTCTTGCTGTCATTTATTACAGCAATAGTCCTGTTACAGATATATATTATGCCAAGGGTTTTTGTTTTGTTTTTTTTTTTTTGTTTGTTTTTTATTATGTTTTATTATTTTTTTTTATTTTAACATTAATGTTTCTCATTGTTCTTATTCCCTTGGGTAGGTAGTGGCTGAAGATGCTGCCCTGACTTTTTTAACCCAAGTGCGGCTTCAAGACAGATAATGAACTAGCCAGAATAGAAGATAACATCTTGTGGGACTGACACATCAAATGAAGCAATCCACTGACAGCGCCTGGCTGAAAGACTCATCTAATTCCCTGAGAAGATAGACGGGACGCCAGATGCAACCTATTATTGCACACATATATTTGTTCCTTTTCTCTCTTTATAGATGTATATGTGTTTGTTGAGTATCTCTCTAAATTGCACTGTTCTGAACTTTACATACCCACGTGAACACCTATGGCTATTCTGGCCCCAGCAAAGCTGGTCCCTTGGGCGAGGGGGTGGAATGTATGGGAATTGTGGAAGATTGGGCGAGGAGGAGAAAGGTAAACACGCTTAAGTGACCCGCAGCTGGGATATAAAGAAAGCACATACATCACACTAGTTGTTTTACTGACCTTGTGTGCTTGACAAGTAG
The DNA here is from genome assembly GCF_036013475.1 of Columba livia. Lineage (NCBI taxonomy): Eukaryota > Metazoa > Chordata > Aves > Columbiformes > Columbidae > Columba > Columba livia. Next base: position 20,602,470 of record NC_088641.1, on the reverse strand, counting down.
AACCTCTGTGTGAGATAACATAGGCCTGAGAGAAACCCTACAGTACCTTATCATGTCTGAGATTCCTGCTTTGTTTTGAGAAAGAGCAGAGCACAGCCAGAAGCTGCATCTGCTCTAAACCTTTAAATATAGGCGAGCGTAGCCGGCCTAACGATCTTCCAGCAGAACTAAACTTATCAGCGCCTGCGTCCCTGCTTACGCTGCCTCTGCCTGGGAGCTTAGGTGCGGCTACGGAGATCCCCCAGTAGAGAGGTAACTAAAATAAAACTTACTCTTTGCAATTACATTTGTGGCCTCTGGCTCTTCTCGCGATGCGCCTGTGCTTGTGTACACAGGCTCATATAGGACAATCAGGTCATATGGTCCAGTCAGCATGGGTTTATGAAAGACAGGTGCTGCTTGACTAACCTGATCTCCTATGACAAGATGACCCACTTAGTGGATGAGGGAAAGGTTGTGGATGTTGTCTACTTAGGCTTTAGTAAAGCTTTTAACACTGTTTCCCACAGCATTCTCCTGGAGAAACTGGCTGCTCATGGCTTGGATGAGTGTACTCTTCACTAGGTAAAGAAGTGGCTGGATGGCGGGGCCTAAAGAGTGGTGGTGAATGGAGTTAAATCCAGTTGGTGGCCAGTCACAAATGGTGTTCCCCAGGGCTCAGTGCTGGAGGCAATTCTCTTTAATATATTTACCAGTGATCTGTATGAGGAGATAGAGCGCACCCTTAGTAAGTTTGCAGATGACACCAAGTTGGGTGGGGGTGTTGATCTGCTTGAGGGTAGGAAGGCTCTAGAAAGGGATCTGGATAGGCTGGAGCAATGGTACTAGGTCAATTGCATGAAGTTCAACAAGGCCAAGTGCCGGGTCCTGCACTTGGTTCATAACAAGTCGAGACAGCGCTACGGGCTTGGCGAAGAGTGGCTGGAAAGCTGCCTGGCAGAAAAGGATCTGGAGGTGTTTATCGACTGACAACTCAACATGAGTCAGCAGTGTGACCAGGTGGCCAAAAAGGCCAACAGCATCCTGGCTTGTATCAGAAATAGTTAAATGAGAAGGACTGGCACTAATGCTGGATAAAATTATTTGACATTGTTGAGGTCACAATTGCCTGTTTGTTTTGGAAAGATATTGCTATCAAATTCAAAAGACGTAAAAGGTCAAATGTATCATTTTAGGAAATACAAGGATAAGTGGAGAACAAGAGAAGGCTATTTAACTGCATGCTCCTTACGTTATGTTTTTTTAGATTATTCTTCCATTAACTCACAGAAGAGATGAGAATGAACAATACCTGTTTTTTTTCACCTTAGACCTGGTTCTCTCTACTACATAGATTCTGTAGGCTATAATCCACCTTCAAGTAAAGGAACTTGGCATGCTTCTGGTGGAACTAGAATTTTAGAGACCTCTGTGGTGATGGGAAGCAAAGTTAAGAGATTTCTCCCTGGGAATGAGTCAGCTGTTAAAATCTTTTTCCCTAGACACCTGAGGCTTGGTTTGAACCATTATCAGAGAACAATACCAGAATTTTAAAAATGTTTTTCTTTGTGATTTTCCATAGGACTTCTAACTAAAGAAGAGGGAAACTGAACTATGCTCTAACTCCATCAGAAAATAATGGGAGAGTCCATAACCGAATTTGGAGATCACTGCTTTTTCCTAACTTCATATGTGCTCACAAGCAGAATCAGAGCATCTGGTTTTTGTACAAAGGATAAACAGGACTGTAGCAAAGTAATTCACAGCACTGCATAGATGAGATGCAAATATACCCTTGTTTGCTTTTCCCTTTGTGACTGGATGAAAAAATGTTGTCAGATCTGGGACTGGTAGTACAGTCAAGAAGAATGAGAGAAAGACATGCTCTCAAAAATGAAGTGTGACATGGATGTTTTGCCTGCATGCTGATGAGTTAATAGTTTATTTATGCAACTGAATATCTTCAGGCAAAAATTTATTTTCTGCAGTTGACAGGACATCTACTGAAGCACCAAGAAGTGCACAAAATCTGATAATTCATTTATTCTGGTGGTTCCGATCAATTAACGACTTGGATAAGAGACTACCAGGAAGCTTCAAAAAACATGCTTATTTCAGACTGGTACGGTTTAACTTTCTGTCCTACATCCAAAACTACTGCCATCTCACTATTGATGTTATTATTGAACACAGTCCACTGTGATCAACAGGATCTAAAACCAGACGGAAAAAGCCATCTTGGTCCCTGTAAGCTTACAAAAATAATTTAAAAAGTAGAAAGAACTAAAGAAGCATGATATGGGAAAAATAAGTAAAGTATTTGGGATTTCCAATGGCCATTACTGTTCCACAATAGATTGTGCTTTTATGTAAATATTTTTAACTGCTATGTTTCATGTCATAAGACAGTGTTCACTGGAGTTGGGGCAGGCTAGTGGAGGAGTAGGGGAGGAGGGGAACAGGCAGGGCAAGGAACACAAAGGCTGCTACAAGAAGATATAGGTGTGACCAAAAGCCAGTGCCTGCACAGCATGTAAGCAGCCTCCTAGAATATAAGCAGTGCCAGCACACAAGGGTTAGTAAATTATGATGTCAGGAGGCTGCAAAGACTTATCCTATTCCTGGAGACTGGGTTGCTGATCAAGAAGCCCTGGAAGATTAAACTGTGTTTGATACTGAGGGTCACAGAGATGAAAGCAGACAAAGGAAAGGGAGGGAACTCATGTCTGGGTAGGACTTAGAGGAACCTTTTGCACTGGTTCCCTCAGTTCAGAAGTCACAAGAAATGGGAACCTGTCAAAAATGGCCATAAGTACTCTCAACCCCTGATCACCCAAAAAATGTCATACAAAACAGATGTATTCTGAGAAAAATTACACTGATGAATATGTAAACTTCTGAGAGGCTATTTGAAATGATAAAATTCTTCCAGAGCAAAATGTTTCCCAGCTCTCTTGATTGGTCTAATATCTGTTGCATCATCTGTAAGAGTCTATTTAGAGAGTGTCTTTCAATGCCCTGAAAGCACTCAAAATTAACTACTCCACCAAAGGCAATGAAGACTTCTTTTGGGCCAAATCCTATATCCATGGTGCTGAATCCTTTCAATTTTCTGTAATATCACTGGAGTCAGGCTGGAAGTATGCTCAGGAGTATCTGAAGATTGCAAGCAATCTGTCTGTAGGAGTTCAGCCCTGCATCTTCAGCCACATATGGCAGTCCTGCCCATAAAATCTTCTGTAAAGTGGAGAAGTTTCACTACTGAAACTCTCTTTAGTGAGAATGTTCCCAGAAAATGCTGTCAGGTCTATGACCACTGCTGAAAATGTTTGGACAGAATTTGCTAGCAGTCTGGGGTTGGAGAGCTGAGACAACAGCTCTGATTCCTTTCACAGAGAGTCTGAGCAAGACTTTGAGAAGCTTTCTCAGTGACAATGAACAATGTGTCCACATTCTTCTTCAGAACAAGCAAGCTTCACACCCCATCTAGATGATAAGGTAAAATAGTTCTGTAATTAGAGATAATGAGAAGGAATAAACACTCTGGGTCAAAACTAATGGGTGGATAGCATAAGCAGTTGGTGGTTTTGCCCTTTTCTCACTTTCTTCATGGTTTCCAAATCTCTCTTGATGTTTCTGTGTGCCCAAGCTTTGTAGTACTCTTTAGTGGATTTTTGAGGCAATGGGAGTCTGGGGCTGTGCAGACTTTTGTCTGGCTCTTTTATAAGTTGTTTTCAACAGGAAAAAGGAAAGAGGTAGAAAATGGGATGCAAGCCTGAAAAAAAAAACAGTAAAAAAATCCAGTGAAATTAGAATGTAAAAAGGTAAACTGTCAGGGATTGGCTCAAGGAGCGTGGACATGAGTCCACTGAGCAACTGTACGAGCAGAGCCCATTTTAGTTGACATAAGTAGGCCTTAGTTAGCTTTTCTATTAGGCCGTGGGAAAGGGGGGAATGCAAAAGTACTGACTAAGGCAGGGTCAGGATATCCTTGAAGAGATAAGAGTCAGAAGAATGCGGGATGCGCATAGCTAGCTAAACCCAAGTAGGTGGAGTAAGTAAATGTAACCTTTTAGTGCTTAGCCTATTAGATAGAGACAAGTATGCATAATTATGGTATTTGGTATAAATGCACGCTATCTTGGGCAAAAAAATTGAATCATGCTTTATCACTCTCATTGAGTTGGCCTGCATGTTTTCCTCAGCCGCGTACTCGCAGTAAATATTTTGATAAAACAGTTTTTCTGTGAGGACATTTGAAAGTAATTATTTTTGCTTATGCAAGTGCTACAGTGTGAGAACTATCAAAAACTTTCCAAATGCTAAGCTTGACTTTTGTCCTGGTTTTCTAAGGCAATGCTGTTGGTCTACTGTCACTCCAATATCTTTGGAATATATTGCTCGATTTCTTCCACATTTAGAAGGGAAGATAAGATAGTCTTGAGCCAATTTTGAGACACCCTTGTTATACGGGGAGTGGTCTCACTCTTTCTTTAAACCAGAAAATAAATCTATATATAAGTATGTGTGATTTTCTAGTTATATATGTGTCGAGTTATATATATAAACTATATAACTTTAAACTATCTGTGCAATTGTAACTTACATTTATAATTCTAACTATATAACTCTACAACTACATATATAAACACACACATGCTTAGTTATTTCTGTATTAACTCAAATATTAGCCTGATAAATGTTCTCTCCTAATAAATGCTAAAACATTTCCAGGGCTCCAGGTAGTTAAAGGAATGACTGGAACTTTCTAGAAGCTCATTTATTTTCTCTGCTCTTAGATGCTATGCTGAGACTGTGCAGACTTTATTGATGTTTAACACCTGCTGTCTTCCTTCTTAAAATGTTCAGGGGCCATGATGATTTCTGCATCTGAACAAGCAAAACATTAGCTATTTAAATACCCCCACTTCACTGTTGGTTCACCCCTCTGTGTTACAGTCAGAAGAAGGGAGCTGTTTAAGGCCATAGATGAACTTGGTAGCAGAGCACTGAACAGATGTCAGATCTTCTGAGTCACAGCTCAACTAAATGGCTATTTTGGCAATTTAGCTCAGCATAAAAACTGTTCAGCATTGCTGATAAGATTCTTGAAGAATGTTTGGAAGCAAAAGGTAATTTCAAAATTTGAGTGCATTTCCAAGGTTATATTCCCAACCGTATGAGCAGGAAAAGCAACACAAGAAGGCTGCAGTTATTTCTTTAAGAAAATGGATGGCCCCACATTTGTGTTATTCCTAGGGTCTGATAGCTATGATCTCCAAGTGGGGTATACCCGAGGCATCCCTGGTGCCATCTCCCAGCAGTACCACCCCACACTCTACCACAGAATCCTGGAGGCACTGTGGTGTGGAGGAGTTAAAGCTCAGCTCCTCTGGGTGACAGAGACAGCTCTAAAAGCAGCTCTTCAAAACCAGGGATGAGCAGGACTGTCTCTGTAAGTGGATGATTCCCTTTTCAAAAGACCCAAAGGATTTCCAGTAAACAAGTGTGGTGGATGCACTCGACCCCCCTAGCGAAACCAGCAGCAGTTTGGTCCAGGCTCCAGAGGAGGTAAGGGCCTGAGCCGTAGCCAGGCCACGTGTAAGGAGCCATTGAAGAAGGAATGTTGTTTTTGCAGCTGTAAATCTGAAACCTGATAAAGACTGAGGGACATCTGACTGTCAATCTTGAATGTAAAACAAAGTCTCTTTGAGCTAATCTCAGAATGCAAACTGATTCCTGTGTTTAAAAGTTAAGTTGGGGGAAGGGTAGCCAGAGAGCCAGGAATCCATACTTAAATTGAAATAAATCAATAAAGGGAGGGGGTTGTTAAAATTAGATTAATGTGATAGGTAAACTGAAGCAGGTGTCAGGTAGTCTGTAAACCCTGCAGTACCTACCAATCGGGAACAGGGGAGGGAATTTGCAGACGGGATTTGGGGGGGGATTTAAACAGGGGCTTTTTGCCCTATTCTGTGTGTCTACCTTTATGTAGAACACCAGGTTTTGCAAAATCATTAATAAAATATGCTTTGCTGAGAGATCCTTCCTGAGCCTATTATATTGGCAAGGTAATAGTTTCCTACACATGGTTTCTAAAATAGGAGTCAACCAAAAATATCTTCAGAGTTTCCATATCTTACTCTGCTGTGTGCCTTCTTTACCATTTCATTGTATTTATTTCAGATCATGGAAGAAAGCCATAGCTTGGGTTTGAGAATCTTCTAAGAAAGGGACCTATTGAAGAGAGGCTGACAAATTCATGTATATTGTGATTAAGTTACAAAAGACATACCCATCATTAACCAATTGACATGAGATAAATGCTTTCTGACCATCTGCAAAACAAGGGGATATTTTTCGATTTTTAGATTGTTCTGCATAACAAGAGGGAGACAGAAGATTAAGTGATACATTGTTTAGAAGCAGAGTGCTTAGTTTATATTTAACTAATGATTAATAGATGTTTTGTAAGTAAGAAACTAAAAATTATAACTAACATAATAAATTATTTCTTAGTATAGATGTATGTCAAAAATTGTAAGGCATATGTAATAATTATGTGAATGTAAGCAATGCAAGAGCATCCAGTCTTTGGAGCACTTATGGAGGATGATCCCCTGTGTTCCCCAGTGCTGATAAAATAAAGAATGCCGCTTAACGGTATAATTGACTCTGCTGTTAAGTTTTTTTTCTCCGTTTCACTATCTCTGGCTCCCAAAACTGTGTGTAAGGCATGACTGCGAGGTTACCTAGTGGACCAAGAACAGCTTCACTCTGGGGTACAGGACACTCATTCCCCACAGGACTGGCTCTGAACTGTACATGGCAAAGAAGTCCACATTCCCCTAAAACAGAGCAGAGGTATCAGCGTCCAGATCTGGAGGTAAGCATTGCCTCTATGTTTTAAGTAAGACTAAGAGGGAAGCAAGCTCCTAAGGGTAGACACCAGCATTCCTACCTGCGGTGCCTGGACTCCTGCACTCTCCTCACTCTCCTCCTAAAGCAGCTGGAAAGCAGGTGACCTTGAAAGAATCGCTAATCTAGGAACCAGAGAAGTGTTTAACAGGAAGATGGGCACAGAGCAAGGAGTGGGGAGTCTGGGAAGCAGAGGAGCTATCATCAGTCACCCATTTTCATCTCTCAGATGTGAAGAATCTTTGGTACCAGATCCAAAATATTATGCAAATTAAAAAACCTGTTGCTGTTGATGGTGGGACGGAACTACATTGTGAAGGAGCTGTTCTGTGTGGGCTATAGGAAAAAAGGAAACACATCTGAAACAGAGCTGTGATAACAGAGGGAGGCCTAACATGAGTTATTGTGGCAGTTGCACACCTCCCCACCCCTCCTCGATGAGTTCCGACAGGGCAGTTGATGACTCTTTAGCCCCTTTTGTGCCCTACTGCCTAAATTGATTTCTGGGGTGCCTCTGTTACAGCTATGCAGGCTGCAAGGCTATGTGGAGAGACCCAAGCAGACAAGTTACAGGCAGATGCAGCAGGCCTGAGGCAGATTACTATGGTGATCAGACCAAGAGCAGAGCTTTCCTCCCTCAGAATAAGCAAACTGCTCTGGGTGCCCTGGCTTACCAGCAAAAAGTCTGTCAGACTTGCTGTGATCTCACTTTACTGAAAAGTTAGAAGGGTGTAAGAGTCGGTCCAAAGAACAGTATTTGCCTGAACATCACCATCAGGAATTTGGAGAACAGATGCCCTGATAGAGAGAATTGTACAATGACTTGGAGAGAGGCCTGAGGATGTGTTGTACAGGTCTCTCTGACCTGGGGGCTACAGGTAACAATAGCTGCTGTCCAGAAGATGGATTTCACCTGCTGCCTCAGCCAAACTTGCCCCTACCTCCTCCCTGTTACTAAGGCAAATGAAGAAGAGCATACGCAGAGGCTCACCGAGGGTCTTGAGGTCACCCAGTGGTCAAGTAAGAGACCCGTGAACGTGAGGCGATGCAGGCGCAGATGGGTTCTGGCAAGCAAAGTGGGGGCTCTTCGAGCCTATGCAGTTCAGCCTGGATTGCGAAACAAAGGCGGATATTGGCCTCAATCCATGGGAGCGAGGTGGGGTGAAGAAGCATAAAAGATGATTCCCGACTGGACATCGTTGAGATCTCCCCACCAAAGGATCATGGATCACGACACCCTGGCAGGACGCTGCTTACAGGACTGGAAACCATAGGGACACCTTTGGGACTCGTTGGTGGTAGCCAACCCTTTTTCCCACCTTTTCTTTTTCTTTCCCTTTTCTCTACTTTCTCTATCGCGTGCCGCTTTACGGGCAAAATAATAAAGTAACACTGTTTGATTGTATTATAACCCCTTGGCATTTTGGTTGCCTTCATTTTGCACTTCGAGATCAAGGTAAACGAACCATCATGAGTCCATCACCAAATGGACCGTGACAATGGGGCAGAAAGCAAAGCTTTCCTAAACAGTTCCAAGAGGAGCTGAATTTTAATGCTGCACCTTTTTTCTGACCAGGCATGCAATTCTCTTTCCATGCCACATCTGAAGATAAATTAGCCAGTGAGTAAGGCAGTTCCTGCTTTCCTTTGCTAGAGTAGAAAGTCATCATCATTTAACAGCTCTCTGCAATCAGATCAACCTTCACAAAACATCTTAGCTCTATGGATAGATATATCTGCTTTACTTGGTTTAATCTCAGACTTTTCCACGTAAAGTTCAAGGAGACTGTACTGGCTCTATTAATGCCAAAATGAAGTACAGGCTTTTTGATTGCACATGTAAACAATTAACAAGGTTTCTAATAAAGGTTCAGTGTGAGTCATGGTTGTTTCAAAGTCACATCTGAATTATTGATTTGTGCAATGTAATCTGCGTCAAGTGCCCTTGGACAGGAAGCCATTGTAAGCATGTTGACTAGTTTACTTTGTTCCTTTATCAAAACGCTTTACCCAAGTAACCAGTTCTGCATTTACCTGCAAGGTCTGTGAAGACAAAATGGGCTACAAGAATAAACAGGATTGCTAATAATCCAAGTGGAATGAATAATTTATGGTTAATAATTTATCCAATTAAGTCAGCCTTTTCGTCTGCTTCCAGAATATCCATAAGTAGACCACAATCCCCCCTTATTTGCTATTTATTTGCATTTATTTGATTATACTCTATGACCTGCTCCCCCTGAGTCTCTTCCCCTCTTGTCCTCAGTGACTCCTCTTTGCACGTTGAAATCCCTCAGTCTCCTTTTCTGAGTTTTGAGTTCCTTCAGGTGTTTTAACAAGAGCCTTCAGTAGCTGGCTTCTACTGGCCTCAGGGCATTTTTTTGACCCATTTTTTGACTGGATGGTCCGTAATGAGGGCAGAGCAGAGTGTGAAGTAGCTCTGAAGCAGCTATAATGAAGAATTATGGCATCTTATAAAATTTTGTTCAAGGCTGAATGGACTTCTTCCTTAAAGAGTCTTTCTTGAGAGTGAGCTCTGTTTAACTGGGTGAAGTCCTGACAGTCAGCATCCCCCTCTTCCTTCTCTGTATGACTGGATGCTTTCCTGGAGGATATATCTCATTTAGGAGGGTGTTATTGGAAGTTTCCTGACTGATTTATCCTGCAAAATGACACGCATAGGTGAACTTCTGAGCCCATACAGGTAGGCTATGCAGAAGTGTTGCCTCGTGCACATGCAGGATCACCTCCATTCCAGGATAACAGCAAAAGGATCTGGAAAACTTTACCTTCCTTTTGTCCAATTGTTGATTTGATTCATTTAAAGTATTCCAGTTCTATATTACAGATTGCTTTGAAATTTCATTGCTCCTGTCATTGACACAAAATAAACAAGTGTGCGTGAACACATTATCACCACTTTGTCTCATCTCTCTGCCAAAGAAGAGAGGAAGTGGGGAGCTGCCTTCTGCTTCAGGAACCTACATCCCAAGCCTGCTGCTTCCCATGGACTTGTTGATGCACATACAAATTTTCATCAAAGTCAAATAAAACAAATACCCACAGGCAAAATGCTGTTGTGTTCCCATTAAGCCATAGTACTGTCCAGAAAGAACAATATCATTCATTATAATGCTTATATCACCCCAGAAAGAAAAGAAAAGAAAAGAAAAGAAAAGAAAAGAAAAGAAAAGAAAAGAAAAGAAAAGAAAAGAAAAGAAAAGAAAAGAAAAGAAAAGAAAAGAAAAGAAAAGAAAAGAAAAGAAAAGAAAAGAAAAGAAAAGAGAAAAGAAAAGGAAAACTGTATGGCAGCTAGCATACGAAATTGGTGTGAAGAGAAGCTGCTAAATCAATGTATACTGTGACTGACTCTGCTGTTAAGTTTATTTCTTTGTTTCAGTTGGCAAGCAAGGCAGGAGAACTGATTCTATCCAGCTGCAGGACTCATTGAGTCAAGTACTCTCTGGAGAGACTCCTCGTCTCAATCAGATCACTGTGGGGACAGACAAGGACCTCTGGTAAGAAGGCATTATTTTCTGAAATTTGGGACTGGTCATGTGGTGTTGGGCTATCCATAAGTCATGATACAGAATTCTTATTCAGGATAGCATACACCAGGTTGCTAGCTCCTTAAAGGTATACTTTGGTTACTTGGTTTTCTGGAATCTGATGGTTTTGGTATTCTGTGGATTTGTGTGGAAAACTTCAGGTATTGGTTATTTTATGACTCTGTTGTGGTTTAAAGCCAGCTCTGTATACAGCTGTAAAGCATACTGTAGTTTTGTTTAATTCTTAGATACACCTTGGTTTTGGTTATGCACTTTAATGCCTAAAGATATAGTAGAAGCTGCTGTGGCCTTAACTTGTGAGAAGTGTGGGTGTTGTGAAACAATCTATGTTGTAAAATGTCTTAATTGTAGTGCTGAGTGCTATATGGATTTGAGCTTTGTGCCTGAATTTTTTTTTGTCTTAACTGTAAGTTTTGGAGAAAACGGGATAAACTTGGAGTACAAATTGTGACGATTGTATGTCATGGGTAGCTTTTATCTGTGGAGTATTGATGTATGTATTAATACTCCTAGTATGTATTTATTATAAGATGAGCTGTGTTGTTCTGCACAAAGCATAATGGAAAGACAGCATAGTAGTGGTATTCCGAAAAAGGGCCAGTTAGGGTGTATTTTAGCTCACATGAAAGAGATTGAGGAACCACCTGGTGATAATGTGAATAGAGAAACCTTGGTGAAATATTATAATCAGTGGCCATTGTATAAATTAGATGATGAAGTGTGGGGGATTTGAGGGATTTTCTTGAGGTTGTTGTGTGGATGGTTTTCTATTAGATGGAGATTTATGTCTGAACTAGCCAAAGGAATCTCAAGGCCAGCTCAAAGGCTGAAAAACAGCACCCTGAAAAACAGCAGTGAGACTCGGGCATGTGGACAGCTCGTGAACATGGACAATATCCAATCAGCTAATGCATGCTTGGAGCATGGACGCGTGATCAGGAAATAACTGCATATATAAGGAGGCTTGTTTCTGTAATAAATGGCTTTGCTTGAATTCATATTGGATTGTGTGGAGTCCATGAGTTTTCGCCCTCGCAAGTGGTGACTCCAACGTGATCCATAAGGAGTATTTACAGCAGGGGGACGACTGCTGCGGGGAGCGAGCCCCAGCTGGAACGGCTCGGCTGGACCGTGACTGGGACATAGTCTGCAGGCTGCATGACTCCTGATGGATCGCTACAGAAGCGACAGAGGAGGGATAAAGGATCCGATATCGTTGCAACGGACACCCAAAGAGGTGAGCAGCTGGGGGCAAGAGGAGATGGGGGAGAATATTTTTAAAGAAGAAGAAGAAATACTGTGGCTCCTCTTGCATATTCTCTCTACGAGAGGGGTGAAGTATGAGGATAGTAACCTCAAAAGACTATTAATTTGGTGTAGAGGCAATGGGTTTCCTGCTGACCTGTTAGGAGCTTTTCAAATAGAGACTTGGGAAGAAGTGGGAACTGTGTTGTGGAAGGCAATCACTCACAGTGAAAAATATATTCTCAGCCTTGTAACTGCCTGGAAACTGATAATTACTACAGTGAAGCAATTAAAACCTGAAAAGACTGTTATGAGCATTAGTGACTCAAAACTTAAACTTGAACTTTGGGACAACACAGGGCAGAAATTATGGGATAAAGTCAGCAATGGAAATAAAGAAGCTAAATCATTAGTAACTACATGGAAGCTTATAATCACTACCTTAAAAGATGTTAAGGCTGAATGGTCTGCTGCTGCCAGAATTTTTGCAGCGTTACAGCCTGATAAGTATCCTGAAAGTCGCTGTGAAGTTTACCCGGTTCGTGTCTTCGATACCCTCCCTATTCTATCCCCTGCTGTGCTTTCGGCACCCCCGATAGCTCAGCAGTCCGGGGTGGGGGGAGGAAAAATGCTGAGCGGGTGGCCTCCTGTACCATTGGCCAACCCTGGTGAGAACAGCAAGTCCAGAGGATTGGAGTCAGACAACTTGCCCAAAGAACCTGTGAAAGCTGAGAATGCTAAGGTGGTAAACAAGTGTACTATCAGTCCTTTTACCAATTTGTATCTGCCTTTACCGCCTTTTAACCCTTCAACTTCCACGAGAGAGCAGAAGGAGTCACTGGATAAGAACTGGACAAAAGAACTGTGTGACAGATTAGATCAGCTAACAGTGAGTGAATCCAACAATCAGCAATGCGGTCATGATGATTGTGACGGGAAAGGGGGTGCTCCTGGGGACTCAGGTTATATGAATAATTATGATGCTAGAAAATATTGGCGAGAATGTGCACTGTTTCGAACCCCCCTGTTACCAACGATTCTCCAGCACCGCTCAAGTCTGCATTATTTGAGGACTTGGATGAGGATGAGGGTCTGCAGCATTTTTTTTTTTTTTGAGTTAACAGGAAAAAGAGTATGTGTACATGTTGCCCCGAGATTGGATATAAACCACGAAAGACTCAAGGAAAATTTGACCTGTGCAATGTAACAGCTATAGATCATTTAGGATGGAATGATGGGGACTCATTGAAAGGGGCAGGTATCCCCCAACTCTTGGAACAGACACTAATTGGCACACCACAATTACAGGCGCTATTAGTTTCTGAAATCCTGAGGCAGTCAGCAGACCTTGCATATCAAGCTATAGTAGAGGTGTCTGAAACCAACAAAGCAGCCAAATCTTTTATAACTACTGTCAGGGTCCCAGTGAGAATTACATGCAATTTATTGACCATCTTCAAGAGGCTATCAATAAGCAGGTTGAAAACTTAGAAGTGAAGGAAGCACTGGTGTTGAAATTAGCAGTAGAGAATGCTAATGTTTGCTATCAACATGTTATTTGCGAGTTTTACAGTGTATATTACATGCTTCTGTGTATTGCCTCTCTGAAAATCAAGCAGCTTGTCAGGAATGTGAGTTAATTGTTTCACTGGTTGTTGTTAGAATTGTTTCTTTGTGGTATAAATACACCGTAAAACTTTCTCCCCACTTTTCCCACTCGTGCTGCAAGCAGCCCTGTGCTTCCCCCCCTCCCTCCCTCTTCTCATGGTTTTCACTTACGAGATGGGGTCATAAATGACTATTTTCAGTTGTGTTCCTAAGAAATTGGTATTGGGAAGTGTTTTAGAACATAGGAATGCACTTGGAAATATGAGGAAGTAAGATTTTGTAAAATATTGTCATTAATGGTGGCTGCTGTATAAATTAAATGATTGGGAAAAGTGTCCGGAGAATAGAACCTTGAAGTATAACACTTTGTTGTAATTAATGTTGTTTTTAAGGAGAGAAGAGTAGGACAAAATAAATCCCTACAAGAGATCATTAAATCATTTCAGACAGTTTTACAGGCGGAACGGTTTGAACTTCAACAAGCTGAGAGAGAGTTAACTGATAACACACAGGTCACAGTAAACTTGCTAAAATCTGCAAGATGCTTTCCTCATTAACCTGTTTTCTTTGTAGGTATCTGTTTAAGAATATTACAGTTTAATAGGTCTTTGTCTGTTATATGGTACAGTAAGTTCACAGACTTTTAAATCATGAGAATCCATTGACTCAAAATGTGCATTTTGTGATAATACAGAAGATCATGAGTAATTTAGTTCCTTACTGCGTGAACGTGATGATAAGTTTTTATGTGTAATAGCTGTTACTTTTCTTTCTAGCATGCTAGCTTTATTCCAGTATCCAGTCTTGCGCAACTCTGTGATAGGCTGTGTCTCATCTCTGTGTACTAAATTTGGCTCTTTTGTATGCACACCAAGTAAAGAATTCTGTTTTCGGGATAACAGTTGTAGCACCCCAGATGAGACACTAATAAAAGCCTTGCCCAGTCCAGTTTGCTAGGGCAGTGGGGGGGCGGGTACCAATTGGGCTCCAGCGTGCACTGACCTGTTTTGTCAGGGAGACCCGGCGGTACCACTACCTGGCTGAGCAGTAAGCAGTTCAAAGGTGAATACTAAAATCAAGATATTGTCTTGAATAAGTGTAACTGTGATCCTTCTGCATATTTGAACTTGGTATTTGGTTTTCATATCTGTGCTCAGTATTTTAATTTGCATATTCATATTTGGTACCAAAAGAATCTTGTTTGGGGAGATAATTACAAAATGGGAACCAGTTCTGCTACTAAAATACCACCCTGCTCCCTCTTAGGATGCATCCTTACACATTAGAGTAACTTTTTGGTCTGATTTATAGTGCTGTATTGCAATTAATGTTGTTCTGCAGAACTTTGGAAAAAATGGGATGCAGTATTGTAAGTTAATTTGCTGTTATTGTTATCTAATAATTTTGAGACCTGAAAAGAATTTCAGTTGTTACTCTGATTTGCATTGGAGGTATGGGAAACAAAACTAAATGCTATGATGGATGTGAACTTGAAAGAGGCTGTATTTAAAAGTTGTTAGAATATGAACTGATTTGGATCTAGGAAAATGGAATAATGAATTGATGTTTGATATGCTGGTTTTTGACATCTTTAAGAAATTGCAAAAGGTAAATGGGACTGACGAATGTAACTATTGCTCAGCTAATTGGAATTGCATATAAAGTGTATTATGACTGGAATGAAATTGCAAAACAAAAAAGCAAAATATCCCAGGCCTGTGCTGTACACCTTGAACATAAATTTCAGGCCTGTGTCAAGCTGCAAGATAAACTTAGCTGATTGTAATCGAGGAGTCTGCCAGAGCCTGGCAGATCCCACTTGGTATCAGTGATCATGCCACCTGTGTGGTCTTGCCTGTATCTAAACTGCAGCAAGAAGAGAAAGAAAAAAAAAAAAGAAAAACCTTGTGTGCCCACTGCTAAAGCGGCAAAAGGGCGGCTTTATTCCCACCCCCCCACCCCCCCGCCCCCCCAGCAATGTTGCTGCTGGAAAGAATGAAGGAGTCTGAGGGTGAAATTTAATAGACTTATTCTGTAGTAACTAGTTGTAAGAGGCTTCTTAGTAAATTCACTGTGCTAGTTTTTGAGGTCATGGGAAAACAAGCAGGAAAGGCCATTTTTTTGAAACCAGTGGAATGCCAAATTTGGAACAAAGTTTTACCATATGAATTCTTGTATTTGCCAGAAAGCCCTATACCTCTCTTGGGTCAATGTTTGTTAAGTAAATTGTAAGCTCAAATAATGTTTTCTGAGAATTCTGTTTAGTTGCATAGCCTACAAGAAGCTGCTTGGATGGTGTAGATCTGCTTGCTGCAAGTGAGAAATCTCCAAGGAAATTTCAAATGCTGTATTTCCAGTAGTATTAACAGCCAATGTTTCGATAAAGCAAATACTACACTGATTGATCTGAAACAGGACTTTGATCTGGTAAGGAAAAACAATATCTGCCGAGAGAAAAATTCCATCAGAGTTCCAGACCCGAGCGGACGGAGGAAGGAATGCGGTCGACCCAATATGAGTGATAAGCATACCTCTCTTTATTGATGCACTAAGCTGATTTATATAAGACTTACAATAATTATGCATACTCGTCACCTATTAATTGGATAGTATACAGTAATTATGCCTACTCGTCTTCTATTAATTGGATAGTATACAATAATTATGCCTACTCGTCTTCTATTGATTGGATAGTATACATAATGAGCTCAACCTTCTTGTGGTTTCTCTGGAATGCAACCTTCTCACCCTGCTAGAGATAATTCCCCAGCTTGTTTATCTAAACGCTCAGCTGAACCAGAGAGCAACCGCTCAGTACTTTTCCACTATGCTACACCAAACTCATGCTAACTGAGGCCTACTCATGCTAACTTAGAACAGAATTCTCCTGATACAACGGATCAATAGAGCCATGCCCCTTCTCTATTAGCCATGTCCCAACAATTCCCCCTTTTTCTCTTTGGGCTAATAACACTTCCTTGCGAAAAGTAGCATCAATTATCTTTAAACATAATTGCCTAATACATGAAAGACAACACATACCAATAAGCAATATAAGCAAAATAAAAGCAATTCCTACCAATACTGGTTTAAAGAATGACAACAGCCATGAAGGAAAACCTAGCGAGGCCCACCACCTAGCGATTGGAAAGCTAATCGACAAGATGCATTATTAAAGGGTAAATGAGCTAAACAAGCATCAGGTTCCCCCGTACAATTACAGTTGTTCCAAACAGACACATTATACAGTCCTGTAAGCATCTCAATAGATTCATTGACTGATAAAGGTATTCCAATTAGACACATCTTGAATGGCTCTTGAGCTGAAGCGAGACTCAGACAGAAATTAGGATTGTGCGTCTTATTGGCCCAAGTTAACCAAATGTTCTGTTGCTTCATCAACAAATGCGGGACAGCGGTTGTACCAATGGCAGTCAAAATAAACACCATCAGTCCTTTAATGCTGGCCGAGTCCATTTTGCAGGTACCCATCTTGGCCCTGTAGGAGTAAGTACACACATGTATCCTCTGCCAATGTATTGAACTTCTGCAGGCCCTTTCCACTGTCCAGTTTCTGGGTCTCGATAAAACACCTTCATTTGAACAGTTACTTTCTTTGAGAGACCTGAATGCACTTTACTGGTGGCTCCTCATCTGATCCAAATATACAGAGGTAATTTAAAACAAACAATGTTTTCATAACCCTTTCTTGACTGTCCGTGATACTTTGAAATTTCTGCAAATATTGCTTCAGCGTTTGATTCATTCTCTCTACAATTGCTTGTCCCGTTGGGGAATGTGGAATCCCTGTAACATGTTGTACTCCCCATAACTGACAGAATTTACGCATCTTCTCACTACAATAAGCTGGCCCATTATCCGTTTTAATCTGTGCTGGTACCCCCATTACAGCAAAACACGCCGTCAAGTGACGAATTACATGACTAGCTTTTTCCCCTGCCTGTGGCGTTGCCCATACAAAATGACTATATGTATCAACTGTAATATGTACATATTTGAGCCTACCCATTGAGGGCACATGCGTCACGTCCATTTGCCAGATCTCATTAGGACCCAACCCCCTAGGATTAACCCCTACGCCTAGACCAGAACCATGATGACTACACTGAGGGCAAGTCCGTACAATTCCCTTAGCTTCCTCTACAGTGATCTTAAACTGTGAATGTAATCCTTTCGCGTTCTGATGGAACACACTATGTGATTCTCTAGCCTTGGCAAAATCACTAACAGGGGCAGAACATGCTACCAACCTATCTGCTCTAGCATTCCCTTCCCCAAGGCCACAATCCCACATATGACTACGGATGTGAATCACTGCATATGGTTTTGTTCTTCCTTGAATTAATGTACGCAACTGTCTAAACAGTTCTCCCAAACGCAGTTGCTTAACATCCTTAATCTGAGAATCTTCTATCCTGTGTAACACACCCGCGACATACAGCGAATCGGTCACAATATTAATTGTTTCCTCTCTCCACTTCCCCATGGCCCATACAACAGCAGCAAGCTCCAATGTCTGCAAGGAATCTCCCGGAACAGCTTCCAGCAAGTGGTGGTGCCACTCACCACAAGCGATCCAGGTAACTGCAGCTCTTCTGGACCTTTTTCCTGCATCCGTAAACACTGTCTGGGCATCTTCTAGGGGTGATTTACTGCGGAGAGGTTTCTGCATCCATTCATTGTGACCAATAAACTGCACTATTGCCGCCTTTACAGGAGACAAGGATATAGTTGTAGCTGATGAGAATAAACACTCACACAACTCCTCGCTATTCTGAAGGTACCACTCTATTGCTTCTTTTTTCATCGGAACATATATTGTCTGCAACTCTTGCCCTGTGATCTGAATTACACGCTTCCTACCCTTCCTTATTAAATCTGCTAAGGTTTCGACCTTTTGCTGTATTGACTTTCTTGGCTGTAGCTTTGGAAATACCCATTCAAGTATCCCAAATTCCTCCCGCTCCCCCTTTTTCTCTTTATGTTGTGTAAGAGCCCCAATTAAATGACCATCTGTTTGAAAAACAGAAAAATCTACAGGTATTGCAGGGTCACGTCTCCTTGTAAAACCCAATGTGATTAAGTGAGCTAAATTCTGGATCATTTGTTTTTGCTCCATAGAGAGATCCACCGGAGTGGAGGGATCGGTTCCACGCAGCAATGGTCGTAACACCTCTAACTGCGTATTGGTAATACCCACGACAGGCCTTAACCATTGTAAATCCCCCATGAGTTTCTGAACATCATGAAGTGTCCTAATATCTGTGGTAATATGCGGTTTTTGCGGTCGAATTTGGGAGTCAGTAATTTTCCACCCTAAGTACAACCACGGTTCTTGTCGCTGAATTTTTTCCTTAGCAATTACTAAACCCTCCTTATACAACTGACAATGTAAAAATTGCAATTGTTGCTCAGTAAAGTCTTGTTCTTGTGCAATAAGAATATCATCCATGTAGTGATACACCATCGCTGTAGGCCAGGCATCACGAATAGGACGCAACGCATTGTCCACAAACAATTGACACAATGTCGGACTATTTTTCATTCCTTGCGGTAACACAGTCCATTCAAACCGCTGAGCAGGAGCTTCCCTATTAATCGCTGGCAAAGTGAAGGCAAATCGCTGTGTGTCAAGGTGGTGCAAAGAAATAGTAAAAAAGCAATCCTTCAAATCCACAATTAACAACTTCCAGTGTTCAGGAAGCATTGCCGGATTCGGAAGACCAGGTTGTAATGCTCCCATCGGTTGCATTTGTGCATTTACAGCTCTCAAATCATGAAGCAGTCGGAACTTTCCTGATTTTTTCTTAATCACAAATATAGGCGTATTCCATGGGCTTGTTGACAGTTGCAAATGTCCTTGATCAAACTGTTCTTGTACCAACTGATGTGCTGCTGCAAGACTTTCCATCTTTAACGGCCACTGCTCAATCCATACAGGGTCATCTGAAGTCCATTTAAGAGGGATCGGGAAAGCCCATTTTGCAGTGACCGTTAGCGAAAAGCCCTTTCAGTTGTCAAAATGACTCCTAGCTGATCCAGTATATCTCGACCTATTAGTCCATTTACACCTGCAGGAAGAGTCATTACTGTAACAAATGTATTGGCTTTTCTCCCGTCTATGATGAACAGAATACGTTCAATACTTTGACGTACTGATGAATGACCTCCTACTCCTTCAACGCCCCCGTCCATAGGTTTTGTTGGCCAATCCTGAGGCCAGGCGCCCTCATCTACGATGGTCAAATCAGCCCCAGTGTCCAGTAACATTGTAAGTAAAATAGATTGTCCTCTAGATTCCATTCGAACTGACGCAGTTGGTCGCCGGCTCATTGACATAGTTAGCATCACAGCAGGTCCTGTCGATCCAAATCCACCACCTCCTCTTTCTGAAGATAATGCTGGCGTCATGTCCTTTGTTAATTGCGGAAGTGGTATCAATTGTGCTATTTGACTACCCTTCGGAATGAAAATTGGAGGAAACAGTGTCTGAACCATAATTTGTACAATCCCTTTGTAATCGGCATCAATAAGTCCCGGGATAATCGTAAGGCCTTTCATACCACTCGACGAACGACCAATTAACAATGCCCCTTGTGATTGTCCATTAATTATTAAAGGTCCTTTAAAGGTGGATGGTATCTTTTGTGGCCGCTGATCGATCAAACTGATATCTACTGAGGTTGCCAAGTCCAATCCGAGGCTCCCGGCTGTTGCAGGTTGGAGCGTACCAGTGGAGCAGCTGTCACTGTCATGTGGTGCTCTCTCTGTAGATCCTCTGGCGTTTCGATTGCTGGAGCTGCCACTTTTGTCGGAGCGCGGCGGCTCGGCGCGCTCATTCTCCCGTTTCCCGAGAAACATGCTTCAGTATTATGACCGCTAGATTTACAGTTCTCACACCAAACTCGAGGCACCCGGCAGTCACGGCGAAAGTGACCTTCTTTTCCACATCTGAAGCATTTATTACTCTGTCTTCCCTCATTCGGGCGTGGTCGTCTTTCTACTTCCACAGGAGTAGCACGTAGCGGGGCTAATGCAGCAAATGCCTGTTGCTGGGCTTGCAGGAGGTCTCTCCCTAGCTTCTCCATAGCCTCTACCATCATGGCTTGTGGCCCTACCGGAACTCTGCTCATTCTGTCTAACATAGCTTCTATGGTAGCGTCTGCAGGTAACGTCACTAAGATACCTCTAGTTACTGAATTTGCATTCTGCAATGCACACTGTCTTAACAAAGCTGCCCTCATCCAGCCTGGTACATCTGATTGTTCTATTGCTGAAGTAATCCTGTCTATAAATTGTGCAAATGATTCATCCCTTTCTTGCTTAATACTCATGTACGACGGAGATGGCTGTGATGTTTTAACATGCTCAATGGCTTCTCGAGCTGTTCTCATAGCCTCAGCACATTTTTCGGGGCCCATTTCTAATTGAGCTCGAACTTGAAGGAATGGTCCTAACCCCATTAACTGTTCTACCGTTACATCACTTAAAGGATCATTAGGATTTCTCGCTTGCTGTACAGAAGCCTCACAAAATCTCTGCCAATGTGCTTGCCACAATAACAACTGTGACTGTGTCATTATCATTCTCATTATTACCTTAATATCTTCTGGACACAATAACGTACTCCCAAACAAATAATTTAAAAGCTGTTTAGTCGGCTCTCCATGCAACCCTGATTCCGAAACTGTAGCTCTCAACTGCGACAATAATTTCCAACTAATCGGATTATAGTGCCCGTGCATATCTCCATATCTATCTCGCTCAAATAGTGCGGGGAACGCAAAAGGTGAATCTGGCCCAAAATCTCCATTGTCTGCAGCATCCTCCATTACCTTTTTCCAATTAACTAGTGCTGGACACCTGACTGGTCTCTTAGATGTATCCTTTACAACTTTCTCCATCTCTGACTCACTTATAGCTTTCCGATCGTTATACTCCTCACAACTTTGTTTCTGCTGCTGCGACTGCTGTACTTGATCTACATTCCAACTAGAACTCAACTCTGCTTTCTTTTTTACACACACCGATTGCCAGCACGGAGAAACAGGAGCCTTACATGTACTAAATAACAAATCGTCTTGTCCTGAGGGTGGCAGCGTTGGCCCCCCTGAAAACGCAGATATGCCTGTTTCCATCGGCGGAGCGGAAGGCTCCATTTTGCCGAGTTTTTGTGAAGCTACCGCGGCTAAATTCTTCTCCAGTTTATGACGCTTAATATTATTAATTACTTCCCTCCACGGTTTCATCAGTTTCTTAGCTGTTTTATCCTCGTCTATGATCATATCCCACAACACATCCCCCAATTTCCTCCATTCTCCTTCATCAAATAATAAATCAGGATCCTGAAAACAGCCTTTAGTTTTTCCCAATGTTACTAGACCAGCTAGCTGTTTAACGTAACTATGATCAACACCTCGCTTTTCTAAAAAGCTTTGTAATAAATCTAGGGCTACTTCTAAATCCATTTCTCTGTTATTCATCATTTTAACCCGTTTCTCCGTTATTCATCACTTTTAATCCGTTTCTCTGTTATTTATCACTTTTAACCCGTTTCTCTGTTATTTATCACTTTTAACCCGTTTCTCTGTTATCTATCTCTTTTAATCCGTTTCTCTGTTATCTATCTCTCCGTTATTCATCATTTTTAATCTATTTCCCCGTTATTCATCATTATAGTACGGTACCTCTTGCTAAATTAAGAGACCTCTTGCAGCCCTTGTTTCCTGTAGCCCAGCACTGGCGAACTTCAGTCGGTTCAGGCTTCGGAGACGACACACCGCAGCAAAGTGTTCGGTCGATCTTGCCCGCCGGTCGCTGCTCTCCCGGTGCCTTTTGCTTCTATCCGCCGCTTCGGATCGCCGGTTCGGGCGCCAATTGCCGAGAGAAAAATTCCATCAGAGTTCCAGACCCGAGCGGACGGAGGAAGGAATGCGGTCGACCCAATATGAGTGATAAGCATACCTCTCTTTATTGATGCACTAAGCTGATTTATATAAGACTTACAATAATTATGCATACTCGTCACCTATTAATTGGATAGTATACAGTAATTATGCCTACTCGTCTTCTATTAATTGGATAGTATACAATAATTATGCCTACTCGTCTTCTATTGATTGGATAGTATACATAATGAGCTCAACCTTCTTGTGGTTTCTCTGGAATGCAACCTTCTCACCCTGCTAGAGATAATTCCCCAGCTTGTTTATCTAAACGCTCAGCTGAACCAGAGAGCAACCGCTCAGTACTTTTCCACTATGCTACACCAAACTCATGCTAACTGAGGCCTACTCATGCTAACTTAGAACAGAATTCTCCTGATACAACGGATCAATAGAGCCATGCCCCTTCTCTATTAGCCATGTCCCAACAAATATCCAATAAACATGAAAGTCAAAATGGGGTTAGAGACTTTGATGAACAGCTCCACAATTTGCCAGCTTGTTGTGAGTACTGCTGTGCTGCCTACACGTGAAGCATTCACAGAGGCTATAATGTATCATTACATGGATGATATCTTAGCTTGTGCTGAACAATCTGATTATATGCAGAGTGTGGTGACACACTTACTTCAAGTTCTGAAACTTTATGGTTTACAAGTTGCGCAGGAAAAAGTGCAGACTGTGCCTCCTTAGAAATATTTAGGCTGGATTCTCAAGAACAATTAGACAATGTAACATATACTTTACACCTTTTGAATCATGCTATGCCTCCCTCCTCTATCACAGCAGTGGAAAAACACTTCCGTGCTCCAGATTCACTGTCTCAGAGACCAAAGGTTTTGTATCAGGATCCCCTGCACAACAGTCAATAGCAAGGGCGTGTAGAGTTAACCACGTGGGGAAGGGGTGTGTGTGTATTCCGAAGTGGCTTCCTGCGAAATATGTTAAACCTTACTATAAGCTGGAAAAATGGCAGTGTCTGTCCCTGTAGCAGAGGGCAACAAAGAAACAGAGGAGACGAAAGGAAGAGGCCAGTGATGTTACCTGGGGGCAGCTAAAGAAGTTACAACAAAACGCAAGTACTATGATGGCAGTAGCAGGCCCCTCACTCCAATTAATACCTTCTTAGCCTATTTGGCTATCATCTCCTGCAACAGTGCAGTAACAATGACACACACTGGGTAGGTGGTGTATGGATACCACCAGAAGGTCAGTTGCTGGAAAACAAGGACTGTATTAAATTTAGTCAAATGCAACAGTATTTTGTTGAGATCCCTCCTGTATGTATTTCTAAGAAACCAATTAACAATTTTTTGTCAAAGAAATATCACTTTTTTTATCAGTGATGGGGAATGGAGGGGTGGTTCAGAGCAATTTGAATTTTGTTTCCATTCTGGGTCTTAACGTGCAAGGTATCTAAAGTAAGTAAAGAAGATGTTTTGAGTTTGTACTGGGCCCCCTGTAAATTAGAGGCACCAGCATATCACAACCGTGCAGATTTACCTAAAATTGACTTCTGAGTGCCTCCGTAACACAGATAAAGGAGTCAAACTTTCTGTAAAGACAGTTTCTGATGAGACTGGAGAGCAGTCATCTAAGGGGAAGAATAGAACTCGACAGCTCTTCATACCTCTGCAATAAATGTATGTGAACCAGCCCTGTTGTGGATAGGAGATGGACAGAACACTTTGACTACCAGAATAAAACTTCATTGTGATTGGGAATATACCCAAAAGGATTTATGTGTAAAACTGTTGAAATGGATTTGTAGTGTTTATGAGTGGACTCAAGTGAAACAACATCTCCAGAGAGCATTTTCAGCTAATATACAAGGCCTGGTTCAGGATTTAGCTAGTGCCCTGCAAAAACAATTGCATGGTTTGCAAGAATTAACACTGCAAGACAAAATGGATGACATTGTCTCATAGCGCAAAGTGGTTAGACCCAAACCCATGTTTTTCAGCTCTCAGTCTGCATATATGGGTTTTGGTGGGAATTGGATGTGCTTGTGTAGTATTTTTTCTTGTAGTCCTCCAAATCATCTGGAGAATGATACAGAATGTAAAGAAGAATAAAGCCAGGGTCCTTGCTGTGCTCACTGTGAACCAGATATTCAAAAACAAAAAAGAGGGAGTTGTGGAATATATTACAGTCAGTCACCTTGAGTTACTGGAACAACCTTGACCAAAATAGAATGAGAAACCAGAATGTTTTTGTACAAGAAAACATATTTACAATGTGTTAGCCAAACTGCCAGAAAAGCATTAAAGCTGTACTTAATAATGTGAGGCTGCGACCTCAAAAGCTCCTGTACGGTGTATTTTTGATTTGTGGAGATAGTGATGCGCGGAAACAACTTTACAACCTATAAAGTCATCAAACTTTACAACTCGCAAGGTTATAAAGTAGGTATGTTTATTCGACGTCGGGCACAAAGTGGATCAACCCACCATTCATGTGCACCTTCTAACAATAAGAGGTGTGTTTAAATACAGTAAGGTGTTACATATTCATAAAAAGCCCAGGAACGCCTATACATATTCATAACCTTTCCCCGAGAAGGCGGTTCTTATTAAAATGAGTCCTAGAAAATAATTTCCATAGTCTCCTCCTTGACCCCGCCCTGTTGCGCCTGCGCAGTGCCACCTGGTGGTCTTGAGAAGGGGTCTTTGGGGGTCTTTGGATGAGGGCTCCTTCAGCTTCGTCACTGTGAACTTTTTACCTTTGGCTCATTATGCTGAATTGGCTGGAACCCAAACTGCCAAGTCTGTTGAAATCAGATTGGTGCCCCCCTTTTGCTGAAAGTCTTTGTTATCTCGTCTCCTCAAGGATACAGCTGAGTGCTATAGAACTTCTTTGCATTCAATGAGGCCCTGTTTTTCTTAATATAATTGGTTACATAAAGCTCCAAACTAGGCACTCATTATGTGGTTCACCCTTAAAAATGTGAGTTCCCTCTATCAATAGGGCCTGGCCAGGAATTCCTTCTAATGCCGTTGGAGGACCATGCAGTTTAGGACAGTTGACCCTGCTAATGCCAAATACATCTATGATAATAGATCACAGAAAAGCAAGGTGAGAAAAACACTTTATGCATGCATATGAGTCACAATGTGATGATAATGTAGAATTTTGCAGGCCAGGGTTGAGAGTCTTAGGATCTCTTATCCCCGCTATTGGCACAGCTAAAGCATTAAATTAGGATGTTGGCTAGCTAAGCAAACTAATAGAGCCTCTGAAGTGTTGAGTGGGCTTCTGTTACATGTAGATTCAGTTAGACATGCTATGCTGGAAAATAGAGCAGCAATAGATTTCTTATTGTTAGCTCAAGGAGATGGATCTGAAGATTTTGATGGCATGTGTTGTATGGATTTATCAGATTACTCTGAGTCAATTCATAAAAGTATACAATTACTGAAAGAGGGAGTACAGAAGTTGCAAATTGATGATGGATGGGGTTGGTTAAATAAACTGTTAAGTGGTTGGGGGCTTTCAGGGTGATTGTTGTCAATAGTGAAAACAGGACAGAGTATTTTAATGATTGTTGTGGTTGTGTTATTGATGTTGCCATGTATGATTTCTCTGCTGCAAAGGACCCTGCAACGGACAATGAAGGCAATTTTTTTAGCATAAATACAAAAAGGGGGAATTGTGGGGGACTATGGTGGGTCCGTAGATTCCCTGACGGAGGATATGGGAACAGAGATTGACCATGAAGATATTAAGGTGTACACATGAGAAAGAAGGGAGTAAAAGAGTAACACTGACGACAGCAAAATTAGCCAATGATATGTAACTATTGCAGCCTGTAACTAATAGCAAAAAGACACGTGCTGATAAAGAGTATATAAGAAAATGTCTGCTGTAATAAAGGAGACTGCTGTTTGTACATAAGAACTTTTCCTGTGTTGTCTTTCCATCTCAACCGTGACAGAGTGCAGGCTGCAGTTTGCTTTCACCTGAAGGGGCATACAGTAAATGTGGAATTGCTTGCCCCAAGGGTGGAAACACAGCCCTACCATCTGCCATGGACTGATTCAAACCATGCTGGAAGAAGGTAAAGCTCCAGAACACTTGCAATACATTGATGACATCATCGTATGGAGCAACACAGCAAAAGAAGTCTTTGAGAAAGGTGAGAGAATAATTCAGATTGTTTTGAATGCCTGTTTTGCCATTAAACAAAGTAAGGTCAAGGGACGTGCATGAGAGATCCAGTTTTTAGGAATAAAATAGCAAGATGGGCGTCTTCAGATCCCAATAGATGTGATCAACAAAATTGCAGCTATGTCTTCACTTACTGATAAAAAGGAAACACAGACTTTCTTGGGCGTTGTTGGTTTTTGGAGAATGCGTATTCCTGACTACAGCCAGATTGTGGGCCCTCTCTATTGAGTGATTCGGAAAAAGAATCATTCTGAGTGGGGCCCTGATAAATGAAAAGCCTTTGAACAAATTAAGTATGAGATAACTCATGCGGTAGCCATTGGGCCAGTCCAGACAGGACTAGATGTTGAAAATATTCTCTACACGGCAGCCAGAGATAATGGCTGAATCAAGTCAATTAGCAGAAGTGAAAGCCATCCAGCTGGCTTTGGACATTGCTGAATGAAAAAATTGGCCAATACTTTGTCTCTACATTGAGTCATGGATGGTGGCAAATACCTTGTGGGGGTGGTTACAGAAATGGAAGAGGAGCAACTGGCAATGCAGAGGTAAATCCATTTGGGCTGCCACACTGTGGCAAAACATTGCTGCCCAGTTAGAGAGCCTGTCTGTGAAAGTTCGTCATGTGGATGCTCATGTGCCTAAAAGTCGAGCCGCTGAGGAAGATCAAAACAATCAGCAAGCGGATCAGGCTGCTAAGATTAAAGTAGCTGAGGTGGATTTGGACTGGCAACATAAAGATTAACTTTTCCTAGCTCAGTGGGCCCATGATGCTTCAGGGCATCAAGGCAGAGATGCAACATGTAAATGGGCTCATGATCGAGGGGTAGACTTGACTATGGACACTATTTCACAGGTTATTCATGAATGTGAAACATGCACCGAAATCAAACAAGTCAAACAGTTAAAGCCTGTTTGCTATGGGGGGCGATGGTTAAAATATAAGAATGGAGACGCTTGGCAGCTTGATTACATTATACTTCCAGAAACCTGCCAAAGTAAGTGCTATGTGCTTAAAATGATGGAAGAAACCATCAGATGGCTGAAAACATATGCCGTACCCCATGCTACAGCCCGGAATACTATCTTGGGCCTTGAAAAGCAAGTTCTTTGGCCATACAGCATGCCAGAAAGAATTGAGTCAAACAATGGGACTCATTTCAGAAGTAGTCTTACAGACAATTGGGCCAAAGAGCATGGTATTGAGTGGGTATATCACATCTTATATCATGCACCAGCCTCTGGGAAAATTGAAAGCTATAATGGTCTGTTAAAAACTACACTAAAGGCAATAGGTGGTGGAACCTTCAGAAACTGGGATTCACATTTAGCAAAAGCCACTTGGTCAACACTAGGGGGTCATTCAATCAAGCTGGACCTGCCCAATCAGAAATTCTATGTACTGTAGAAGGAGATAAAATCCCTGCAGTACACATGAAAAATATGTTAGGAAAGGCAGTCTGGGTTACTTCTGCCTCGGGCAAAAGCAAGTTCATTCGTGGGATTGTTTTTGCCCAAGGACCTGGCAGCACTTGGTGGGTAATGCTGAAGAATGGAGAAGCTCAATGTGTACCTCATGGGGATTTGATTTTAGGTGAGAATATTCAGTATCGAACTGTATGATGTTAATTGCTACGTGATGCTATATACCATACTAAGTGTCCAATAAGTGTCTTTCAGATCAATGCAGTGGTGATAAGACCAGAGCTGGTTTCAACAAATGGTGCCTGACAATTTCTTCGAAGTTGATGTCTTTGACTCACAAACCATGGGCATGAGATGCACTACATATATCATCTTTCCTGCTCCGGGAGACTGTTGTGATAAGTGAAACTTATAATTAACTAAATTAACTTAATGAACATTTCAAAAGGATGGCCCATGGACTAAGAGAATGATGAATTACACCTGTGTATATATGTACATATGTTTATATATAGTAGTAGTAATTAACTAGAATGTATTGATAAGGCCTAAGCATGCCGTAAATGGTATGGAATAAGGGGTGGAATGTGCTGGTTTGACTGAAGATGAGTTAATTTTTTCCTTTGTGCAGTTAGAAACCTTTGTTTTTCATAGCTAGCACACTCATTATTTGGACTTAGGTTGAGAACAAGAGATAACACCCCAGCACAGAGCTAATGTTTTTAATTACTCTGATCTGAGAGCCAAGGACACTCTGAGTGCTCTGCCCACATGTGTGAGGCATTGAGGAAGGGGAGCATGGATGGGGCAGAGCTTGACTGACATTCAGACTCATCAATGAGAGTATTCCATGCTGTTAGCGTCATGCTTCATATTTAAGGAGAGTCGGGGCCTTCTGGTTTCTCTCTCAGGCATTTCTCGCTCTTGCTCTGGCTCTTTGGAGCTTTCTCTCGCGTGTGTATTTTTTTTTCTTTGCTCTTTTTTGCCGGAGCCAGGGGAGTTTTGTTTCGGGACATTTAGTTCAACCGTTTGCCCTTTTTCAGAGGCCTACTCGTTTTGCCTGTACATAGGGATTCACTCATGTGTAGTTTTCCACACTGCTTTGATCTTTGCCAGCAAAAATGTTATGGATGTATGATAATGTGCCTTAAAGACTTTTCACAGGCCTGTTATCTGAACACAGTGGTTCTACTTGTGAAGCACACAAGACTAAACAACAATTAGTGTGATTCATGTGTTTTTTTACACCCCAGGTGCAGTCACTTGAGCATATTTACAATTCTCCTCCTTGCCAATCTTCTGTTATTGCCACACAGGTGTTTGGGGTTTTTTTTTACCGTTTATACATCTGGGCCATAAAACATCCCATGGCAGTGAGTTCTGCATTTTAATCATGTGCTGTGTGAAAAAGTACTGCCTTGCTATTAATTTCATTGGTTTGGTTTTGTTGTGGTTTTTGTTTTGTTGTTTGTTTTGTTGGTAGATTGGTTTTTTTTTGTTTGTACCGCTGGGAAGTAGGTGCAAGCTTGGAGTTCTAGAAGCAAAATATCTAGACATACACTTTCTTATTCATTTTATTTGACCATGACTTTGGATTGCCTTTTCTAGTGTCATGTTCAGTGAAAGAACTGGCAGGTTTCCTCTGCTCCTCTACTGTAGGTCCTGAGGCTGAGCTGCCCACCTTGCTGCAGGGACAGGGAGAGGAGGGAGAGGAAAAAAGCCTCCTGTATTAACTATAGTTTAGCCTGGTTAAGGAATTCATGCTATTGTGCCAGCCTAGAAGCACCCACCCCCCCTTTGCAAAACAAAGGACTCATTAAGGGTATATGTTATGCCTTAAACAGCTGTTTTTTGAAACTTTGGACAGGAAATGATAGGTGGCTGTGAAGGCAGACACTGTCTTTTCCCCTCAAGGTCTCTGCAAAATGAAGGCATACATTTTTGAGATAAAGACAATTAACTGTGTTTATTCCATGAAGCTCACTAAGGTCTCAGTCCTCATTCCTGGTTAATTTGTCTGGAATCAAAATGGGTCATCTAGTGGACAATCAACCACTAGGAGAAATAATGAACCCCCAGCTACCCCTAGCAGACAAAACAACTCACTTCTGGTCAGCACTGCAACCATTCCTTTATTTTTTGACCACCAACTCATTACTGGAACAATCTTCTTAATTAGCATGAAGAGCGAGCAGAGGAAGGAGACAAGCGCCTTCTCCTATCTCACATGCAAATGGCCTGAGTTATAAAGCTTCCTCACTTGGGACACCTGGTGTGTGTGTTTGTGTGTGTGTGCGTATGTGTGCTGCACAGCATTAATGAAGTTTCACACCCACCACTAAGACAGCTACAGAGTGCAAAAGGAATTGCGATTTTTGCATTGTTGAAATTTGCCATTCGATATTGGAATACATTCTTAAATAAATGTGATTATGTTATACATCATTTTAATGCACTTTTCTCACTTTATGGTTGGGGTTTTTTTGCTACTGACTTATTAGTTGATGTTTATTTTGTATTTATTTTAGACTATGGAAATGATGTTAGACAAAAAGCAAATTCAAGTGATTTTCTTATTCGAGTTCAAAATGGATCATAAAGCAGCGGAGACAACTTGCAACATCAGCGACACATTTTTCCTAGGAACTGCTAATGAATGTACAGTGCAGTGGTGATTCAAGAAGTTTTGCAAAGGAGACAAGAGCCTTGAAGATGAGGACCGCAGTGGCCAGCCTTTGGAAGTGGACAGCAAACGATAGCAATCATTGAAGCTGATCCTCTCACAACTACACGAGAAGTTGCCAAAGAACTCAATGTCAACCATTCTATGGTCATTTGGCATTGAAAGCAAATTGGAAAGGTGAAAAAGCTCAATAAGTGGGTGCCTCATGAGCTGACCGAAAATTTAAAAATTCATTGTTTTGAAGTGTCATCTTCTCTTATTCTACACAACAACAATGAACCATTTCTCAATCGAATTGTGACATGTGATGAAAAGTGGATTTGATATGACAACTGGCGATGACCAGCTCAGTGGTTGGACCAAGACAAACCTCCAAAGCACTTCCTGAAACCAAACTTGCACCAAAAAAAGGTCATGGTCACTGTTTGGTGGTCTGCTGCTGGTCTGATCCACTGCAGATTTATGAATCCTGGTGAAATCATTACATCTGAGAAGGATGCTCAGCAAAGTGATGAGATGCACCAATGCACTGGTCAACAGAAAGGGCCCAGTTCTTCTCCACAACAACGCCCGACTGCACGCCACACAACCAATGCTTCAAAAGTTGAACGAATTGGTCTACAAAGTTTTGCCTCATCCACCGTATTCACCTGACTTCTTGCCAACTGACTGCCACTTCTTCAAGCACCTCTACAGCTTTTTGCAGGAAAAACGCTTCCACAACCAGCAGGATGCAGAAAATGCTTTCCAAGAGTCCGTTGAATCCTGAAGCATGGATTTTTATGTTACAGGAATAAACAAACTTATTTCTTGTTGGCAAAAATCTGTTGACTCTAATGGTTCCTATTTTGATTAATAAAAATGTGTTTGAGTCTAGTTATAATGATTTAAAATTCATGGTCCAAAACTCCAATTACTTTTGCACCAACCTAATAGATGCAAGTTTGGTGAATACAAGCAGAACTTTACAACATACAGTTTAAGATTTCAGGAAATTTAGCATACTAAGTAACATGAAGCAGACAGTATATTAAAAATCACACAAATTTAGAATTATAAGTGATTTGTTCTATTTAATATGCATTTACTTAAGCTAAATGATCGATAGGAAACTTAAATTGGGCTCATCCAGTGATCTGTGAGTAGTAAAAGATCATTCCCATAAAGCCACGCTTGTCTAGCAGAGAGATCTCAAAGCAGTTTCACCCAGGCTGTCATATTTATGGAATAAAGTGGTTGGCTCATAGTCAAATTGCATACAGTGGGAAAATTATGCATGAGACTCCTTGCACCCACAACTTTTTGGTGTTCAGTGTGCTGTTCTGCTTCCTTGTGGGTTTCCAAAAAGGAGTTCTTGGCCTGGCTGCAGCTCAGGCCTTTACCTCCTTTGGAGTCTGTACTAAACTGCTGCTGGTTTGGTTGGGGGGTGGGTCAAGTACATCCATCACAGGACCATGCCTTTAAATGACCAGAGCTCAGATCTGACCAGGCTATAAAATGGGGCTCCCGCCGAAGTCCCTTTTTCAGTGGTCTTCTCAGCGCAGCGGGGACAGCACCCCTTCCCTTAAACAAGGATGCCCAGGACTGAGAGCCCTCACCTCCTCCTTGGTGAGTATATATTTCTTCTGGATATATCCTTGAGTGACCCCTTGCCCGCACCCTGTGCAAGCAATTATTTCTTCTGGGTACTCTTGAGTGAGAAAGGCCTCTTCTGAGTAAGTGCATGCACACTCATTCTTGTGTGGTCATATGGTAATAATATCCCCAACTGGTACATCGAACCTGCAGTTTTTTAAATGCTATCAGAATTCAGACTGATTTTTAATTACCCTCCCCACTTCTCATTGTTTTCTGTCATTTGGTTTCAGTCTGTCATTTGGTTTTGGTTCCGAATTTAAGTTGTTTTAAGCTTATAATTTGCTTGGAGTCATTTTTGGGTGCCTCTGTGACATGTGGCTAGCTCCAATCTTAGTCTCAGATTTGGACAACAGTTTATGTCTAATGGAATTATCTATATAAAGTTTATAATAATTAATATTGAGTAGCTAAATAGATTAGTAATGTTTCATTAGTGAGGTGCGGAACCCTTGAGGTTGTAAGAAAGGTATGTATTTTACGACGTTGGACACACAGGGAATCGCTTCACCCAAGATGCGTGTATTTTACAGTAGTTGTGAGCTTGGTTAAATGCAGTAAAGTGTTACATATTCATGAAAGTTTTAGGAACGCTTATACATATTCATAACCTGTCCCCGAGAAGGCGGTTCTTATTATAACGAGTTCCAGGAGACCATTTCCATAGTCTCCACCTTCGGCTCCTCCTGGTTGCAGCTGCGCAGTGATCGTGAACCCGGGTCCTCTTTCTCTGTACACAGTCACCTTTGGTCCAGTGTGATGAGTTGGTTAGGACTCAGACTGCTGAGTTGGTTAAAACTGGCCTATCTCCTGTCCTGTGCCCAAGTTTCTGTTATCTAGTTCACCCAAAGATGCACCAAGGATGCACCCAAGGATTATTATCTTTGCAAGGCATCAGTGAAGTCCTGTTTCTCATACAATAAGTTACACAAAGCTAAGCAAGGCTATATGGGTTAAAGGGTTAGCTCTCTGTTGGCTCTTTAGTGATGTGGGGTAGGGTTAGTTCTTTAAGTGTCAAGTGTTAGTTCTTTAAGTGTTAATTAGTTAATTGTCAATTCCCTGTATCATTAGTATTAATTCAGCATGTTATAAGTTACTTACTAAGGGTCTGTTGTGAGTAAGGGATCTCTCTGCTTTGGGCAAGGAAGGGTCTCAAGTAAGGAATCTCAAATCTTGAGAAGTATCCCTGGTGTGCAGTTCAGGGAGAGCTCCAGTTGGGCTCATCCTGATAGCAATATTTATAGAGTCAAGTAGTTGACTACTAGTCAATAGTACAGACAAGATAGATGCCTTTACGTTAGCTCTGATATCTTGTTCTGTACTTCAGTTATCTTTCATTTTTGGGCTTCTAAAGCACCTTTTGAAATATTTTTCCAAGGCACCCTCACTTCCTTGTATGTGAGCCAGGAGCTTTCCAATTTGTGGGTTCACCACAGGGCATTAGACTTGTTGCTCCTTAGTCAGCCTCAACCAAAATATTGCTAGGGGTCAAGTGTATACTTCACAGTCCTGTGCTAAGAAAACCCAAGATTTGCTCCTGAAGTCTTTACATGCTGAGCTTTAAAGCCAGATATAGATACTCTCACCTAGTTCTCATTACCACTGCACCTAGAAATCCTGTAACTTCACTCTTCTAGAATGAAGATAACTCAGAGAGGGAGCATGAGAAGCAGACAGAGGCTCAGGCACATGCCTGGTGAGGAGTAACTCAGGGTTGCTGGATATTGCTTGCTTCTACCCTTTGGCTGTAGGGGGGACCTCTTGGAAAGGGAGAGTCACAGCAAGAACTAGGTTTTCTACTTAAATCTCTGAGCTCCTAGTTGTGATGCTGTTTGGGAGAAAGGTTAAAGGAGTGGCTCGTTGCAGGCCCAGGGAAGCATTTTCTGGAGGCTTGGATCAGGGTTGACACCAGGGCAGAAGTACCACCTCTTTAGGTGGGGAGGTGAGAAATACTGTGATTGTTATGTTTTTCAGCAACGATGAGTGAGAGAAACCTGAACTGTAACATATACTAGCATTCAGGAGCAAGGAGATACAGAGCAGTGAATGCAAACAGGAAGAACTGTCTGTTTAGCAAAATTACTGAGACATAGTAAATGGTCAGAAAAGGATTCACAGGGGCTGGTAGAGAGGGGAGGGAAATCTCTTCAGTTGTATGGATTTAAATGATTGCTGCAATTGCTTTCTTGATCAATGTCATGCTTTGACATTTCCATTGCTATTGGAAATCTAACCCTAGGAAATCTTTAAAGGGTAAAGATCTTAAAATATATTGTTTCCTGGAGGGAAGGACTCTTTCTGACAGTGCCTTTGGTAAACCTGACCTTGTCCTTCTCCCAGAGAAAGGAGACCATGTCCCTGCCCAGATGGATGTGGGTTTGGGCAGTGGGGTACACCCAGAAAAATAACCCCCAGACTGAAGCTCACTGCTTATTTCTTGATTTGATGTTGAACAGAATTTTAAATTTCACCAAGGCACATCTGCTGATTCACCAGTTCCATGATGGGGGATCTACTGGCTGCAAAGAAGTGCCTTTGATAACATCCCCTAACCCCCACAGTGGGATTTGCTGCTCCAGGCTACTCCATTGCCCTCCACCTCAGCTGCAGAGCCCCAGGCAGCTCACGTGCCCCACACTGCCCGGCCGGGACCAAGGACAAATGCATGCGTTAAAACTGTCTGGCTATTGTCAGGAGAGAAGGCTCCCCTGTTGCCTCCCCATCAAATCCAGTGCAGCTCATCTGAAGTCTCTTGTCTCTCTCCCTTTCATTTTTGTCCCCATTTTTCTTATTTCATGCTGCTGAAGTTCCCAGGTAGATATCAGAAGAAAGGACCCACAGGCACTAAGTGCTTTGCAGATAACCCAGATGCTCTACCTTTAAGGGCACTGCAAAATGACAGGACAGATCCACAGAGGTTTGGGCCTAAACACGTTAAAACCTAATGTCCCCCTGTCCTGTAAGGACGTATTAGTAAGGTGTTGTCAGTCAAACTCTCCTGCATCTCATTCATAAGAAGGAAAAGGTTTTTGACCTGTTTCTTGAAGCTGTAATCTATGTGTCATTAACAAGAATGAGATATGTAATACATTTAGGCATGCATAGAGTTAAACAGGCATTGGGCTTTAATAGGTTTCAGCAAGGAAGCATTACTGAAGAAGAGAGGATATTAATATGTATTGGTATATAAGCACTCATTAAGCTGATATAAATAGGGAATTCTGTGAACAGAAATATGAAAAGCATTGACTGGACCACTGACCACAGTGGGATTATGACAGTATCCGCTAAGTAAAGACCCACAACTCTGTGTTATAAAGATCACAATTTCCTTCTCCAAATTATTTGTGGACCTCCTATTTCTAATGGCAATGATAATTCTTGCCCATAAGAATAATGCCAGCTAATAGGTTTTGTGGCTGGTCTGTTCTGAAAGATAATAATGAAAATATCTTGAATTTACCACATCCTATTAATATTCAGAGGGAGCAAGGATCCCTTAATTATTAGAGCATGTCAAAAGCAAGTGAGGAAAATAAAAACACAGTGTAGATTTCTTCAGTGACAGGCAGGGAGCAAAGATTTAAAGCTGAAAACTCTTTGCACGTTCTTTAAATGAGTCACAGAAATTCAAAATAAACAAGAAAGTAAAAAATAGCAAATTCATCTCTAGGAAACAATCTCAGGGAAATTATTACAGGAAAAAATATGTTTACATATGGCACTGTATGTCACATGATCTAATTATAGGAATGAAAGCAAGATAGGAATTGGATGGTCTTTTCAAGTCTGTAAGGAGTGTGAACAAAGAATATAAATACACATCGAGTCAGTTGATTAACCAATTACTAGTTAAAGCAGATTTAGACTTTAAACTGATTTGGTTCTGAATTCTGGGGATTTTGGGGCTAAGGTAAACAGTTTTTGAAGACTAGTTATCCTTCTCTAAAATGAAGGAACTCAATTTTGTTAGCATATTGAAAGACTCTGTAGGCGGAAGCTGCTCTGAAAAAGATTATGTCCAAACTTGTAAATGCTTTCAGCCATAGGTGGAACCCAGATTATGTAATCGGACTACTCATTGTAAACAATACTAACTATCCTTTTGCTCTCATAATGCAATGGACAACTGGTAAGGAGCCGCTAAAGATCTTAGAGTGGGTGTTTTTGCCTTTTCAACTCAAATGAACCATACCATCACAACCCGGGTTGAGGTCTTTGCTCAGCTTATAATGAAAGGTAGGCAGAGAATAGTTGAAATTTCAGGGGGTGAGCCTGTGTATATCATTGTTCCCCTCGTTTCAGAGTATTCACAATGGGCTTTGCAGAACTCCTTACCTTTTCAGATTGCGTTATTAGATTCTCAAGCTTTAATTAAGACAGTTTCCCCTCCACACAAGTTGATGTTAGTTTTGAATATGGGATCAATGGAGGAGGGTCCCCCTCTTCTCTCAGAATTTCCTGTTAAAGGACCCACAGTGTTTACTGACGCAGGAGGTAAAATGCAGAAAGCAGCAATTACATGGAAAACAGATGGGAAATGGCATGATGTGATTCTAACTGACCTGAAAGGATCAACTCAGCATTTGGAACTCAGGGCTGTAATAGAAGTGTTTATCAGATTTGCTCATAGCCCAGTGAATATTGTTTGTGATTCTTTGTATGTGGTAGGTGTGGTAGCTCACATTGAAAGATCATTGCTCAAAGAGGTTCAGGATGCACAACTCATGTCATTGTTCAAGCAATTATGGTTGTTGGTCAAAGAGAGACAACACCGATACTTCATAACACATATCCGTAGTCATCTGACAATTCAAGGTGATTTAGCTGAAGGAAACCGCCGAGCTGATTTTCTTGTATCTCCTGCCTGGGTTCCACCTCCAATAGATAGGTTTGGGCAAGCAGTACGCTCTCATAGTTTCCTCCATCAGTCTGCTCAGGTTTTACAGCGGCAATTTTCATTGTCTGAAAGTGAGGCCCGGGGTATTGTTAAAAGTTGTGCAGATTGTCAGCGCATCTCAGTAGGGTTGGGTGCAGGAGTCAATCCAAGAGGATTAGGAGATTTGGAATTGTGGCAAATGGATGTCACACATGTCCCTGAATTTGGCAGGCTAAAGTATGTGCATATGTCTATTGATACATATTCTTTCGCCATATGGGCCACTGCTCAGACTGGTGAAACTAGTTCACATGTGCAACAACATTTACGTTCTGCTTTTGCAGCTTTGGGAGTACCTGCACAAGTCAAGACAGACAATGCACCTGGTTATATCGCCAAAGCTACTGCCACCTTTTTTTTAATTGTGGGGTGTTAAGCATATTACAGGGATACCAAATTCTCCTACTGGTCAGGCCTTGGTAGAAAGGATGACTCAAACTCTCAAGTATCAACTTGACAAACAAAAAGGGGGAACTGACTGTACTACTCCACATGACAGACTAAGCATTATATGTCTTGAACTTTTTACGCCTTCCACAAGGGTTCGACATTCCACCTATGATTCGTCATGGAACAAGCTTAAAAGGACACTTGACAGACCTTAGAGAAAATCAATGTCAGGTTAAAATACGCAATGGAGTTACTGGTGAATGGGAGGGTCCTTTCCAATTAATAACTTGGGGAAAGGGTTATGCTTGTGTCATTACAGACCAAGGATCAAAATGGATTCCTGCAAAATGGATCAAGCCATGGCTGAATAAAGACAATGAAGACTCAACAGATGCAGAAGGACAGGAGGGAGATAAGTTGTGAGAATTGTCTGAAATGTAAACCATGAATTCCTATTCAGTGTTATAGATGCTCCTAGACCCAGTGGTCTAAAAGCTTATTAGTAAACAAATAAGGTACCTTCCATAGAGAATGCTAATTTGAACAGATAGTAAGAGTTCCAAAAGGGTGATATTACAATTAGATAACCCATGCATAGATAAGGTAAAAGTATAAGATATTTCTACCATGGTAACCTAATTTAGCAACTGGTAAGGTTTTAACAGAGATATTAAGATTAAGCTATAGATCTTTTAAAATATAAGTTTAAATATAAGTTTATAAGTTAAATACAAGTTTATATATAAGTTTTAAGATATTAATTCAATAATTAGCATATGCTGATGGTATTAAGTACATTACTCTATAAACTGCGCAGTTATAGATATTTTAGGAATTTAAGAGAAAATATTGTATTAACTTGTCTGTTATTTTGAATCTATTAAAATAGTGTGTTAATAAGGTTGTTATAATAGAATTAAGGTTTTAAGAATAGGCAGGTAGCTGTTTGATCTTAGTAAGTAAGGTTTAACTGCATTATATGTAATTGTAATTATGTTGTTAATCACGTGTTCTATGTTGCAGTATATTTCAAAAATGATTCACTGTGCGGTTAAAGGGGCCTGACTAATTCAAGAACAGAAAGGGAGAAGTGTGGAGGGGTTTTGATAGATAAAGATTTGTTGCTGAATTAGTCAGGCTCAAAGGAATCTCAAGGCCGCTTCGAGAAGCTGAGAACAGAATCTGCTGTGAGAGAGAGGGGCGTTCCTCAATCACCGGGGTCCTGGCGTGGCATGAATCATTGGATGTATCATCAGTGAGACTCCAGCGCATGGACAGCCCACGTTACTCATTTAGCGAATCCAAGCTTGGAGCGTGGATGTGTGATTAGAATATAGTTATGTATATAAGGAGACTTGTTTCTGTAATAAATGGCTTTAGCGTGATTCAAATTGAATCGGAATGTTTGCTGAGTCCTTTATTGCTCCAACAGACTCTGGCTGTTGCATGGGAGAGGGTGGGCTATAAATCTCAGTAGTATTAAACTGATTGATTAAAGTGAATTCTGAGACTCATAACCACTCTAATACTCACAAGAAGTGGTGATATTGCATTCAACATTGTGCCAGTCCAAATTAATATTTAAATGAAAAATAGACCAATGTTTACCTAGAGGTGAAAGTGCAGTGTCTCCAAAGGACCTGTGGTGGGTTAATTTTGGCTGGATGCCATGTGCCCACCAAGCTGCTTTATCACTTCACCTCCTCAGCTGGAGAGTGGAGAGAAAATATAATAAAAAGCTTGTGGGTTGAGATAAGGACAGGGGGATCACTCAGCAATTACCATCATGGGCAAAACAGACCTAACTTGGAGAAATTAATTTATGAGAAATCAAATCAAAGCAGGATAATGAGAAATAAAAACAAATCTTAAAACACCTCTTCCCCCCACCCTTCACTACTTCCAGGGTTGAACTTCACTCCTGATTTCTCTACCTTCTCCCCACAACTGGTGCAGGGAGATGAGGACTGAGGGTTGCAGTCAGTTCATCATGCGTTGTCTCTGCTGCTCCTTCCTCCTCATACTCTTCACAGAATCACACAAAATCACAGAATGTTAGGAATTGGAAAAGACTTCAAAAGATCATCTAGTCCAATCCCCCTGCCATAGCAGGAACACCTAGATAGGATTACACAGGAATGCGTCCAGGCGTGTGCTGAATGTCTCCAGAGAAGGAGATTCCACAACCTCCCTGGGCAGCCTGTTCCAGTGTTCTGTCACCCTCACTGTGAAGAAGTTTCTTCTCATATTTAAGTGGAACTTCTTGTGTTCCAGTTTGTACCCATGACCCATTGTCCTACCATTGGTTGTCACTGAGAAGAGCCTGGCTCCATCCTCGTGACACTCACCCTTTACATATTTATAAACATTAATAAGGTCACCCCTCAGTCTCCTCTTCTCCAA
Organism: Columba livia; assembly: GCF_036013475.1. Taxonomy (NCBI): domain Eukaryota; kingdom Metazoa; phylum Chordata; class Aves; order Columbiformes; family Columbidae; genus Columba; species Columba livia. The sequence goes on along the minus strand of NC_088641.1, from coordinate 20,562,543 downwards.
GCTAAAGACACCCAGCTCCCTCAGCCTTTCCTCTTAAGGGAGATGCTCCACTCCATTAGTCATCTTTGTGGCTCTGCACTGGACTCTCTCTAGCAGTTCCCTGTCCTTTTTGAACTGAGGGGCCCAGAAATGGACACAATATTCCAGGTGTGGTCTCACCGGGGCAGAGTAGAGGGGGAGGACAACCTCTCTTGACCTACTAACCACCCCCCTTCTAATACACCCCAGGATGCCATTGGCCTTCCTGGCCACAAGGGTCCAGTGCTGGCTCATGGTCATCCTGCTGCCCACCAGGACCCCCAGGTCCCTTTCCCCTACACTGCTCTCCAACAGGTCATTCCTCAACTTATACTGGTACCTGGTATTTATACCTGGTACCTTTTCCCCTGCTCTAGTGTGTGGTCCCATCCACAGGAGACAGTCCCCTTGAAATACTCCAATGTGAATCCTTTCCATGGGCTCCAGTTCTTCATGAACTGCTCCAGCATGGGTGCCTTCCACGGGGTGCAGTCCTCCAGGAACAGACTGCTCCAGTGTGGTTCCCCCACAGGGTCACAAGTCCTGCCAGCAAACCTGCTCCAGCATGGGCTCTTCTCTATCCATGGGTCCACAGCTTCTGCCAGGAGCCTGCTCCAGCACGGGATCTCCAAGGGTCACAGCTTTCTTAGGGCACATCCACCTGCTCCAGCATGATGTCATCCATGGGATGCAGGTGGATATCTGCTCCACTGTGGACCTCCATGGGCTACAGGGGGACAGCCTGCCTCATCGTGGTCTTCACCATGGGCTGTACCTCCTCCCCCTCCTCCTTCACTGACCTAGGCCTCTGCAGAGATGTTTCTCTCACATATTCTCACACCTCTCTTCTGGCTGCTGGTGCACAGCAGTTTTGCCCCTTCTTAAATACGTTATCACAGAGGTGCCATATTTGTTGCTGAGTGACTCAGCTTTGGCCAGTGGCAGGTCCATCTTGGAGCCAGCTGGCATTGGCTATGTTGGACATGGGGGAAGCTTCTAGCAGCTTCTCACAGAAGCCACCCCTGTAGCCCCTCTGCTACTAAAACCTTGCTACACAAATCCAGCACATTCCAACCCTTGCCTCTGTGAATCACATATTTAAGAATTATCATTAAAATACACATTCATCACACAATGTACAATCTTAATGAATTTCACTTAAATCAACAAAAATAATTCCCCACATCAAAATCAAAATAACATCATCATAGCACTGTCAAAAGTGTACAATTTATATACACATCCCTTGACCCTTTGCCACAATTACAACAGAAATTCCCCACAATTATTCTGCTCTCTCTAACATTGTTCTGTCCATGTTTTGTCTGTCACCTGTGCCAATTACTATTCTTATCTCAAATTCCCACTTGGGTGCCAAAAGGACTATGGTAGGTTAACCTTGGCTGGCCGGTAGGTGCCCACCAAGCTGCGCTATCACTCGCATTCCTCAGCTGGACAGAGGAGAGAAAATATAACAGAAGGCTCATGGGTCAAGATAAGGACAGGGAGGTCACTCAGCAATTACTGTCACAGGCAAAACAGACTCAACTTGGGGAAAATAATTTAATTTATTACCAATCAAATCAGAGTAGGATAATGAGAAATAAAAATAAAATGTTAAAACACTTCTCCCCGCTTCCCTGGCTCAACTTCACTCCTGAATTCTATACCTCCTTCCACCGAGTGGCACAGGGGGATAGAATATGGTTTCTTTCCTTCAGCCACTTCACAGTCCACCTCACTACCCAGTCATCCAGACCACACTTCCTCTGTTTAGCTATGAGGATGCTGTGGGAGGCTGTGTCAAATGCTTTACTGAAATCAAGATAGATCACATCCACTGCTTTACCATCATCTATCCACCTGGTTATGTCCTCATAAAAGGCTATGAGGTTGGTTAAGCACGACTTCCTCTTGGTGAAGCCATGTTGATTGCCCCTAATGACCCTCTTATCCTTGGCACTGTATCAAGGCATACCAAGGATAAGTTGTTCCATCACCTTTCCAGGGATGGAGGTGAGGCTGACCAGTCTCTAGTTACCTGGGTCCTCCTTCTTGCCCTTTTTGAAGACTGGAGTGATATTTGTTTTCCTCCAGTCCTACGGCACCTCTCCCATTCTCAACGACTTAGCAAAGATGATGGAGAGCGGCCTAGAAATGACTCTCAACTCGCTCCTCATGCACCCTTGGACATTACTCAATACATTGTAGTTGCTCTCTCATGTAGAGAGCAACTCCACCACCTCGCCTTGCTGGCCTGTCTTTCCTGAGAAGGACGTAGCCATCCATGACCACATTCCAGTCACGTGAGCTGTCCCACCATGTTTCTGTAATTGCCACCAGATCATAATCTCCTGACTGAACATGGGTTTCTAACTCCTCCTGCTTATTCCCCATGCTGCACGCATTGGTGTACAGGCATTTCAGGGACCGAGCTGTGTTGTAGGAAAATAGGAAATTAGGATTTTAGGCCTATATCAGTGTTATAAGCTGTGCTGCTAAGGCTGAAAGTCTCAGCTTGTCCCCTGTATAGTCCTTACCCAGAACCATGAGCGTGGTTACCTTATGCTTGCTTTGTACCCTTAGTTAAGACATTGATAAATGCTATTCTTAGGGTTGCTGATTTCTATGCTAGACTGGTGAACTATGGATAACAAATGAGACAGGTGGAACTTCAAAAGAAGCTAGCCCTGCGACCCGATGACCTGTCGTTCTGTACTTGCCAAGAAAGAAGAAGTGGAACCTGCAGACCACTGGAACGGAAGGAACCTGAGGATGTCGACAGTGATAGATATCGACAGTGATAGACAGTGATAGATTTTGTTTAGTTGCATAATACCTGTTAGAACCCTATATAATGACTAGTTATACTGCTGTATGATTGTCACTCTCTGAGGAGGTGACCCAACGCTGCTGTTCCTGTGAATCTTCTACAATAAATACTGCTCAGAGTAACCCACAAGAGTTCGAGTCTCTATCCAGCGCCTACCTATGACATTTTTTCAAGCTGGGCACACTGATTTCACCCTAGGGGGATGGGGGGCCTCCCAGTCTTCATCAATACTAGAGTGCTGCCCCACTTATTTTCCATCATCTGCTAGCTTAACAGAGATTATTCTCCACCAAATAACAGGTCACAATAGGAGGTAAGCTTCCCCCGTCATTCTGTACCAATGCCATTGAAAGTCTCAGGGGTTATTCATAAATGCAAGTCACTTTTGCACAAGGCAAGATGTGTCACTCAGTGCTGTGTAACATAGCTGTTGAGATTAATTAGGCGCACAAAGCAATGGACTCACTGCTGACAGCAGGTTAGCAGGGTACAAGCACTAAAATGGCTGCATAGAAGTACACCTCTGGGACAAGAGATAGCAGGCTAGGTCTGTGTTCTGGCACTGTTTTAGTTGGAGTGGTAGCAATAGGTGAAAAGATATGGGATGTGGGTGAACAGGCCAGCAGTATTACTTAATGCTCAAGGCTTCTGGGCATCCTGGGCTTGTTCATACTGCATAAACACAGTTTTGTTACTCTCTGACTTTCTCTGTGCTGATTAGGAGATGTGATGTGCAATCCATTGCACTCAGTTTGCAGTTGTATATATATCTTAAACTCAGTCCTGTACTTCTCTTTCCTCAACTCTTACCAAAATTAGGCCTGCATGGCTGACACTAGTAGGTATGTTTTGTTCTGCATGGTTTCAGGACAACTGATGTCAGCAGTGAGGCAATTTTACAGTGCAGCTGGGTACTGGCTGCCATGGACTTAAATCACACAATGCCTCCTTTGCCAATGTAAACCTGGTTGCCAAGTTCAAATCAGCTGGGACAAGGTGAGTAGGTATCTAAGTATGCATAAAGGCAAATGAGAAAAGCCAAAATAGGTTCTAAATGCTCCAGTCCTTATACAAAAATTAGTTTTCAGGGCACTTAGATTACTTAGCTCTGGAAGTATGAGAGCTCCCATGTTAGAAAACAGGTTAAATGACTTGCCCCAACAGCCACAGACAGCAGAGGCAAGGTCAGGAACACAGAACTGGATCCCCATCTCACCAGCAAGTATTTGCAAGGAGGGGCAAACAGAACAGGTGACCAAAATTGACCAACTAAGTATTCTATCCCATCCACCTGAAACACCCTCACAAGGGCCTCACTCTTTTTAACCATAGCTGGCATCTGAAGGGGATTCTGCCTGTCTTGCCTGTAATCCAAGACCTGGTTCCAGACCCTGTGTCCCTGAATCCAGTTCTGGTTTGCTGTGGAGTCCAGCCCAGGACTTTCAGGTGTTGCCCTGCAGCTGCCAGAGCAACACCAGCTCCACCGCAGCAGCATTGTGCTGCCCCAGGAAATTCAAGATTGGTTTTATATATTTTTGTATTGTTTTCTCTATTTATTAGTAGCATTAGTAAAGCATTTTTAACTTTTTTCCAACTTGCAAGTCTCTCTCCCTTTTTCTCCTGTTACCTTTCCTTAGTGGGGAGGGCAGGGGGTTAACAGAGAGCATCTGCTGCAGTTTACACAGTTGCCCTGCAGTAAACAGTGACAACAGAAGTCCAGATAGATAACATCTGTAGCCCTTCCTTTGTCCACTGATGTAGTTAATCCATCATAGAAGGCCACTAGGTTAGTCAGGGAGAACTTGCCCTCGATGAAGCCATACTGGCTCTCTGGAATTACCTCCCTTAAAGGCTTTGTAATGGAAATTGACTCCAATTTTTGAGATATGCATTACATCAGAGTCTTCTTTTAGGGCATTATGTTATTCCTGCTGAGAAACATTATCTCTGCTTGGCCCAGCTTTTCCTAGTTTTGTTAAAAACAAGACCAGTTTCTCGTTTTGTGAATTTTCCTTTCAGCTAAGTTCTTCTAAGTAACTGCACTTTTCTGAATTTGGCTGCAGCTGCTGGGAACAGTGGAACATTAAATGCCACCAGCTGTGACCTATTACTGGCCCTCCCAGTAGTCAGGGAAAGAATTGGAGTAATTAGAGTAGAGGGAGGGGCAGACAGAACAGGTGACTAAAATTGACCAACTAAGTATTCTATCCCATACATGTCATATACCTTATAAAAGTGGGAGATGATGGGGCTCTTGCTTTCTTTAGCCATGGCTGGTGTTTGAGGAGAGTCTTGCCTGTTGTGCCTGTGATCCAAGGCCTGGTTCTAGACCCTGCAGCTCTGAATCCAGGTCTGGTTTACTGTGGAGTCCTGCCCAGGATTTTGGGAGCCTGCCCTGCAACTGCTGGAGCAACGCTGGCTCTGCTGTGGGCAATGCTGCAGTAGCTCGGGAAATTCATGAGTGGTTTTGTATATTTTGTATTGTTTTCTCTATTTATTAAAAGCATTAGTGAAACATTTTTAACTTTTCTGACTTGCAAGTCTCTCTCCCTTTTCCTCCTATTACCTTTCCTTAGTGAGGAGGGTGGGGGGTTAACAGAGAGCATCTGCCATGGATTATTTTCGCCCTGCAGTAAATGGTGACAGATTTATTGGCACCCAATGTGGGGCAAGAGAAAGAAGGGTTAAGAGTTGTCTCTGACAATTTGCCTAAACAACTTTCTGGGTAGTGCAAGTGAGAGAGCATTGGACTCCAAATATAGATCTGTGTGCTTTATAGGTCATTTGGTGATGATAAAGTAGATTGCAGTTTGTTTTTGATTTGAAGGATGTTGTATTTTGTATTATTTGCTCACTTGGTTGAATTCAGTAATGCTTTTTTTGGGGTTGATGCTTCTTGTAAGTGTTTATGTGCAAAACATCATCTTGGGAAGTTGGGATAAAGTTGGTATAATAGCTTTGTTGCTGAGTTGTGTAGCATTGCTCTATATGGTCACAGGCCCGAGTCACAGCTATTAAGATGTCCTTCTGCAGGATCAGTTTAAGAGAAATGGAACACATTATGAGTCTCCCTATAAAAGTGGGAGATCATGAGTGTTTGGCTCTCTTTGACCGTGGCTGGCATCTGAAGAGGACTCTGCTTGTCGTGCTTGTGATGTGAGACTTGGTTCCAGACCCTGCAGCTCTGAATCCAGGTCTGGTTTACTGTGGAGTCCAGCCCAGGACTTTGGGAGCCTGCCTTGCAACCACCAGAGCAACACCAGTTCCGCCATGGGCAACACTGTGCTACCCTGGGAAATTCAAGAGTGGTTTTGTGTATTTTCTATTATTTTCTCTATTTATTAGTAGTATTAGTAAACCACTTTAACTTTTCCAATTTGCAAGTGTATGGGGATATAGTGGAAGATTTGGTGAGGAGATTAGTTAAATGTAAATAGGCTCAAGTGACTTGCATCTGTCTGTAGAAAAAGCACATACATCACACAATTGTTTTACTGACCTTTTGTGCTTGATGAGTAGAACCTCTGTGTTAGATAACATAGGCCTGTGACAAACTCTAGGCACCTTATCACTATGGCTGAGATTCCCGCTTTGTTGCAAGAAAGAGTGGGAGGCTGTGCCTGCCTGAAGCCTTGAAATACAGGCGAGCTCAGCAGGCCTGGCGATCTTCCAGCAGGGCTAAACTTACTAGCGCCTGCGTCCCCACTGGTGTCACCTCTGCCTGGGAGCTTAGGTGTGCCTTTGGAGATCCTCCAGTAGAGAGGTAACTAAAATAAAACTTGCTCTTTGCAATGCATTTGTGGCCTCTGGCTCTTGCCATGTGCCTGCGTATGTGTACACAGCAAGTCTCTCTCCCTTTTCTCGGGGGGTTAACAGAGAGCATCTGCCATGGTTTAGTTTCACCCTGTGGTAAACGGTGATACAGCTTTAGAAATTTTTGTGGGCCTACTGCAGTGTTCCTAAAGTGCTGCTGGAACCAGATTTAAGTTTGAAATGTTTGTCTTTTACAAAGCCAAAAAAGAGGAAAGGTGTTAACATCAGGCATTGCTGACTTTCTTAACCTTCTCCTGGCTACGCACTCTTCTAAAGTGCGGCACAGGCTGGGATCTACCTGGCTGGGGAGCACCTCTGTGGAAAGGGACCTGGGGGTCTTGGTGGACAACAATGTCAACGTGAACAGTATGCTGCTGTAGCTGAGATGGCCATCATGATGCTGGGCTGCATTAGCAAGAACATCACCAGCAGGTAGAAATAAATCATTATCTCACTCTACTCAGCACTTGTCAGGCCACACCTGGAATATTGTGTTCAGTTTTGGTCTCTGCTATACAAAAATGATGTGGACATGTTGGAGAGGGTCCAGAGAAGGGCCACAAAGATCAGAGGACTGGGAAGCCTGGCATATGAGGAAAGACTGAGAGAACTGGGCTTGTTCAGCTTTGAGAAAAGAAAGCTTAGGGAAGACCTTCTCACCATGTTCCACTATTTAAAGGATGTCTACAAAGAAGATGGAGACTCCCTTTTTACATGGAGTTACATGGAAAAGACAAGGGTCAACGTGTACAAGTCCTCAGGTGTACTTGACACCTGCTGTTGCCATCTCCATGTTTGCAGGGTGACTTTGTGGCCCTAGCAGTCTCCTTTTGTAGGCAGAAGTTTTATGGTTTGGAGCCCAAGTACTTTTAATACTTAACATTCCTAAAGGGATGTGCATGGCAGGTCCCATCCTGCTGCACTTTGCAGTTGTGACAAGGTTTTGCAGGTAACTCCTCTTTAGATGTAAAACTGCTACCTACAGGAGGGAGAAAAAACAGCCTAATTTGTTAATGAACCAGTCATGAGAGGTGGAAAAAATGGGCTTCCAGATATTTTCACCAAAAATGTACCTGTGGGTTTTGGGTTTTTTTTACAATAATTCCTTTCACCAAGAAGAGGTGATGATGTGCTGTAATAACTTATCCAAGGAAAACATGCATGTCATGACAAGACAGTGAGTTACCCACTATCTGAAATGGCAAAAAGGGAGCCTGCAGGCAAGTGGGATTACTGGCTGCTGAGCCCTCAGAAAGGTTGGGGGCTAATGTCATATGTAATGTGGTGGGAGCTGCTAGATTCACTGAGGTGAAGTGCTGTTACAGACTGGTACTTTATGGGTCCTGCTTGGCTTGGGATGTTAGGCCGTGACTCACAGGCAGAGGAGAATACATTGATCTGAGAGATCCACGCGTCTGAAAGATGCTTTGGTAAAGTACCACAGCAAAATGCACTTAAAATTCAGAGTAGGTAAATACAAGTACTTTTGCTCTGTAACTCCTGTACGTCTGTACTAGTAAAACTGCAGTCACAGCGTTATAAAATCACAGGAACGAATTCTGCTCCTAATCAGCATGGCATAAATCTTGATTATACCTCAATGTCCAGTGGAGCTATTTGAGATTTATGCAGGTTTAAGAGAGCATAATTTGGCTAATGATGCCAAGCGATTGGAAAAAAAAGTGGCAAAAGTATACCAAAACTCAAGATTGTGGGTTTTTTTTCACATTTGGGGATTTGTTTTTGTTGCAGATGAGTGATTTAGGGTCCTGCTTGCCACAGAGCAATGTATAGAATGCTTAAAGAAAAGTATGACTCAACAGAGTTCGATGGCAAGGTTCACTCTATTACTTATTGCATGGAGGAAATATGCCAAAGAGGACTGGGTGACAGTGGTTTTAGAGTGATTTCTATGGAGACAGGAGATGCAAAAGGGTCATGAGGTTCAGAATGCTTTCTAAACTCCTTCTCAGAGGAGTCTAGATGTGGCTGGATCCAAACTTAGCCTCAGACTTGGTCAACAGTTCACGTCTAAGAGACATGGAGTGTAAGGGAAAACAGGTAAATGATTATATAATTATTATGGCCAAAGGATTATATGTGCACACCTGATTCTTTATACCACTTGGCTAGGTTTTCAAAGTTTCAGCATTCTGCATTTCAACCTGCTCACCTTCCTTCTAGGGGTCTGCTGCCAGGTCACTCTGAAGTCTGGATCCTAAGTCTCTTGAAGTAAACTCTCAGACATCAAAGTTCGTAGAAATGAATAATTAAATGGACTAGTACAGCAGCAGGGTCAGCTTGAGCTGGATGCCTTCACAGAGGTGCCGAGCTGAGCACAGAAGTCCCTGGGTAATTTTACTCTTACAGACTATTTACCTGCCCTTCATGTGATGATTCAGTCCAATAGTAATATTTGATTCTGGGGACTTCTTCCTTCTCATCGGATTCTTTCATTGTCTTTAGACAGGCCCTTGTTTTGTTTAGCTACAGACACAGTTGATAGTCTAAAACTGATTTGTGCTGGCCTTGAAAGTGTTGTTTTATCTGAATGAATCCTGTTTTGCTCAGTAAAGTGCAAAATAGTCCTTATCTTGCAGTTGGTGTTCATGGTTTATAGCTTCTTTGTTTTCATTTAGTAGATGCAAGTTTGGTGAATATGAGTAGAACTTTACAACATACAGTACAAGCACTGACCTCCCTCTCTCCTCACTTCAGCTCCCTCAGCCAGCAGCAGCTCACAAAACCAGCCCCCTGAAATACAGCCCAGCAGAATGAACAAGCTTGATTCAGGTTAGTCCCACAATCCCATTGTGCCCACCTCAAACAGCTGCCCTGGTGCAGCTGAGGAGCTGTGCGAGGGCTGGGACCCTGCAGTGGGAGGAAGAAGGAATGGCCAGGACTGGCACTGACACAGGAAGCTGCAGTCTATATGTTAGGGAGGAATTACTTTTATTTCCCACTAGGAGTGATGGACAGATGGAGTGATACAGGCACATGGTTGTGCCTGCACCAGAGGGAGGTCACAGGCTCTCTGGGGGACCTGAGCATTCATGGATGTTGCAAAATTGGAAATCAGTATGAGGAGGGTGACACATGGTGAGATCTAAAGGCTGGGATGTGTGAGCACGCTTGCTGAAACACTCCCAGGTGATGGTGGTGGGAGGCTCTGTGCTCAGGTCTCTTCACCCCTGGGCACAGCCCCTTCCCAAGTGCAGGGCCGGCGTGCCTAAATGAGCTCCCATGGCGCGCCCTCTGTCCTGCCCCATCAGGTGTCCAGGGCTGAGGCTCTGCTCCAGTTCTCTGCCAGGAGGAGTCGTGTTTGAGAGCTGAATGTTGATTCCTTTGCATGGGAGCAGCTCCAGGACCTTTTGAACCTGAGGAGCGATTTTGAGCAAACGAATGGTCCCGTTGTGTGGTATGAAGATATCAGATGATCCTGTATCGGTTACTTGCCTCTTTCAGGGGTAGTGCTTCAGGCCTCCAAAGCACCCATTCTGGTTTGACCTCACAACCACATAGGTGCTGTTTCAGCCAGGTCTTTGTGTTCCTCACTCATCGTAACCCCTTTTGACTGAAGTTCCTTTGGGGAAGTCAGGAATGAGAGAGATGAAGGATGGATGCTTTTCTTTTCCAGAAATTAAAAGAGTTTTTAATTTAAATGAAACTGTAATATTCCTAATAGCTATTGTGAATTTGGAGGACATTTATACTATTTCTTATTTCAGTAAAGAAAGCATTCTGAAGAATGAAAATAACTTCAGTTTAATGAATTAATCTAATCCAGTGGAATTTCAGTCTTTCATGTTGGCATTAAAAGTTACCATTAAATTATATTCTAACCCAGCTATGTTTGATCTCTAACAGACTGATAGTTATTTTAAGGCAAATTAGCTAGTTTGGAAAAGAGAGAGGTAAATATATTTTCTGTGCAAAGAGATTTATAAAGTTGTGGCTAAATAATAGGTTCTGTGCATAGGAATATTTTTAACCCCAAAAACATTGGAGTTCTCCATGCTACCAGGTACAAGAATGTATAGGAAAATCTGAGCATATATATTCCATGACAAAAAATAGTCTGGTGCTCCAGTTATTCTTATAAGAACACCAGACTATTTTGTGTTGTGGGTCTATGTCAGAGGCTCTTTGGTTGTTTGTGTTCAGTGTCCCTGCAGTAGGTTGTTGTTGGTAGCTGGGAAGGGAATACTATGCTGCCCTCCAGCCAGCTGATTGGGAGTCATAACACTGGTGGCTCTGGCTGCAGGGTAGAGCATGAAAAACAAGTTATTAACTGACCAAAGCTCCTTGTTTTTAATTCTTAGGACTACAGACATAGAAATTATAACATTTGGTTTTTTTAAAAAAACTTTTTATAGTAAATATAATGTCTTTTACATCTCATGTTAAAAACAATAACAGAAATGGTAGGTCAAGGAATGGGTGATTTACTGTCTACTTTTAACAAACATTCTTTAAAGAAGAAGAAATTGGATACTGCTAGGGGAGATCATGCAGCATTCAGAAAAGTTTGTGGATCATGCCATTTTTTGTATGACTTTTCAAGTTCACACAAAGGTTACATGCCTACCAAGACGAAAAGCAGTCTCATCTGTTGTTTTCTATCGTCACAGCCTTTTTCCATTATGAAAAATGTGGACTATGATGAATCATGTCTTCAGCTGAACAACAAACACAAATCTGTAGTTTTCAGTGAGCATTAAACATAGATGTGAATATAAGTAGAGAAGAGGAGGTTATTATGTAGGAAAGAGTTGGCTATTTAACATATGCTTTCTGTCCTCTCGGTATCCTACGTTCTTTTATCTCAGGAGAAGAGACCAATGGGTTATGTCATGGGTTTTTTTGAGGGAACTGGGTCTCTTTAGTTTGGGGAAGAGGAGACTGAGGGGTGACCTCATTAATGTTTATAAATATGTAAAGGGTGAGTGTCACAAGGATGGAGCCAGGCTCTTCTTGGTGACAGCCAATGGTAAGAAAATGGGCAATGGGTACAAACAACAAAACTGTGGCAGATATATTGTTAACCCCCTCTCCCCCCCCCTTCAGCTCCTCCCTCTCCCCCCTTTCCACTAAGGACAGGTGATTGGGAGGGAAAGAAGGACAGAGAGAAGAGAGTTGGAAAAAATTAAAAATGTTTTACTAATGCTACTGATAAAATAGAGGAAAATAATACAAAATGTACAAAACCAATCTTGAAAGTCCCAGCAACTGCTCCGGCAGATTGTAGGGCTGGCACCCGAAGTCCTGGACTGGACTCTGCAGTTAATTGGAACTGGATTCAGTCTGTCATTGGGCCTCAGTTCGCAGGGATGACTAGCAAGGTCTTCTCCTAATGTCAGCCATAAGGAAAAGGGATGAGATCCTCGTGATCTCCCACTTTTATATGAAGTATGACATGAATGGGATGGAATACTTCAGTTGGTCAGTTTTTTGGTCACCCGTTTCTCATTGCCCCTCTCGCAAGATGTGCATCCATCCTTATAAGTCCAGTGACCTTGCATACCATTGCTATGTCTACCAAAACATGTATCTGGCTTTACAGGAAAATGCAGCTAATATGAAGGCTTTAGCTGACAGGCAAATTCACTAAAAGAGAAACTTGTTTTCAATAAAACCAGGACAGTGATCTTTTGAGGTCCCTTCCAATCCCTAACATTCTGTGATTCTGATACTCATTTTAACTTATTTTATTACTAATTGCTGAATTTAGGTAAGGGTCATAGATTTTAGGCACTTATTAAATTAATAAGAATAAGGTTCACAGATGTTAAGTTTTAGGCACTTATTAGGCATTAAGTCACAAGAATGGTATTTGTTAAGTTAACAAGGAGAAGGGTAGGAGACAATGCCCATGGTCTCAGAAGACAAGGTGGCTGATACCAGCGCAAGCAGGTTACAAGCTGAATAACAAAGGAATGTAATGCATATGCAAAGTATTTCTTGGAAATGTAATGAATATGTATGATCTGTGTGGCTATAACCTGTGTCTGGGAATTGTTCAGGGCCCTCACTAAGAGAAACTATCCCATGAGTGTGCCTGAGTGGCACACATCAGTCAGTAAATGGAATGCTTCTTTTTAGAACCTTAAGCCCTGGGTTTTAGAAGTTTCTTAAATTAATGGATTTTATGGTATCAACCCCAGCCAGCAACTAAGCACCACTCAGCTGCTCACTAACTCCCCCCAGCTGGCAAAGACAAACCCTTGATTTTAAGCCTAGTTGCAGAGACGCTGCATTTAAACCTGGTCTTCTCACCAGCGTCTCTGCTCAAGACCTCAAGGTCTGCTCTTCCCTCCAAGCCCAGTGCAAGCGACTACATGCAGCACTCTGCTCTCCCTCATTTGACCCAGAGTGCGATCAGGTCCTGTCTTCTAATGCAGATTTGTTTAAGCGCATCTGTTTAATATGCTGCCACTACACTGCAGTGTTTGGCTTTCTGGGGGACTCCTAACTGTGTCTTGTTTGGAGACTGTGTCTCCAAAGGCCTCAGTGCTCAGCCCATGTTCTGGTGATGGATTTCAAGACTACCACCACAACCAAATTCCGTGATTTCTGTTTCCATGTGTATTTTCTGGATATAAATGCTGAGATCACTATCTTGGTTGCCCCAGCTGCCTGGCATTTTATAGATCCTGGTGAAGGCAAAGGACTGTAATGGCACTCTTAGAATTTGGATCAGCTCCACTATCACTCCCAGTGTCACTTGTGGTTGTTACACCACAAGAGATGCAGCACCCTGATCATGCACTGCCCTCTTTTCTCCATGTTCCCGTAAGGCCTTTCCTACAGAGGACTCCAGATGGACAGGCCATCCAATGCATGGAGAGAATCCTACCACAGGCAGAAAATAGGATAGGCTGTTGATCCTGCATGTGTGGCTTAAGGGCAGAATTTGAGAGGTGTGTTAGAGAAGGTAAATGAAGACTTGCATAGTGCAGGCAACCATTTCCACCAGGTTTACGTCAGACCTATCACCAGCTAGCTTCCTTTGGGTAAGGAGATGCACGTGACCCATCTGCTCTTAGATTCTGATGGGTCTTACTGTGTTTCGAATCTGTATCAAATCACAGCTATTGTTCTAATGGGACATTTCAATCATCTTTCTTCTAGTGAGAAAATACCAAATGCCCTTGTTTATTAAAACATCCATGCTAGTCACCTTACTTTACAGATTACCAAAATCATATTGTACTGAAATAACAACACACTTGTCCCTTTCAGAGATGGAGTTGGGACAGTCTTCCTTGTGACTTTGTGGAGTTCCTTTGATATAAAGTTTTAAAGATCTGATTAGTCTGGTTGTTCAAAATTAGAAACTTAACAGTGAGATATAATGGATCAATCTTCAATGATTAGAAGTGCTATGTAACTCTAGGTTAAGACATAAAACATTTTCTAAAATGATTTAACACTTAGGAAAGAGAATTAAAAGTCATAATTCAGATACAGTCCCTTTAATTAATTAATCTAAAGATAAAAAAGGGTCCTTTAAGAAGTCTATGAGGATATTGCTAGCAGAAAACAAGTAATATCTACTTTTCCTATATGCCTTCCTTCAGTGGATGTCTTCAATGAGCAGAAGAGCCCTTAATTATTTGGCTTAATTGTTGGTCATCAACACCACTGCACCATCTGTCCTGAAATGGTAGTTTTCTGTGACAGCTATATAATACCACAACATCAGTGCTCTTCAAATATCAGGACAATGAATGAATTACGAAGGAGAGTTTTCACTAGTCCCAGAAAAAAAAAAAAAAAAAAAAAAAAAAAACCTGCCCCAATTACAAATACTTTCTTTAAAAAAATATCTGGTCAAGGATCATTTCAACCTTTCAAGGAAACCAAAATGCATGTGACAAATTCATCAAGGCTGCTGTGCCCTGTGCTGGTCTTGACCCCTTACAGGATTCCCATCATCACTGTCTCTGGTCTTTCCCTGGAAAACCTTCTTGCTTTAAACTTTTAATTTTCTCCCATATTTAAGCCTTGTAGTAGGACACAGCATTCCCTCCAGACTCTTTGCTTAGCTCTAGCTGCTTATGAAGTCAAATATCAAGTATGTTCTGCCACAAAATGATTTTTGCTATGTACTTTCAAAAGACATGCCACTTGATCTACTTTGATCATGACTACCAATGCTTTTTGGCTTCTCATAAAAAAGAGATGTTAGTAGGGATTTGAGTTGTCCCTGTTAAGTTGTAGGGAAGTACAGAGTCCAGACCAAACACTCTGCCAGATATACCAAATAACAGCTTGTATTGGGTTGACCTTGACTGGCTGCCAGGTGCCCACCAAACTGCTCTATCACTCAGGATGGGAAGGAGAAAATAAGATTAAAAGAACCTCATGGGTCAAGATAAAAGCAGTTTAATAAAGCAAATGCAAAGGCCACGCACAGAAGCAAAGGAAAACAAAAATATTTATTCTCTATTTCCTATCATCAGGTGATGTCCCGCCACTTCCTGGGAAAGTAGAGCCTCAGTATGCATAACGGTTGCTCCAAAAGATAAATGCATTAATAATGGATGTCCCCCTCATCCTTTCTCTTAGCTTTTGTTGCTGAGCATTACGTCATATGGTATGGAATATTTCTTTGGTCAGATTGGGTCAGCTGTTCTGGCTATGTCCCCTCCCAAGATCTCACCCACCTCTAATCTATTGGCCTTTGGGGGTGGGTGGGGGGATGTTGGAGAGACAGCCTTGATGCTGTGCCAGCACTTCTCAGCAGTAGTCAAAACACCCAAAACATCAGTGTATTATCAACACCTTTCTAGCTACCAATACAAAGTACAGCACTATGAGGGCTGCTATGGGGAAAATTAACTCCATATCAGACAGACCCAATATGCAGCCAAAGGTTTGAAGTTGCTTGCACTGGGGGTCCAAGCTAGATGAAGCCTGTGTGGACACAGAAGAGCACAGAAGGAGAGACCTAGTAACTCCAGAGAAACTAGGGAAAAGGAGTATTTCAGTATATTGCTAGGAGGCAGAGGTACAGCACGGTCCTTCCAGGTACGCAGATGTCTGAGATATACTGAAGTCAAGCACACACATTCTGGGAAACTTCTCTGAAATGAGCTTTCTGTTTCTGATCTAACTTCAGGATGAAGTGTGTAACTATTAACATGGTATGACTCTAATATCTGTATGGTTTTAATGTCTGTGAAACATGTGAAAACTTGCAAATCTGGAAAGACCCTCAAGAGCTCACCAAGTTCTGCTGTGACAAGATCGCTTACTTTTGTTACCATCCCTCTGTAGAAGGCTCTCTGCAGGTAAGCCATTCCAGGGCTTCACTATCCTTATTCCTGGAGAGCTTCTCATAATCTCTAGCTTGCATCCAGCTAGCTTGTTGCAGTATGCCCACTTTGCCTGGTCTGTTCCGCAGGCATGGGGTGTCACGGTCCATTTGGCGATGGACTTGTGATGTTTTGTTTACCTTGATCTCGAAGCGCAAAATTAAGGCAACCAAAATGCCAAGGGGTTATAATTCAATCAAACAGTGTTACTTTATTATTTTGCCCGTAAAGTGGCACGCGATAGAGAGAGAGAGTAGAGAAAAGGGGAAAGGAAAAAGAAAAAGGGAAAGAAAAGAAAAAGGTGGAAATGAGGATTTGGTTACCACCAGACGAGTTCCAAAGGCGTCCCTCTGGTCTCTGGTCCTGTAGAGTCCTGCTGGTCTTGCGTCGTGATCTGGGATCCTCTGGTGGGAAGATCTTAATGGTGTCCATTCGGGAGTCACCTTTTATGCTTCTTCACCCCCCCTTGTTCCCATTGTTTGAGGGCAATCTCTGCCTTTTTTTTGCAATCCAGGCTTAACTGCGCAGGCCTGAAAAATCCTCGCTCTGCTTGCCGGGACCCATCTGCAACTGTGTGGCCTTGCATTCAAGAGTCTCTTTCTGGTCCTTTTGGTGACCTCAGGACTCTTGGTGAGCTTCTGGGCATGCTCTTCTTTGTTGGCCTTTGTTTCAGGGAGGAGGTGGGGGACCGGTGTGACTGAGGTAGCAGGTGAGAATCCATCTTCTGGACGGCAGTTATTGTCCCTGAGTCGGAGAGACCTGTATAACAATCCCTTTTAGGAGGCAGGGACTAGTTTGGCTGAGGCAGCAGGCGAAGTCCATACAGCAGCCATTGTTATCGGTAGCCCCCCAGGTTGGAGAGACCTGTGCAATACAGTTCTTCTCCTCAGGCCTCTCTCCAAATCATTGTCCATCTGTTCTTTCTGTCAGGGCCTCAGTTCTTCTAGTCCCTGATGACTGTGTTTCAGGCAAATACTGTTCCATCTTCGGACTGACTCTTGCATGGGGACAACCAGTTTTTCTCCTCTTTGCTGTAACTTTTAATGTATTTGACGTTGAATTCCCCACAGATGCATTCTTGATCAGCACTTTGGAGATAACATTCAGCACAAGTTTGGTGCTCCAAGACTTTCAGAAAGGCAGTGGAAAGCAACTAACTCTAAAGTCTAAACTCTTCCAACCACTGCTAATAAATTTCCCACTCTCTGCCCTGAACGGTCTCATGGTACATGCTGTGAAATGTCAAAGATGGAAAGCCCCTTTGGCACAGAGCCTGTCTTTTCCTTGGATGGATGAGAACAGTCAATTGTGAATCTGTCTGGGCTGCTGTAATGATGCTAAGCATGGCTCTGCTTAGTACTTCTGTCCAACCAGTAGCCCACACAAGCTTGTAATTTTCCTCTTACCCAGTATCTGAACACATGACCAAAATGGCTATTTATGGTCTATCACTCCCTGTTGGACTTTACTGTTACTATTGTGGGTCAGCTATCAGCATTTTTAATTCCAGTTTGCCCAGGAATTGTAATGCAGATTTTTTCTCTTGCGTTATCTTTTCCTGCATACAGTGTAAGATGTAACTGTGATCTACACCCATGAGAAATCAGCACCATTACAAAGAGTGTGCTGAAAGTACAGTTATTCACCTTGTGTGTATTTATAAGCACCATGATGAAGTCTGAGCATCTTCAGCACACAAAATGACCTTATTACACTGATTCCTTATTTGAAGTCTTAATTTTTAAATGTTCCTTTGTTCCATAGTTGAAAACGCTTACATTAACAGTAAGAGCTAATTTTTTCTGCCCTATGGATGAGACCTGTAGATGAACCCAAGAATAACTTCATGGATGGTGGGGTCACTTACGTGCTAACAGATTACATAACAATTTTTGTGTTATATATGCGGAAGGTTCTGACATAAAAGGTATGTCTAACTGCATCCACTACCTAATTCTTGAAGTTCCTAAGAATGCAGAGTGGCTTCATACATTTGCTGTAACTTTTCAGCTTGGCTATCTATTGTTTTCCCAGGAAAAGCCCAAGAAAAGTGAGCCTGAGCTCTTACAGGCTCTAATAAATATCATGGGGTTTGAAGGTGAGATCCAAGTACCATGAGTGTCTATTATTTTAGCAGGCTGAGGACTTTCCCTGGAAGATGATTTTAAGGCTTATCAGAACCTGCTTTGGAATAACAGAGCCTGGGTATTTTGGAGTGCGCTCATCATCCCCTCCAGCACTTTCTCATGTTTTCTCACTTGGTACTGGGTTTACTTAGTGATATTTTTATATCTCTGTGTATCTTTCCTTTTTCTCTTAAATATTTCCCGATATCAACAAGACTGACTTTTCTGCAGGAACAAAGAGGCAAAGTGTATGCACCTAGGCTCTTGTATTTGACCTTGTTTGAGGTTAATGAGCCAATTAATTTTATACAAGATACTGACACTTGGACTGTTTAATTTTTCTGTGTAAAGAGTGCAACTAGTACTACTCAGTTGCTCTCTGCACCTTTAAATTAGGCCTAAAAATTATTAATCAGAACCCATGAAAGCATGAAGTATTATATTTTTCAGCAGGAGAGTCTCTCACCAACAAAAACTAAGAACTATTTGTTGCATATAAGTTCATCCCTTCCCTCTCCCTCCCCTCTCCACTTTTGTGTTATTGCACTGTTAAAAATGAGATTTAAAGCCATGCAAAATCAGGACCTACAGAATTATAATTTCCATGACAGTTGAAAATAGTGGGTTTTCACATATCACCTTCTTTATTTCAGCATGCTGTGGGGGACTACAGTGGGTCTTGCTTGCTGCAAGTGAGAAATCTCCAAGGAAATTTCGAATGCTGTATTTCCACTAATATTACCAGCCAATGTTTCGGGAAAGCCAACACTACATTGATAGAACTGAAACAGGACTTCGATCCAGTAAGGAAAAACAATATCTAATAAATATGACAGCCAAAATGGAGTTAGAGACTTTGATGAATAAATTTATGACAACCTTACAGGCTGACTGCATTCAATTGGACTTGCAGATTTGTCTATTTATAGCTACAACATAGAAACAACCTGTGGCTATTGTGGGAGAGTATGATGTGATTGCTAACAGACTGATATACCAATTGTTACTTTGATCAAGAAATGCAGGGAATGAATTTAAGTCTTAATAGGCCATGATCCTTTTGTCATATATGTACCATTTGTGAATTTTTTTTTTTTATTATTATTTTTTGTTTTGCCACCTATGTCCTTGTAAATTGCACTAGCTGGTTTTCTTAACAGCACAGCTTTTGGCATGCATAAATGTAAATTGCTGCAGAACCTGCAAGTCTTTAACATCAGGTCACAGACCATACTTGTATTTGGTCTGATCCTACATGCTTGCACAGTTTTTGTTGATGGTTCTGGGAAGTCTCAAAAAGCTGTAGTGGTCTGGCGTGAAGATAACAGTTGGCATCATTCAGTTAAAAGTTACTGAAGCTTCAACCCAATTAGGAGAACTTGGCACAACTTTACATTACTTCAAACTTTTTAAGGAGGAACCTCTAAATTTGATTTGTGATTCTGAGTATGTAGTCAAGGTCCAACACACATATCTGATTCTGAACTGTTTTTGTTTTATTTTATTTTGTTTTTAAAAAAAAAACAAAAGTAAAAAGGGGGAGAAGTAGGGGAAACACCACAAAACTGATTGTCAAAACCATTGTATGTGATGAATCACTTATATCTAAGTGGTGCAGCCCAAATTTGCCCTGTGATGAAACACTTTGCAAGTATGACCCAAACACATGCTAAATCAGAAAGAACCTACATTAGTTATGGTCAAATCACTAGTTAATGGTTAATGGATAAGGCCACATCAATTGATAACCTGGGGGAGAGGCTATGCTTGTGTCTTTACAGATCAAGGGCCACGATGGTTGCTGGCCTGAAATGTGAAACCTGTGTTATCTTCCTGACAATGATTGCTGCAACTGCTGCTTTTTGAATGCCTGCACAGACAAAGACTAACATGTGGATTACTTTAGCCAACATGACTGACCAGTACTCCATATGCCTAGCTATGGCATCTCCGGAAAACCTGTTCCACACATGCTTGGTTGGCATCCTCCTTGATGAATACAACAGCATCACATAACTGTTTCAAAATAGTGGTCTGTGCAAAGGCACTGCAATGAACTGTAATAATACCAACATGGCACTTTAGATTAATTGCCTCCCGGAAGCAGATATTGAACCACAGGAACTGGAATTGCTGGCATCTATGCCCATGGATGCTTGTATCCAGCCGGTTTGTGAAAAGTGTCAGAACAATATGCAAGAGCATGAATGGATAAAACTGCAAAACGTTAATGCTACCCTTGGTGACTATAGAAATGAAACTCAATGGTGTAATGCCTCACAGAAGAATCCAAGGGGTGTCATTAATGATGTGGGACAGGGACCCCAAAAACTCCCATATGGTGTATTCTTGATCTGCAGAGATAGAGCCTGGCCAGGAATTCCTTCTAATGCTGTTGGAGGACCATGTAGTTTGGGACTATTAACTCTCTTAACGCCCAATGTATCTATGATAATAGATCACAGAAGAACAACATGGGAAAAATGCTTTTTGCATATATATAAGTCAAAATGTGATGATAATGTAGATCTTTGGGGATCGGGATTAAGGGTTTTAGGATGTCTTGTACCTGGTGTTGGCACAGCTAAAGCTTTAAATACTTTAGAAAAATTAGGATGCTGGTTAGCTAAGCAAGCTAACAGAACTTCTAAGGCTTTAAGTAGGCTTTTGTTAGATGTAGATTCTGTAAG
This sequence comes from Columba livia, assembly GCF_036013475.1. Taxonomy (NCBI): domain Eukaryota; kingdom Metazoa; phylum Chordata; class Aves; order Columbiformes; family Columbidae; genus Columba; species Columba livia. Next base: position 20,541,743 of record NC_088641.1, on the reverse strand, counting down.
ACATGCTACACTGCAGAATAGAGCCGCAGTAGACTTTTTGTTGTTAGCTCAAGGACATGGGTGTGAAGATTTTGATCGATTCATTAAATTATTTGTTTAAGTGGCTGGGGGATTTCAGGGTTGTTGTTATCAGTAGTGAAAACAGGAATGATTAAATGTTTTGATGATTGTTGTGGTTGTGTTACTAATGTTGCCATGCATGATTTCTCTGCTGCAAAGGGCCCTGCAGCGGACAATGAAGGCAATTTTTTCGCACAAAATCAAAAAGGGGGAATTGTGGGGGACTACGGTGGGTCCGTGGATTCCCTGACAGAGGGCATGAGAAAAGAAATTAGCCTTGAAGATATGGAGGCCTACCCGTGAGAAAGATGGGAGTAAAGGAGTATCTGGAGATGTTAAGGATGTATCTGTGAGAGAGAAGGGAGTAGAAGAGTAACATTGATGATAGCAAAAATAGCCAATGAGATGTTACTGCTGTAACTTGTAACCAATAGTGAAGAGACACATGAATTGGTAAAACTGTATAAAAATGCACTTGTGGCAATAAACGGCATCTACTGCTTTCATCCTGGAAGAACTTGGTCTATGTTGTTTGTCCATCTCAACCACGACAGCATGCAATGATAAAAATACGAGCTTAGCCTGTAGAGGGTTCTCTGCAAGATGCTCAGTTTCCAGTTGCTGAGGAAGCTGTTGTGGGAGATTTGAGGGATTTTCTTGAGGTTGTTGTGTGGATGAGTTTCTATTAGATGGAGATTTATTTCTGAACTAGCCAGGCTCAAAGGAATTTTAAGGCCAGCTCGAAAGCTGAAAACAGGACCTGCTGTGGGAGTGAAGCAGTTCTACAATAACAGGGCCTCAGCAAGATGTAAATCAACAGACTTATTAGCAGTGAGACTCGGGAGCGTGGACAGCTCGTGAACATGGACAATATCCAATCAGTGAATGCATGCTGGGAGCGTGGACACGTGATCAGAGAATAGTTGCATATATAAGGAAGCTTGTTTCTGTAATAAATGGCTTTGCTTGAATTCATATTGTATTGTGTGGAGTCTATGAGTTTTTGCCCTCCCAAGTGGTGACCCCGATGTGAGGATAAGGAGAATTTACGGAAGGCAGACGACTGCTGCGGGGAGCGAACCCCAGCTGGAACGGCTTGGCTGGACCGTGACTGGGCTGCAGTCTGCGGGCTGCGTGAGTCCTGATTGATCGCTACAGAAGTGACAGAGGAGGGATAAAGGATCTGATATCATTTCAACGGACACCCAAAGAGGTGAGCAGCTGGGGGCGAGAGGAGATGGGGCAGAGTATTTTTAAAGAAAAAGAAGAAATACTGTGCTCCTCTCGCATATTCTCTCTAAGAGAGGGGTGAAGTATGAGGAGAGTAACCTCAAAAGACTATTAATTTGGTGCGGAGGCAATGGGTTTCCTGCTGATCTGTTAGGAGCTTTTCAAATAGAGACTTGGGAAAAAGTGGGAACTGTGTTGTGGAAGGCAGTCATTCGCAGTGAAAAAGATATTCTCGGCCTTGTAACCGCCTGGAAACTGATAATTACTACAGTGAAGCAATTAAAACCTGATAAGACTGTTAGGAGCATTAGTGACTCAAAACTTGAACTTTGGGACAACACAGGGCAGAAATTATGAGATAAAGTCAGCAATGGAGATAAAGAAGCTAAATCATTAGTAACTACATGGAAGCTTATAATTACCTCCTTAAAAGATCTTAAGGCTGAACGGTCTGCTGCTGCCAGAATTTTTGCAGCGTTGCAGCCTGATAAGTATCCTGAAAGTCACTGTGAAGTTTACCTGGTTCGTGTCTTTGATACCCTCCCTATTCCATCCCCTACTGTGCCTTTGGCACCCCCGATGGTTCAGTAGTCCGGGGCGGTGGGAGGAAAAATGCCGAGCGGGTGGCCTCCTGTACCATTGCCCAACCCTGGTGAGAACAACAAGTCCAAAGGATTGGAGTTGGATGATTTGCCCAAAGAACCTGTGAAAGCGGAGAATGCTAAGGTGGTAAACAAGTGTACTATCAGTCCTTTTACCAATTTGTATCTGCCTTTACAGCCTTTTAACCCTCCAACTTCCACGAGAGAGCAGAAGGAGTCACTGGATAAGAACTGAACAAAAGAACTGTGTGAAAGATTAGATCAGGTAATAGCGAGTGAATCCAACAGTCGGCAATGCAATCATGCTGATCGTGATGGGAAAGGGGGTGCTCCTGGGGACTCAGGTTATACGAATAATTATGATGCTAGAAAGTATTGGCGAGAATGTGCACAGTTCTGAACCCCCGTGTTACCAACAATTCTCCAGCACCGTTCAAGTCCACGTTAACTGATGAGTCGGATGAGGATGAGGGTCTGCAGCATTTTTTTTTTTTTTGAAAAGTTAACAGGAAAAAGAGTATGTGTACATGTTGCCCCGAGATCAGATAAAAACCATGAAAGACTCAAGCAAAATTTGACCTGTGCAATGTAACAGCTATAGATCATTTAGGACGGAACGATGGGGACACGTTGAAAGGGGCAGGTATCCCCCAACTCTTGGAACAGACACTAATTCACACACCACAATTACAGGCGCTATTGGTTTCTGAAATCCTGAGGCAGTCAACAGACCTTGCATATCAAGCTATGATAGAGGTGCCTGAAACCAACAAAGCAGCCAAAGCGAGCGTGGACAGCTCGTGAACATGGACAATATCCAATCAGCTAATGCATGCTTGAAGCGTGGACGCATGATCAGGAAGTAACTGCATATATAAGGAGGCTTGTTTCTGTAATAAATGGCTTCCCTTGAATTCATATTAGATTGTGTGGAGTCCATGAGTTTTCGCCCTTGCAAGCTGTAACACATTAGTGTTTGAGACTGACTTACAAAAACCTTGGAGCATGGACATGTAACTCTCTCCTGGCCTGCAAGAGGGTTCTTCCCAACACCTTATTGAAAATACTTAACCAAGTGCAATGATGGATATATGCATTACATGTTGAAGTCCTTTTCCTGAAGTGCTACAGGTGAAGAGAAATCATGGGGTGAGGGCACAACTCACCCACTTCTGATCTGTATTATATAGGGTTTCTTTCCATCTCAGGAGCATCAAACAGGAGGCTACTTCCCCCAGAACATTCTCCTCTGCTGCTGTGGGGATGCACAGGAGCTTGTGTCACCTCCCCTGGGTACATCTCCTGCTCCATCTGTGACAGGTACTCGTACCAAGAGTGAAGCCACATGGAAGACACTAGAAAAAGTCAGTTTATCTTGTGCTTTACTGGTCCGTGAAGTTCCACATAGACTTACAGTGCTGCATACAGGAGGAATAGCAAGGAATCTGCTTGCTCATTAGTGGGACTTTGCTGCTGCTTTGTATCACTGGGAAATGTCTCTGGGGATGGGGTTTGGGGGAAACAAGCAACTCATGTCTTGTTCTCAGAGGTTGTGACAAGGCAAGGAAATACAGAAAACATGATTCTTTTCAGAGTCTCTACCTATGCGCCTGGTGTCAGTGAGAGCTCATGTTGATTCATTACCAGTGAAAGTCATAAAAAGGGAATAACAATGGAAAAACAGGAATGGAAAGAAAAATACGTGGAGAGCACCTGATTTCTGTCATCTCTTTTTTCCATGCTAATACATATTGACTGATGTTGGAACTAGTGCTCTCTAGAACAGGCATAGATCAGTTCACCCTCTTCCCTAGCATTTCTCATCCTACAGGAAAACACACAAAGTTGTATGGGGCAGGGAAACATGGGAGAAGGTATGCTGACTAGATGGCCTTGTTGGGAGGAGCTGTTGACACTCTCAAGGGCAGAGAGGCTCTGCAGAGGGATCTAGACAAACTGGAGAATTGGGCAATCACCAACTGCATGAAGTTTAACAAGGACAAGTTCTGGATTTTGCACCTGGGACGTGACAACCCTGGCTGTACATACAGACTGGGGAACAAGAGGATGGAGAGCAGCTCCACAGAGAGGAATCTGAAGGTTCTGGTTGGCGGGAAGTTGAACATGAGCCAACAACGTGCCCTGGCAGCCAAGAGGGCCAACCGTGTCCTGGGGTGCATCAAGCACAACATTGCCAGCTGGGTGAGGGAGGTGATTCTCCCACTCTACTCTGCACTGGTGCAGCCTCACCTGGAGTACTGTGCGCAGTTCTGGGTGCCACAGTATAAAAAGGATATAAAGCTACTGGAGAGCATCCAGAAGAGAGATAAAAAATTGGTGAAGGGTTTGGAGAGGAAAGCTGTATGAGGAGTGGCTAAAGTCACTTGGTTTGTTCAGCCTGGAGAAGAGGATACTAAGGGGAAACCTCATCATGGTCTATAGCTTCGTCACAAGGGAAGGAGGAAGGGTAGGTGCTGATCTCTTTATCAACCAGTGACATAACCTGAGGGAATGGCAGGAAGATTTGCCAGGGGAGGTTTAGGTGAGACATTAGGAAAAGTTTTTTCACCCAGAGGGTAGTGGAGCACTGGAACAAGCTCCCCAGGGAGGTAGTCATGGCCCCAAGCCTGTCAGTATTCAAGAAGAGACGAGACAATGCCCTCAAACACATCGTGTGAACTATGGAGTTGTCATATGCACGGAAAGGAGTTGGACTCGATGATCCTTGTGGATCCCTTCCAACTTGGGACATTCTATGATTCTATGTAAGCAGCTACTGTATATACTGAAAGCCAATTTTCCCATATATTTTAGTGTGCTGCTGGCAGAAAAATAAATCATGAATCTATTTTCAGTTTTATTACCCTTTATGTGATATTAATACAAAACTATTCTTTAGCCTATTCTGCTTGTTTCTTAGATGAAAACTAGAATAAAGGCTTCTTCTCTTTATGCAAATTGGCAGTTAGCTGTTCATCAGTACAGAAGGGAACAGACATTTTCTACAGCAAGAGAATTTTGGAAAAAGGATATATCTATTGATTGTATGTTGTTTCACTTCCACGCATGGAATACGCTGGGCTAAATTTTGCTGCTATTGACACCAGTATAACATCTCCAGAAAATCCCTGATGAATGCAGAATATTTTTTTTTTCTTTTGAGCATGAACAACCATTTTAAAGAATCATGATGTAAATATACATATGTATATTAGTAAACCACAGCTCCCTCTCATCCTCTCTATGAGCAAGGTAATTTTAACAGATCAACAGAATTACAGTAGATCTCAGCATTGTGCTTACGCTGCATTGCTATAAATCAAGAATAATTTCATTAAAGTTCATCAAATTCTATTGATGCAACTCCAGTGTAAATGAGGTTGGAATCAGGCTTCATGACCTCTGGATCCTCTGCCCACTACATACACAGAACATAATGAACTAAGTAAATGTGGTAAGCAAGATAATGCTACTCCTGTAGCATACAAAATACTAAAGGCAATATCACTGTTTACTGCAGGATGACAATAAACCGTGGCAGATGCTCTATGTTAACCCCCCTGCCCTCCCCATTAAGGAAAGGTAATAGGAGAAAAAGGGAGAGAGACTTGCAAGTTGGAAGAGTTTTAAATGCTTTATTAATGCTACTAATAAATAGAGAAAATAATACAAAATATACAAAACCAATCTTGAATTTCCCAAGGTAGCACAGCATTACCACAGCGGAGTTGGTGTCACTCCAGTGGCTGTAGGGCAGGCACCTGAACGTCCTGGGCTGGACTCCACAGTAAACCGGAACTGGATTCAGGAATGCAGGGTCTGGAACCAGGTCTTGGATCACAGGCACGACAGCCAGGGTCCTCTTCAGATGCTGGCCATGGTCAAAGAGAACGAGACCCTTGTGATCTCCTACTTTTATAGGGTGTATGATGTGGATGGGATGGAATACTCGGTCAGTTTTAGTCACGTTCTGTCCGCCCCTCCTTGCAAATACGCCCCTCTCACTTATGGGACATGCAAATTTTATCAGTAACCTTGGTTGCTATAGCAATAAATCTAAACCTGGGCCTCTTCTACATACCACTGCTCACCTTATCAGCTCTGGAGCGAACAACATCTCAAAAAACATGCAGCTAACTTCAGAAAGTGCAGTTAATTAGAAGAACTTAGCTGAAAGGAAAAATCACTAAAAGAGAACTGGTCTTGTTTTTAACAAAACCAGGACAGGCAATTAACAATATCAACATTACTAGATGAGCATTATGAATGGCCAAGACTTAAGAGAAGTAAAAGAGGAGAATTGCTTCTTTGGAGACCTGGCACTAGGAGACAGAACCCATCATAAGAGATCAGTGCTCCAAGCTTGTTCTGGTTTGGTAATTACTTAAAGTAGTTACTATCTGATTGCAATTAGGTGAACTAAGTGAAAGACTTCATGGTTTCGCTTCCATTCCTAAGCAACAAGACCAATACTCCAGTTGGCTCACATGGTTCTCTTGCATATTATGAGCCATACAAATACCAAATTGAGCTAATTATGGTTCATGTTAAACTTATACCATCCGATACATATCCCATTATCTGAATACAAAGATTTGTAAGAGGTTCCACATGGTTTGGATCTACAATGACAACTGCCAAGTTTGTGAAGTCAGTGGGGCTACTCTGATTTATGAGAGTCTGAGAGAAGAATTTAACCATTAGTGATTTGCACTGGAATAGTGTGCTTCCCATTTTATAGCAGCCCTAAAGATTTTTTTATTTTTTTTCCAAAAAAAAACCCTAATTATTTTTTCTTTCAACTGTAGCTATTGCATGTTCTCCTGATGGTTTTTCAGAGGTAAGATAACCCATTTAATAAGCTCATGGTTTCTTCTGGTAAAGATATTTGTTACAACCTATAATAGGGCAGGAAAGCTTTTAGTACAACGTAGCCTTTGAGTCAAATACAGCTCTTATATTTCAGTGGGATTCTGTTCTCACTTGACATCAATAATGTTGCCTAAGAAGTGAGAGAGGGGTTTGGTCAAGTATACATGTATACTTTTTACAGAAACAGCTTGAAAGTGACAGAAATAATCATTAATGAAGACTAATGGGAAGATTCAGGGGTACAGAAATAGCTATTTACTATTTCACTTTAAAGGCAAGGAGGACAAAAAAAGAATGATTGCAAGAGCCATGACCTGGTATGGAGCAGTGTATTTAGGAGTATATGGCTATTAATACCTTCATATGCCAGTATGAATAAGATCACAAAGCTTTATGCAGCTGCATAAATCATGAAATGATTGATAAGCCTTATTCCAAAGGCAGCCTTCAGAGTGCCACTCCGTTCTGCTTTGCTGAGAGATGCAACACCGCATTTGTGGGCCATGGTTGCAAAGGTGGCACAAAGATTCCCCCGTCAACCTCTCCGCACTGACTGCAGGCCACGCTGGTCAGGGGCAGCCACCTCTAGGGCAGCCTGTGGAGGTGGCAAGCCTGCTCTGATGTTTTGCCTGGGGGCCTGGACAAGAGCCCTTGCATGTGCCCCATGGATGACCCTGCACTGCAGTGTACTAGTTACCACACATAGACCATTTCATTTCAGTGAAGGAAACGGGGATGCCCCAAGCTATACATGGCATCAGAAACAATGTGCCAATAACTGCCCTGGCTCTGAGCATGCTGGTCTTTGGATGCCTTGTCTTTACAAACCCAGAGGGTGTGCAGGAATGAATCAATTGGTTAAGGCAATTTCATATGCCTGGAGACCTCTTCAGTGCCCATTTGCAGTACCTGGTGGAAGGAGTGAGGAAAATATTAAGTGGACAGCAATCAGTCACTGGCAAAGCCAAATGCACCTCAGGAAGAAGACAGGACAGGATTTTGACCAGAAAGGTAAACAAGAGGGTAAAGCTGCCATACTAACAGATATTTAAATACCAAATCACAGTCCAGAACATCTGCCTGCACTGGACATCATTAAAACTTCTGGGAAAGGAACAATTAAATGAATACTCTGAAAGAAACTTCTCACTAAGGAAAAATTATCTCAAGGAGAAAGATCTTTCAAGAGCACAGCAACATTCTCCTGGTGCTCAGGTCACACCTGTCACTGTCCACTGTCTTCTGACAAGGTAGCAGGGCAGATGCCTTGTCAGTGCTGAAGCCCTGGCCAGTGCTCCCTGCAGCCACTGGAGCTGCAAGCCCTGCACCCTGTGAGCCTCCTGGATGGCTTTTACCCACTGTCACTCTGCTCTGCCCGAAAACCTGGGTGCATTGCCAGCTTTGGACACAGCTCCAGATGACCAGCAGTGTCAGGCATAATTGCAAAAAGTAAACTACTTAGGTAAATACCAGACTGAAATTGTGTTGAATTATGTGTCTGTCTTATCTCTAGCTCCTGTCAAATATGGTGATATTTCCCTTGTTCTAGTCTCAGAAGTCAGTGTGGCTGCCATGTTGGCAGCTGTCCTCGCAGAGGGCAGTAAGTCTGTCAAGCATGCAGATGGAGCCGTCACACACACACGCATGGGTCACAGCAGTCAGCCTGTGCTCACTTCTGACCAGAGACTCCATTCATGTTTCTAGCTTTTCCCTTCAGGAAGAGGTTTCTGGAGAGTCTCACTGATTGCTGACTGATGGGCCTGCCTCTGCTGCATCACTTGATGGTGGAATATTTAAACCAGCTTCTTTTGTGACTGAATTGTTGCCCACAGTGTAAATTTTGTATGCATTGTCCGCATGGGGATGTTTATTTATAAATGTTATTGTTTTCTACCCATCTGTGTATAAGTACAGGTGTAAAATAAATCTCTGATGTTACTTATGGATATGTTTCTTAGAAATAAAATAAGTTAGAGAAAGTGACCTAATATATGCAAATGTTAAGATAGGCTTCATTAAATCACAAACATAACAAGTTTAATTTATAAATTATATAATTATAAAGATACCAATGTTATTTCTAGAGAAGGTTCCCTTCAAAGTTGGAAGAAGTGCAGTAGCCTCAGCAGACCAGCACGGCGAGCTGCCACCTGCAGGACACCTGTAGGACACCAAGCAGGGTGAAAGCATGGCTGCCTGCAGCTATCACATCTGGCAGAGGGGATGTTGGAGCAGCTGGTGAGGTGTTAATTGAGCCATCGTCCTTCAGAGGATGTTTCTGAGTAGGGCCAACCACAACTCAGTTTATAAAAGTTGTTGCACTAATTTAACATGGACTATCCACTCTATAGAGGATACTGGGCAGGATTCATTTAATTACCCAATGAGCCCCTGAGATCATCAAGGTAGGCAGATCCTCAGCCCTGAGAGCGTGTGTTATCACACTTTGTTTGCTGCCCCACAGAACAATTGCAGCTGGCCAAAGAACAGCTGGCTTTGGTTTGACTGAAACATTCTGGAATGTCTGAGCATCCAGTCTTGATATGGAAACATCAGGAAACAGAAAATCTCCTGCCTCTATGGTTTACTCCAGAAATACCCTCCCACCCAGCACTATGGCTACAGCCAGTTACACCTTTCTGCACTACATTAAATACTCTTTTAATGGCTACTACTTTCTCCCCATATAAGTGTTGCTCACTACAAGTAAATCACCTATCTGATACATAACAAAGACAGAAAATGCTTTAATACTGGATTTTGCAGGTGGTAAAGTGAGGTGAGCATGGCAGATGCAGCTTATCCATAACCTTCTTTTGAGAGGACAAAGCCCCTTAGGTGGGAGTCACTTCCTTGACTTTGCCCAGGTCAAAGCTGGTGTCTGAGGTGTCCCATTTGGTAAGAAAGGCCAGTTTTAGTTTTTCTGCACCGAAACATATTTGTTTTAAATGAGTGAACTTCTGAGTGTGCCATTATCAGCAGTAATTACCATTCCACCAATCCCTGTAGTGGCATAAAATTTTGAACAGAAGCTATTTTACCTTTGGAAAAAAGGTTACTAAAACCAGTGTTGAATAATATGAAGCTTAGTACAGATCTCAGCATTATAGTCACCCCAACTCCATAATACTCACAGAATCAAAGAATCACAGAATGGATAGGGTTGGAAAGGACCTCTGGAGATCATCTAGTCCAACCTACCTGCTAAAGCAGGTTCACCTAGAGTAGATTGCACAGGAATGTGTCCAGGCAAACCCCACTGTGGGTTATTTAGGCTTATAGGATATTAGCAAAAATATATATCTGTAGTCAATATGCTAGTTCTAGTTACTGGGCTTGCTGTGTCAGCATTACTGGGGGCTGTGGAAAGTTACAACATGTGGATGTAAGAACAAAGAACAGGAACTGGTGGTCGAGCAACAGGATCTTGTTACAGTGAGGAATGCAGAGCCTTCCCAGCACCTAGGGCACGTAGCCACAAGGAACTAAGATAAGATATGCATGCTCTCTTACTAACCTATCATGAGCTCAGCTTTTGTAATATGTATGAACTAATTAGTTGGTATACCAATCAGTATAATCCACGATAGTGATTGTAATGTATGTAACAGTATAAAAGGACTGTGTAAAGAACAATAAAGTGGACACTTTGCTTGCATCAAGTTGCGTCCCCGTCTCTCAATCGCGGCAAAATGGTGACCCCGACGTGATCTTCGGTGAAGACTCCGCCGGAGGCCGATAATCACCTATCTGGTGGCGTGCTGCGAGTCCCGCAGAACTGAGGACGCTGCTGAAAGAAGCAGGAAAAGCCGGCTACTGAAGTAATCACCCCCGTCTGGAACGAGAGGTGAGCTGCGGGAAACTTAACATGGGGAATCAGGCGAGTTCCCCTGAAAGAGACGTTTATGAATTAATGAAAGCTTTACTTAATAAGCATGGGGAAAAGACCCTCTCGGGTCAAGACCTCAAGCTGATCCTTAAATGGGTCCAGGTTAAGATCCCTACAGTTACTGCTTCTTCGATTTTTACCCGGGAACTTTGGGACGATGTGGGGGTGAAATTATGGGATGCAGCTACCTCTGGAGATGAGGAAGCGCAACATATGCTCCCACGCTGGAGAAAAATTTTTGAGACTGTGAAAGCGCAAGAGCAGAGCCAACGAGGTTCAGAAGGGGAGACAAAGCCCTCTGCACCACCATTACCGTCACCACCCCCATTGGCCTGTGCAGCGGGATATCCCCCGGAGGATGATCCTTTCGACCCCGGACCTATTGATCCCGAAAAAGAGCCCGATCTTTTCCCTCCTGATCCTCATGATGTTTGGGGAGAGATCAAACGCCAGGCATTAAAGGAGGGGGAGCTGGAAATAGCGAGAACCATAGTAGCCCCCGTTATATATCAAGGAAGGTGGGGGGCGGCTCAATGGGAAGCATTATCCTTCTCAGTGATTAAGGAATTGCGTCGTACGGTTACTGAGCACGGGTTGTCTTCCCCTTATTTTGCAAGCCTTTTATCTTCTGTATTCGATACATATGTCATGACCCCACATGATTTAAAATCTCTCGCGCGATTGTTATTAACCCCAACACAATATACAATGTGGGAGTCTCAATGGAGAACGGGATTGCAGACAGTTTTGTTGGGGTATGCAGGACACGCGAATGCTGCCCTAGCTGCCTTAACCTTAGAACATCTCACTGGGACTGGGCAACATGCAGACCCAGCTGGCCAGGCAAGGGATATCCCCCGAGAAGCCTTAGAAGCAGTCCGGGAGGAAGCGAAAAAGGCCTTATTGAAAGTTCCTGATTCTCAAAAGCCTCAGAAAGCGTTTACTAATATCACCCAAGAGCCCCGAGAGCCGTATATGCAAGTTATAGACAGGTTGAAACAAGCCTTAGATCGGCAGATAGATAATACCGAGGCTCGAGATATCCTATTACTTAAATTAGCAGTGGAAAATGCCAACGCTGATCGCAAAAAACTTTTAAAATCGCTTCCAAATCAAAACCCCACTTTGATTGACATGATTGAGGCGTGTAACAGAATTGGCACTATGGATCATAAATATGAGGCCATGGCTGCTGCTTTTGCGGCCATGCACGGCCCGATGGGCGCCGACCCACAGCGAAACTGCTATGGGTGTGGAAAACCGGGACACCTTAAAAAAGATTGCTTTAGTGCCAATGCTGGGAAACGACCCCAAATACCTGGAGTTTGTCCTAAGTGCCAAAAAGGGCGCCACTATGCTAACCAATGTCGATCTAAATACGACTCTCAAGGGCGCCCCATACAGGGAAACCGATCGCAGAGCGCGGGACCGCGGCGCGCACAGACACAAGTTCCGCGACTGGCGCCCCCACAAACGCCGGGGGGGGGAAACAGGAGTGTTTCCAGTCTCCGCCCAGCAACAGCAGGGAGCGCCGGCCTGGACCTGGCAACCGCCCACACAGTAACGCTACTTGACTCCTCTGTTCACTTACTGCCTACCAAAGTTGCAGGTCCTTTCCCCCCCCGCCGCCTCCACTGACTGGCAAGTGGCGCTTGCTCCATGACCTCAGAAAAATTAATGACGCTATGGAAGACATGGGGGCCCTGCAGCCTGGGCTTCCATCCCCTACCATGATCCCTCGAGATTGGCATTTAACTATCATAGACCTCAAAGATTGTTTTTTCAACATTCCATTGCATCCAGATGATGCCCCTAAATTTGCCTTTTCTGTACCAAGCGTCAACATGCAAGCTCCTTTGCAAAGATATCAGTGGGTTGTGCTACCGCAGGGAATGAAAAATAGCCCTACAATATGCCAATGGTATGTAGCAAACATACTTAGTCCTGTTAGAACTGCAGTACCTGCTGCATTGTTATATCATTATATGGATGACATTCTAGTGGCAGCACAGCACCATGAAGTCATGGAGGAAGCTGTAGCCCTTGTCGTGGCTGCTGTAAAATCAGCAGACCTCTGTATTGCACCGGAAAAAATTCAAAGAATGCCACCTTGGAAATACTTAGGATGGCGTATAAGGGCTCAGACTGTTACCCCGCAACCCTTACAGATACAGGCAAATGTAAAGAACTTACATGACGTACAAAAACTGCTGGGTACAATCAATTGGGTCAGACCATTGTTAGGAATCACTAGTGCGGACCTTCGTCCCCTATTCGAAATGCTTAAAGGAAGCTCGGACTTAAACGCTCCGCGAACTCTTAATCCTGAAGCCATAGCTTCCTTGCATAAAGCTGCGGCAGCAATTACCTCCAGACAAGCGCATCGATGGGAACCAGAATTGCCTTTTCAATTAATCATCCTTAACCCTGCTCGACAACCTCATGCACTTATTTTCCAATGGGATTGCCAGAAAACGGACCCTTTACTGATCATTGAATGGATTTTTTTACCTAACCAAGCCACAAAGACAATTTCTACCCAACATGAAATGTTTGCATCTTTAATCATCAGGGCCAGACAGCGATTACTTACCCTGGCGGGCACGGACTTCGCCCTCATATGTATGCCAGTAACAAGTGTTTACCTGCAATGGCTACAACAACAATCAGATGCACTAGGTATAGCTCTAACTGGCTATGCAGGCCAACTCACTTCTCATCCACCTTCTCACAAGCTGTTAAGCATTGATTTTCACCTTCTACCTATTCCAAAGCGGAGTGACCAACCTTTACAAGCCCTCACTGTATTCACGGATGGGTCTGGCAAGTCTCACAAATCTGTTATCCTTTGGTGGGATGACCATCGGGAACGGTGGAGCTCAGATGTAGAGACTGTACAGGGTTCTCCTCAAATAGTAGAATTGTCTGCAGTTGTTCGAGTGTTTCGAAAATGGTCTATTCCTCTCAATATAATCACTGATTCTGCTTATGTTGCAGGAATTGTTAGCCGAGCAGAAGCTTCTGTGCTACGGGATGTTTCTCATACGGCACTGTTTAATTTGTTACAAGAACTTATCTTTCTGTTAAATTCCCGTCTTCACCCTTATTTTATTATGCATGTCCGATCTCACACTTCTCTACCGGGTTTTATTGCAGAAGGGAACCGACAAGCGGATTTGCTTACGCTACCGGTGCAGGTGTTACCAGATCGATTAGCGCAAGCTAGACTCAGCCACTCCTTTTTTCATCAAAACGCTGCAGGCCTTAAGCGTCAATTTGACCTCACTATACAACAAGCCCATAATATCATTGCGGTGTGTCCTGATTGTCAAAGGCACTCTTTCCCTTCTATAGCAGAAGGAGTTAACCCCAGAGGGCTACAAAGCCTTCAACTCTGGCAAACAGATGTCACTCATTTTGCTGAATTTGGTCGTTTAAAGTTTGTTCATTGCTCTATTGATACATTTTCCGGAATGTTATTTGCCTCCTGTCATGTAGGAGAAAAAGCACGCGATGTGCAAAAACATCTGATGCGCGCCTTTGCTACTTTAGGGGTACCCTCTCAAATTAAAACTGACAATGGCCCCGCGTATGTATCTAAAACCTTAACGACCTTTTTTGCCTCTTGGGGTATATCACACATTACAGGTATCCCTCATTCTCCTACGGGACAAGCTTTGATAGAACGATCTCACCAAACCTTAAAACGCCTGTTATTAAAACAAAAAGGGGGAATAGGGGCTGCTGCACCAGAGGAGCGAATACAGAAAGCCTTGTATGTCTTTAATTTTTTGAATTGTTCCCTGTTAGACAACAATCCTCCAGTAGTTCGTCATTTTAGCACAAACGCCCTTTTTGAACCCAAGATTAAGCCGCCAGTATTGATCCGGGACCCCGAAACAGGTAAAGTAATGGGACCCTATCCCCTTGTCACGTGGGGAAGAGGCTATGCTTGTGTCTCCACAGAAAGAGGCCCCCGTTGGATCCCAGCCAAGAATGTGAGACCTTTTCGAGAAACATTGCAGCAGCCTCCTGAAGACATTCCTGGGCCTAATCCTGCGACTGATGTAGAAGACCCTACCGATCAATAATTGAATGAATTCTGTTCCAGAGGTTAACAAATGGGAGCTTAAATGTCTCCAATGTGAAAAATGTATTCCGTGGATTTGTAGAATTTGTGCTAACTGTGGAAAATCACAGTGGCTAAAAGACTTACTTAAACAAGGAATTTCGATCCTCTTAGTAATTTGTGTATTATTACTAACGATTCCATGTATTTTGCAGTGCTTACAAAAGTCGATAACCGCTTCAGTAAATAAGATTTTTCTTGTGCAAGCACAAGACCTCCCGAAAACTCCCAGTACAGAAATGTTGGTGAAGCAAGACGTCCTCGAACTAGTTGGACGCCGACCGTGGGAAGAAGCAAATGTTTGAAAACAAAAAGGGGGAGATGTGGGTTATTTAGGCTTATAGGATATTAGCAAAAATATATATCTGTAGTCAATATGCTAGTTCTAGTTACTGGGCTTGCTGTGTCAGCATTACTGGGGGCTGTGGAAAGTTACATGTGGATGTAAGAACAAAGAACAGGAACTGGTGGTCGAGCAACAGGATCTTGTTACAGTGAGGAATGCAGAGCCTTCCCAGCAAGTAGGGCACGTAGCCACAAGGAACTAAGATAAGATATGCATGCTCTCTTACTAACCTATCATGAGCTCAGCTTTTGTAATATGTATGAACTAATTAGTTGGTATACCAATCAGTATAATCCACGATAGTGATTGTAATGTATGTAACAGTATAAAAGGACTGTGTAAAGAACAATAAAGTGGACACTTTGCTTGCATCAAGTTGCGTCCCCGTCTCTCAATCGCGGCACCCACGGCCAAGCACTCTTCCAGACCTGTCAGTTCATTCCCAGTCCATGGGCTTTCCAAATATTAAAAAACAAAAGCGGGAGAGCAAATTAGAAGTCAACATGTGCTGCATCTTTGCAGCTGGGCCTCGCTGGTAAACTTGTCCTCTCATCCAAAGAGTATCTCAGAAAATCATGGTAGAAGCTAAATTTTCTGAAGCCAGCTCTGGAAATCAGATGATTGTGACCATTCAAATTGGCGACAACTTCTGCTGTTTCCTGTCGAGAGAGGGGTGAACAAGCGCACCTTTGCTGCCAGCAAATATGATTCAATTCACAGAAAATGTCTAACACCTATGTCTACAAATAGTCTAGCAAAAATACACCAAAACTCTTGTTGCTGCTTTCTGCCTCCAACCACATTTCCTCAGGAACAGAAACATGGAGAAAATATTGATTTCCTTCCACAGTATGGCTCTGTTTGAAAAGCTTCCAAAGAGAAAAAGTTTCCAAAGAAAAGTTTCCAAAGAGAAAAGCATTCACACTTCCAGCTGGAAGCACCACCCAAGTGCTCTGCCAAAACACACCAGGCCCGTAAGGCATTCATGTATTATCAGCCTGTTGATAAGACTGTCCCTTGCCACTAGAAAGTATCTCTTTACATGGTCTTGGAGGAAGGATGGTATAACTGCTACCATGATTTTCAGATTTAGCATTTTCTGGTCTGCAATAGTTCTGTGATCCTCAGCAAGTCACTTAATATTTTCCTGGAAATTCTTCACTCTTTAAAAAAATGTAAGGATAAAAATTATTTTCTGTTCACAGCAGGTTGTTAGGATAAATGCAGCTCAGATGCTGTGATACCTAAGATCAAAAGTTAGTAATAAAAATAAGTTTCATAGATGTTATGTGTTAGGTTACAGGAATGGTATTTATTGCTAGAACAAGTTGGGAGGGGCGGGGAAGAACTGAAGGACAACACGCTCTGAGGGTAGTAGATAGGAAGATCAGCTAGTGCAGGAACCGTTTCAGGACTACTATGTGGTTGCAAGTCGAGTAACATAACAGCATGCCTAGGACTTGAGTTCATTGAAAGGACAACGTGATGAAGACTACTTACTTCCTCCTGAAGACTACTTACTTCCTCCTGCAACCCTTGAGAGACCACCAACTCACTGCTCTGCACATGGCTAAAAGACATTTGCATATGCTAAGTGGTTCTGAGAAATGTAATACGTATGTAAAGGCCTTCCCAGAAATGAAATGAATATGTATGACCTGTGTGAATGTAACCTTTGTCTGGAAACTACTCACTTGGTGGAGCTATCCCTGCAGGTGCCTGATGCCAATAACAGAATGCTGCTTCTAAAATACTAAAAATCATCAGGCTTGGAGCCCTGACTACCTCCCTGGGGTGTGGAAATCGCAGAACGTGCAGTTCCAGCTAAAGGGCCTTGGACAGGTTATACGGAAGTATGTTTTTTATGAGTGTAAGGAGTGATAGCCCAGGCCAGTGAGAATGATATCTGGGGCCAGAAAACCACCCCCATATGTATGTGTCCTGGTTTTGTTAAAAACAAGTTTCTCTTTCAGTGAATTTTGTCTGTCAGCTAAAGCCTTCATATTAACTGCATTTTTCTGGAGAACCAGACACATGTTTTGGTAAACCTAGCAATGGAATGCAAACTTATTGATAAGCACGGAGGGACATCTCGCGAGAGGGGCGACGAGAAACAAGTGAGCAAGAAACTGACCAACTGTGTATAACATTCCATTCACGTGAATACTTCATATAAAAGTGGGAGATCACGAGGATCTCGTTCCCTTTTTCGCTTTTCCCTTTTGCCCTTTTTCCCTTCTGCTTATGGCCGACATTAGGAGAGGACCTTGCTAGTCGTCCCTGCGAACTGAGGCCTAGTGAGAGACTGAATCCAGCTCCTATTGGCTGCAGAGTCTAATCCAGGACTTTGGTTGCCGGCTCTGCAGTTGCTGAGACTTTCAAGATTGGTTTTGTATATTTTGTATTATTTTCTCTATTCTTATTAGTAGCATTAGTAAAACATCTTTAATTTTTTCCAACTCTCTTCACTCTGTGCTTCTTTTCCTTCCAATCGCCTCTCCTTAGTGAAAAGGGGGGAGAGGGAGGGGGAAGTGTGGGGGGGGAGAGGTGGTTAACAATACATCTGCCAGGGTTTTATTGTCACCCCGCAATCTTAACCTTCGACAGTATGATGTGTGACTGTTAGGCCCGGGCGTGTGAATGAGTGGGTTGGAATGCCACCCACAAGATATGCGTGGGAACGTGACTGAACAGTCACAACATGAGCGTGGTGTGTTTGGGATAACATTTTTTGAAAAAACATCCTGTCTAACCTCTTAGTCCAGGCCCATATCTGTAAACCTATAAATCAAGAACTGTTAATTAAAGAGGGCTCAGCTCTGCCTAGAGGATATAACAGCTGGAACTCCAAACCTTGATATTATTTCTTGTACTTTTAGTTACCTCCCAAGCTTTTGCTGTTCTGGTAAGGAATGCTTCTGGCCAACCTGAAAAGGTATCAGTTAGTACCAACAAATATCAGTACCCCCCTTTTCTTGGCAGTTCCGAAAAATCCATTTGCCATTACTGCCCAGGTCCATTTCCTTTCCCAATTTGACCCATTTCTGGCTTGGATGTATTCTTAGGATTAGTCTGGAGGCAAAGATCGCATTGCTGTGTCTTACAGTAGTATACAAATTTCTAGCTACTATTTTTTGATCAAATGTTTATACAGTGCTTCTGCTCCCCATTGTCTCCTTCTGTGCTCTTCCCTTACTAAAGGCCAAACTAAATAGGAGGTAACAATAGGTTTTCCCTGTGGGGTGTGAGCCCACCCTTCCTAATTATATGATCTCTCTAGATCTATAATAAGTTTCCGGTCTTCCTTAGTATATTCTGGCTTACGTTCTAGAGTAACCTGCCCGTCAGGGACTAGGGCACTTTCTACTTTTACCTTTTGCTTAGCCGCCCATTTTGCCTCTCTGTCTGCCAACTCATTTCCTTTTTCCAGTTCCGAGCTCATTTTCTGGTGTGCCTTGATATGCATGATTGCCACCTTCTTAGGAAGTTGAGCTGCCAATATTTCTTCTGCATGTTTGATATGTTTGCCTTGAGAGTTCAAGAGTCCTCTTTCTTTCCAAATTGCTCCATGTGCATGCACGACCCCGAAAGCATACTTAGAGTCCGTATAAAAGTTCACAGTTTTACCTTCATCTAGTTCCAGAGCACAAGTAAGGGTGAGTGTACCCTCAGTAAGCTTGCAGACAACACTAAGTTAGGTGGGAGTGTTGATCTGCTTGAGGGTAAGAAGGCTCTACAGAGGGTCTGGACTAGCTGGATCAATTGGCTGAGGCCAGTTGTATGAGGCCAGTTGTATGAGGTTCAGCAAGGCCAAGTGCACTTGGGTGACAACAACCCCATGCAGTGCTAGAGTCTTAGGGAAGAGTGTCTAGAAAGCTGCCTGTCGGAAAAAGACCTGAGGTTGACATCTGGCTGAATATGAACCAGCAGTGTGCCCAGGTGGCCAAAAAGGCCAACAGCATCTTGGCTTGTATCAAGAATAGTGTGGCCAGCAGGACTAGAGAAGTGATCATCCTCTTGTACTCAGCACTGGTGCGGCTGCACCTCGAATACTGTGTTCAGTTTTGGGCCCCTCACTATAGGAAAGACATTGAGGTACTGGAGAGTGTCCAAAGAAGGGCAACGAGGCTGGTGAAGGGCTTAGAGAACAAGTCTTATGAGGATCAGCTGAGAGAGCTGGGGCTGTTTAGCCTGGAGAAAAGGAGGCTGAAGGGAGATCTTGTCGCTCCCTACAACTACTTGAAAGGAGGTTGTAGCATGGAGGGTGTTGGTCTCTTCTCCCGAGTAGCAAGCAATAGGACAAGAGTAAATGGCCTCAAGTTGCACCAGGGGTGGTTCAGGTTGGATATTAGGAAAAAAATCTTCACGGAAAGGGTTGTCGGGCATTGGAACAGGCTGCCCAGGGAAGTGGTTGAATCACCATCCCTGGAGGTGTTTAAAAGACGCATATATGACATTCTCAGGGACATGGAATAGTGCCAGTGTTAACAGTGTTAAGTTTAAGTTAACAGTTGGACTTGATGATCTTGAGGGTCTCTTTCAACCAAAATGATTCTGTGATAATTTAAAAACAGATTTATCACCATCTTTTCCAGTTTCCATTAGGCTTTTTTCACTGTGAAACTATGGGGAATGCTCTGTCCTGTGTAAAGAAGGCACCTCGTGGGGGACCCAGGCATAGCCACATCTCTTGCCCACACCTCAAGCACATGGCTTATGCTTACCAGAGCACTTCAAAAAAAACACAGTCGTGGTTGTCTTTATCCATTAATTTTCAGAACAAAGGCTGATAAATGCAAAAAATGAAACCCAGTCCTCATTCACATGATGGTCTGTTTGTGCTTTTCTGGAATTTTAAGGAGTCTTTCAAGGGGATTCATGTTTAACATTCACTGCCTTTTCAGCATACACTGCTATCAGGAGCCTTGATTTAACAACTCATTTTTTTTTTCCCATTAAAAATATCTTTCTAAATGAGCCTTCTGATCCTCTTGTTTGTGTTTCTGATTCAAAGTGTAATGTGTCCAAACTGTCAGTGTAAAACATTAGAGTTTAATTATCAAAACTGTTTTCTAAGTAATTTTTTGCTAAACAAGTCAAAGTGACAACTGAAGAAGACAGGGATTTTTAAAGACAGCTTGTACATACCCACATAATATGGACAGCAAGTGCGTATGTAAGGTTTTTATTTCAGGAAGCTCTGCAGGATCAGATCACGTCCTTCATACTGGAACAGGCAAAACATGGTGCACAAACTCAAGCACCACTCCTTTGTGTTCAGATGATTTTTCCAATATGGGACTAACAACATCTCGCTGAAACTGATCCACGTGATAAAACTCTCCTGTGGTTCCTCTGGTCATCCTTGGCGATCAGCTGGATGCAGAGCCTCCATCTATGTTTGGACTGATGATGACAAATCTAACACTGTATGTATGTTTTTCAAAAGGTAATTTGGCCCTGCAAGAAAGTCAACAGTTTGGATCTGTGACCTTGACAGCCTTAAGTGCTGAATCTCTTTGTTCAGTCAGTCCAAGGGCAAAAACATGTACGTTTGCTAGAACTTTAAGAATATTTCCAATTAATAGGCTGCATTAATGTCTAAAAATTAAATTACAGTCTTTACACTTTCTCTGCCTTTCCTTTGAATAGTCAGATTCATTTGTGCATGTATGGACAAGAGAGATTTTTAATTAATAAATGTGGTAATATGGCAGGATCCTTTAAGCAACCAATAGATGAAAGGCTGATTTTTGCTCTAATCCTAAGCACATTGACATCAGGGGTAAATTTGGAGCTTGATGAAAGGGATTCAGCTGTGCAACTGACATTAAAGCTAATAGAAGCCACAAGAAGATCAAAATTACATTCTCTTCCTTGGACAAGAAATTAAATACAGACTGCAACTTATTCAAAGTCAGTTACTTTTTTCCACTGAAATCAGTAGGAAGGACTTTCTATTTCAGTTCATCAGAATTGCTGCCCACTGAGAAGAGTGACTTTATCTGGGATCTTTATCACCAGTCAGCGAGGCACACAGTGGCAGTAGCAGCTAGTGCCCATGGCTGAGCACTAGATCAGGGTGGACAGTGGAGCTCCCAGAGTTGGGGAAACCCAAGGAAGAGTCTGCTGCGGCACTTGTGCCAGGAAGCAGCAGATCTTGTGAGAGAGGCTAAAGTGGCAGGGGCATTGCCAGGAGATATAAATGGCCCCTAGGGAGCGCAGGTGATGAAGAATGCAGTGAACAGGGCAAGCAAACAGGGGTGTGGCAGATAGCGTGGCAGTTCGCACAGAAGGGCGTACGGGAAGGGCAAGGAAGCTCTGCCAGCTCAAGAGATTAGTTCAGTTGGTAGTTATCACCTTCGCAGACGGAGCCTGAATATGGTATCCACCCGGGGCAAAGGTAAGTCCCCTGCACTTGCCATGAAGGAGGCAGCAACCCAGACAGAGCTGCCATGGAAACATGCAGCCATCCAGACCTCAGGCTGCAGGGAATGGCAGAGCCTCTCACCTGTATGGGATGGCAGGAGAGAGAACAGCTGTATGAGGTGTGACCAAGGATGACCTGCTCAGCCTGGTGGTAGAGCTGAAAGAGGAGGTAGAAAGGTTGAGAAGCATCAGGGAGTCTGAGAAGGAAATAGACTGGTGGGATCAAGCTCTGGCCTCCCTGAGACAGGAAAGGCCACTAAGAAACCAATCCTTTCCCCACCTGACCGAAGACAGCAGATCAAGGGAAAGGGGTGAATGGAAATAAGTCCACACCCGAGGTGGCAGGCGAAACAACCCCCTGCCCACCCAATCATCCCAGGTGCCTCCGTACAACAGGTACGAGGCTCTGGATGTGGAATGGCTGAGGAAAACAAAGGTCCACAGGTACTGACAGGATCAGAAAGGCCTACCCTCATATTATGACCACCTCCACAAGGAAGAAAAGAAGGGCTATAGTTGTAGATGACTCCCTTCTGGGGGGTAGAGAGGGTCCAATATGCTGGACAAACCCCCCTCTTAGGGATGTCTGCTGCCTTCCTGGGGCCCAGGTTAAGGACATCACCAGGAAACTACCTAGTCTGGTACAGCCCTCAGACTACTACCCATGACTGGTCTCCCATGTGGGTGGTGATGAAGTTGTGACAAATAGTCCAAGGGCCTTGGGACAGTTGGTGAGGGAATCAAGAGCACAGGGTTTTTTCTCCTCTCTTCTTCCAGTTATGGACAGTAACATTAGAAGAAACAGATGCAGTCTATTAATACATGGCTCCACAGGTGGTGTCACCACCACAATTTTGGCTTTATTGATAAAGAGGTGGCCTACACGGCACTGGGTTTGATGGCAGCAGATGGGGTTCACCTTTCTCATAGGGGGAATAGGGTCTTTGCACATGAGCTAGCGGGGCTCATCAACAGACCTTTAAACTACACAGGATAGGGGAAGAGGATGCTATAAGGCTCACCTGTGACATGCTGTGAGATGTGACATCAAGGGTAGAAGGGCAAGGTGAACCGGGATTTAAACTGAAGAGCTTGGGGGGTGGGGTCCAAAGCTGCAATGCTCACACCATCACATCCAACTGGGGAATAAGCCTGGGTAGTTATCCTCCCCCGCTACTCTGCCCTGGTGAGGCCGCATCTGGAGTACTGCATCTAGTTCTGGCTCCCCTAGTTTAAGAAGGACAAGAAATTACTGGAGAGAGTCCAGTGGAAAGCTACAAAGATGATTAGGGGTCTGGAGCATCTTTCTTATGAGGAAAGACTGAGAGAGCTGGGTCTGTTCAGCCTGGAGAAGAAAAGGCTGAGAGGGGAATTTTATTTATGGTTATAAATATCTCAAGGGTGGGTGTCAAGGGGATGGAACCTGAGTCTTCTCAGTGGTGCCCAACGATAGGATGAGGGGCAATGGGCACAGACTGAAGCATAGAAGGTTCCATCTGGATATGTGGAGAAGGTTCTTTACTTTGAGGGTGACAGAACACTGGAACAGGCTGCCCAGAGAGGTTGTAGAGTCTCCTTCTCTGGAGACATTCAAAACCAACCTGGACGCATTCCTGTGCTCTAGGTGAACCTGCTTGTAATAAGTGATGGTCAAAATTGTTAATGTTGAACAAATCGAGTAGGATTCAATTATATTATGCATATTGTTGTAAGCAGTAACTGCGCTTGTGCAAGTTTGATTATGTTTTGTAGAACCTTGTAGTAGTAGTTAAGCCAATGCCTGGATTGCCTAGATGGTGCCATAAATAACAGGACTCCCGGATGGTGCCACAGATAACAGGACTCCTAGATGGTACCACAGATAACAGAGCGCCCAGATGTTGCAAACGATAACAAACCCCAATACTGTTACATTTAAACATCAAAAGTTAATGAGTTGTATGTTTTAATATTTCTTTTGAGTCAATAAAGCATTTAAACTAAAGTAGTAGATGTTTTAAGAAGTTCTGTTGTTATTTTTACTTGTTTAGAAAGTATACCATACCATGTATTTGCCACAGCATTATCACATTTGGGATTTAACTTTTAAGTTTAGTTTGTCCATTAACATTACAAAGTATTTGTAGCGCACATCAGTGCCACTTTGGACTTACCTGTGAATTCTTCAGGAACTATTTTCTGCAATAACTTTCAGTCAGAATTTTGTATCTTTTACTCACTTCAGCCAATTGTACCACCTCTTATGCCAGTGAATTGCTTTCTCAAAGTCTTAAAAACATGTTACTTAGCTCATGTTTATCTTCGCATCAGAAGATTTTTGTGACTGTATATTTTAAGTATGTTAGACTTTTCTACCTTAATTGATTTCTGTCACCTCACTAATAAGTTGCAATCTCTCTCACTTTGCTTGAACGTTGTAGCAATAACTGTGTTTCACTGTACCAGACTGTTACTTCTACATAGCTAAACAGAGCTCTGCAGATCAAGACTATACTTTTAGGGATGTGAGTGCTTAAAAGGCCAGCTAAATTCTATTATTGTATTACTACTGCAACATGATGGTGTCAAACAGGGAAGGGAAAATTAGTAGGGACTGTATTTGAGCTTAAGCAACAGCAGTATTAGGTCAGGTATTTTTGAGTCTTGGCTTCAGGTTTTTAATTGGCTAATGCTTCTATTCCAGCTACACTTCAGACTTTAAAACATACAATAGAGGAAAATCTTAGGCATATAAAACAAATGTGGCATATAAAACAAAATTGGAGAAACTGTTTCTTTTTTTACAAATATAAGGTGTGTTGCTTCTTGAAACAAAAATACTTTGTAGTCATTACTAGCCAAAACTATTAAAATCTGTGTGTTGTTTTTTTCTGTTCCCTTTGCCTCCTGCTCTTAAATTTTAAATTTCAGCTTAATGGCATGCCCTCTGTTCAGACTGTGCTCCTTCTGATGGGTTCTCTTCCTCCTTGTTCTGTTTGGGACCTTCCTTTGTTGATGCCATTTTGTAATATTTAAAATGGGTACAGTATTGTATTGCATGTTATGGTATGTCATAGTTATGAACTTTATCTTTGCGTAAGCCTCTACCTCTTTTTCATTTGTCTGTCTTTACAGTTGCAGTAAACAAAAAGCATCACCTTAGTGGATTTTAGTTATTTATCTTAGTTATCTTTCTGCATGACGCCCTGCACACACACATTTGATACTTTATGCTTTTTCTGCAAGTACAGCTTCCCAATGAAAAGGGCTTTGTTAGGATATATACTGATTTATCTTCTGTTTCCACATCAGTATTTCTGCCACTCAGATATGCTTTCTTTTACTTTCAGAATTTTTTCACTCTGTTCTTGGTATATTTAACAACAATAAAAACAGTAGAGTCTCTTTTAATTCTTTTAAGTGTTTGTTATAATGAAGAAAATTGTCAATAACTAGTAACTTTTATTGGCTGCTCACTAATTAATTTTACAGTCTTGTTATATTTCTGTAATGGTTTCACAATCTGGGTTTTTCAGTACAGGAATCTCTACAAGCAAGTATGCCATTTCCTGATGCTTCAAAAGCACAGGAGTCTATAGGAGGCAGATCACCAGAATTTCAAAATATTTCACCTGTTATTAGACTACAAGGTATACCAGACACTTCTGAATTAGCAGGAACCTTACCTCAGAAATACAGAAGGAAACTCATGTCAGATGAAGAGATGGAATATATTCAAGTAAGCTTCATTTACTGGTGTGTATTGTCTGTATTTACCTAGTATTTATCTTATTTCTACACTTTCTTCAAAGTTTAAAATATGGTATTACATTGTCATTCATGGTAAGCGTATACTTGGATTTTTCACAGCTTTGATGCACAATACCCAAACTGCCGAATCTTAATACACAAGGTACCCAACTCTAAACACTACTGCTTAAAAAGGGACAACACACAAAATTTGAAGAACAGGAGAGATGGGTGTGAGTTTAAAATGAAGATACACAGTTTTGTTAAATGATAAGGACACCTACAGTGTGATCATGTTAGAGGAAATCAATTTTCCTGCATGTGTTGCGGTTGAGACAGACAAACGACATAGGACAAGTTCTTAAGTACAAACAGCAATGTCCATTTATTGCCACAAATGCTTTTTTATATAGTCTACCAGTTCATGTGTCTTTTTGCTATTGATTACAGGCTGCAATAGTAACATATCATTGGCTAATTTTGCTATTGTCAGTGTTACTCTTTTATTCCTTTCTTTCTCACGGGTACACCTTAGTAACTCTGGATACTCCTTTACTCCCATCTTTCTCATGGGTAGGCCTTAATATCTTCAAGGCTAATTTCTGTTCCCATACCCTCTGTCATGGAATCCATGGACCTGCTGTAGTTTCCCACACTGCATGTATATCAATAGGGTATTATAATTAGAAATAAAATTATTTATTTTTCCATGGTAATACACTTGACCTCTAGCATAAATTTTCTAACGGTGAGGTAAGTTGTAAAATAAATTTGTTGGCAAAATAAGGAATTGAGTACATTTCTGATTTCTCATAAGGATTGTAATGACTGACCTTGGCTTTGTTTTTACTTTGCGCTCTGGACAGTGAAAATAATTCTAAAACTTCTGTTTACTACTGCTGCGTTTATCAGACCTTTCTAAAGTAAGAGTCTGGTTTCTTTAGAGTGTGAGGATTGGAAGCAGCTATAATTATAAGTCACAGGTGTTGATCTTTTTGTATTCTCCCCTGAAAAAAATGGGTAGATGCTGATACTTTGACACTCCATGCATGTTCTTATACAGGTTAAAAATCAATTTCCAAGTCAGAAGTTAAAACTAGAACTCTGTAAATCTAGAACAGTGAAAAAGATTTCATCTCCATTTCTCATTCTTTTAGTGGAATATATTTAACTGTCTTCTTTTATTTTACAGCGTGGAGGTCCAGAATAAGTATGGAAGACGACTTGTTTGCCACTATTGAAGAATGAAATATACAATCATAATACGCCTTTATTGTGAATATTATTAGCTTTAATAAAACCCTATATGAAGGGTGAGAAAGTTGACACAACACACTATATTAATTTGTGATTGAGAAAGCCATCAACAGAAAATATAACTAGTATTTGATGTCCACACCATTAAAATATTTTTTTTTCTAATTAGCCATTCGCAAACATGCCAATAGAACTGAGTTGTTTTCATTAAAAAAAAAAAGAAGATGTCTCATCAGGAATAATTTTATGGGCAGGAAAGGGACACTGAAGTATTCTCAAAGATTATTAAGAGTGGTTGTTCTTAGTAGTTATACAACTGAATATTGGATCTAAGGTTGGGGAAAAAAAAAAAACACTGTTTCAGAAGAGAGCTCTTTGGGTTCAATTACAGTTAGAAGTCCACAATATAACTGGTCTCTAGGCTTAATCTGCATTAATATGCATAGTCCATAGCTGCAGCCTTTCACATGGCAGACAGAAATGAGCCTATGCATCTCAGGCTGGTAGTAGCCAACAGCCTTAGCATCAGTCATGCTGCTTTCAGCCAAGGGGCCGTGTAGTGATGTAACCTGTGGTATTGGAAAGCAGCTGCGCGTTCCCCTCCCGAGCTGTACCCCAGCCTCCTCCGGCACTGGAGATAACAGCGCGGGTTGCTTCATCAGCCCTCTTCCCCCTCGTGCTTCCTACGAGTTACCGGGAGTTAGGGACAGTGCCAGGCGGGTATCTGTGGGCGGGGCGGTGAGGGGTGGTGCCGCTGGCGGTTGCCAAGGGCGGGGCCTGGCGAGGTGGGGGTGTGCACGTGCGTGTGTACCCCCGCACCTCTTCTCCCTCCTTCCTCTTTCCCTCCATCCTCCCGTCCTAGCAGTGGTGGGTACGTGGGCGCGCGCCAAGCGCTACGAGAAAATTGACTTCTTGGGGGAGGGGCAGGTTGGTGTATGTAGAGCTCCTCAGCTCTCTCTGGTCCGTCAGGTGTGAGGGTCTCCTCTGAGGGGTCAGCTGGGCCCGGCGGATCTGGTGACGTGTCTCTTGTGACTGGAGGGGCACTGGCGGAGGGGAGTCTTCCGGCCCTAGGGCTGCCTGTAGCAGCGCGCATTCTGGCGGCTTCTGCTAGGCCCATGGCATGGCGTGGCCCGGGCCGACCCTGTTTCGCCTTCCACACGCAGTGGTGAAGCCCTGCTGAGAGGCGGGGTGGTGATACTGCGGTTATAGGGTGAGAGGGTCGGTCTCGTGCGAGGGAGGTGGTTGGGGAAGGCAGATTGTTCCCCACCACTGTGCTGAACCAGAATTTCATGGGCTCTTCCTGATTGAAGGTCCTGGTGCGGGCACCTCTCTAGCCCGAGGAGCTGGGTTCGGTGGTTCAGGGGCTGTGTTTGCTGTGCTAATGTCCGAGCCTCTGACCAGGCTCTGCTGGCGTGCAACTTGCATGCCCCTGTAGTCATGGGAGCCTCTCTCCTTAGTTTGCTACTGTTTATAAAGCAACCAAATTGTTGCTATTAAAAAGGTGTCAGAATATTTTCCCATTGTGTGATCAGGTGTATAGTTGCTCTTGACCTGCCTAATGATTTTTTTGAGCTGGCTTAATGGGTAATAGGGCAAGATTTTGTTTCTAGAGTTTTTTGTTTAAATGATTCAGTTAAGTTGTCTTTAATAATTTTTTTCAAGAAGAAAGACTAGCTTCAGTCCTACTACATTTCTGAGTTTCTGAAGGATTACCTGGTCTTGTAACTTGAAGTTTTGGTTATTTGTTAAACAGATGTATGCTTACTTTTTGAATCTTTTCTCCTGCCATACCTTTTTGACAGAATTTGACAAAAGTGATCTTAGATCTGCAAATTAGCTGTTTGAATATGCGTTTATAAAGTCTGTTTTCATAAAGTGTTTTGCTTCATACTATATGAAGAGATTACAGAAAGTTTTTGTATTAAAAATAGATTATTAGTTGTGTAATAAGTGATGGTCAAAATTGTTAATGTTGAACAAATCGAGTAGGATTCAATTGTATTATGCATATTGTTGTAAGCAGTAACTGCGCTTGTGCAAGTTTGATTATGTTTTGTAGAACCTTGTAGTAGTAGTTAAGCCAATGCCTGGATTGCCTGGATGGTGCCACAGATAACAGGACTCCCGGATGGTGCCACAGATAACAGAGCGCCCGGATGGTGCAACAGATAACAAAGTTCCAGAGATGGAAATTCCCAGCGTGTAAATGAGCTTATAACATATATAAGCACACACGAAAAGTTGAGTGGTGTGCCTGTTGGCGGAACTGAGCTTCCCCCGGTCACCCAGCGCTGTTTTGCCTAATTACCGCTTGCTAAATAAAATCGATTGATTGGCTCAAAATCGATTTATTGGCTCTTATTTATAACAAATTTTGGTGCCGTGACTCGGATTAAGGATCTCTGGGAGGGACTCCTAAACTTCAGGGAGGCGCCTCGTCCCGTTTTCAGACGGCCCTGGAGTGGACGGAGGATCGCCCTGAAACCTTAACCTCCGAACCCTAAATTTAGGTAATTAGGCAAAAGAATTGAACCCCGTAAACCTTTGTGCACGAAGAACCGGACGAAGACCCCGGGGAGGGTAAGTATAGAAAGCAATTCCGTTCGGTTGGGGTGGGTATCCTGGAGTGTGCATGAACGAGACGCCCCCCCCGCTTGGGGAGGAAGCGAAGTGAGTGTGGACCCTGCCGTAAGGCAGGGCGGGACTCTCTAGTAGTGCGGTTCTCATTGCCCGCGAGGGCGTGAGCCACGAACGAGGGGTGCGTGTGTGTGTGAAAGAAGACACTCCGGAAGATGGGACAGAGGAAGAGCAAGCCTTCTGATCCCATGGGGAAGGGACCCAAGGAGAGGTTACCGGATATTCCCCGAGATTCCCCATTGGGCCTTATGCTCAAGAATTGGGAAGGTGCAGCTTGCACGCGAAACAAAGGTAGGGAAAAAATGGTTTATTATTGCATGCATGTCTGGGGAAACCAGCAGATTAGACCAGATCATTTATTTTGGCCAATTTTTGGTTCATTTGAAGATTGGATTTGTCAGGCCCTAAATTTTTATGTAAATGATAAGGAGCCCTTTGATCCTGACGAGAGCGAATATGCGCGTTGTTGGCTACCTCCTGCGACTCGCGCTGGGATTTTTACCATAGATGAAAAAAAATCTGGCCGCAAAAAAAGGGCTCCCGAGGAACCTCCACACCCTCCCCCTCCCTATGATCCCCCGCCAGTAGCGAATCCAAGGCCCTCCTCTCCCCCTGTGCCTTCGGCTTCTGCGGAGGATTCCGATTCTTCGGGGTCAGTTAGGGGAACCCGAAGACTCACGAGGAGTCAAGCTAGGCAGCAAACGACATCAGGGGCAGGACAGCAAGCATCATCAGAAACAGGGCTATACCCATTACGAGAAATAGCGATGGGAGGTCCACAACCCGGGGTGGGATTTGTGTCAGTGCCTCTAAATTCGGGGGATGTAAGAGAATTTAAGAAGGAAATGGGGAATTTGTTATAAGATCCCTTAGGAGTTTCGGAAAGGGTAGATCAGTTTTTAGGACCTAATTGATATACCTGGGATGAACTGCAAGCTATTTTAGGGATACTATTTACCCCAGAAGAGCGGGAAATGATTCGGAGGGCTGGGATGAGAGTTTGGGACCAGCAACACCAACAAGGGCCAGGTGCTGACATTAAGTGGCCCCAGCAGCGCCCTAACTGGGATAATCAAAACCCAGAACACAGAGGCCATATGGGAGATCTCCGCACTATAATCGTCCAAGGGATTAAGGAATCTGTCCCTCGAGGGCAAAACATAAATAAAGCCTTTAATGAACAACAAAAGAAAGATGAGACTCCCACAGAATGGTTAGAAAGACTAAGAAAGAGCTTGCAGCTTTATTCCGGGATAGACCCTATGACACCGGTCGGACAAGCTCTTTTAAAAACACAGTTTGTGGCGAAGTCATGGCTGGATATTAGAAAGAAGTTAGAAAAGTTGGAAGATTGGCAAGAGAAAGGGTTGGATGAGTTGCTAAGAGAAGCACAGAAGGTTTATGTGAGAAGGGAGGAAGAGACTCAGAAGAGGCAAGCTAAAATTTTAGTAGCGGCAGTTCGAGAGGGACAGAGGACGGCTCCACAGAAGGGAGGGCCACCACGCATAGGTGGGAATGGGCCACCTCGGGGAAGTCAAGTTGGACTGAAGGATTTGAAGGAAATCGAATGTTTTTACTGTCAGAGGAAGGGACATATGCGAAGGAGCTGTAGGAAACGTATACAGGATGAGAAAATGTATTATGCTGAGTAGGGGTGTCAGGGGCTCTATCTGCTGGGGACTCCTAAAACAACAGAGCCCTTGATAAAATTAAAGTCAGGTCCCCAGTGCCAGGAAATGGAATTCCTGGTAGATTCGGGGGCAGAAAGATCTACTGTCCAAACTGTGCCCCGGGGATGTGCTCCATCTTCTGAGAAAATACAAGTAATAGCAGCAAAAGGAGACCCCTTTTCTGTATTAGTAATTAAAGGGGTAGAAATAGAATCCCCATCCCGAATAGGGATAGGGTCCCTTTTATTAGTGCCTGAAGCTGAATATAACCTATTAGGAAGGGATTTAATGGTCGAATTGGGAATTAGTTTGGAAATAAAAGATCGGGAATTGAAAGTAAAACTGTACCAAGGTAAGAGAGGATTTAGAAGAAGAAGAGGAGTTTTTATGTGGAGAAAAAAAAAAAAAAAATAAAATTGTTCATAGATGGATTATTGCGGGTAGTGGACGGAAAAAGGAAGTCAGGATACGCTATAATAGATGGAAACAGCTGGACAACTAAGGAGTCAGGTCCCCTTAACTCAGGATGGTCGGTGCAGTCTTGTGAGCTGTTCGCAGTATTGAGGGCATTACAGTTGTTAAAAGGTAAGAGAGGAACAATATTTACAGATTCTAAATATGCATTTGGGGTGGTTCACATGTTCAGAAAAATTTGGGAAGAGAGGGGACTGATGAATTCTCAGGGTAAAGGATTAATACATGAGACCTTAATAAAGCAAACTTTGGAGGCATTAAGAGGGCCCAAACAAATCGCGGTAGTTTATGTAAAGGGCCATTGGAAGGGAACCTCCACACAAATAAGAGGGAATAATTTAGCAGATGAGGAAGCTAAGAAAGCTGCGTTGCTGGTAATAAAAGAAATGGGCAGCTGGAATCAGCAGCTTCCAAAAGTGTTAGAATGGAAGAAACCTTTTTGCACTCTTTTCTTAATATTAAGGACATTCTTAAAACTAGTTAACACGTCAGTGTATTAGTTTTTAAACTTCAAGGTATTTTCTGGAGCTTTTACTTAATAAGAATAAAACTTTGTTATTGTGCAATATTTGTTCATTAGTTTAAAAATGGTCACCTTTAAGAGTTGGTCCCATATAAATGTATCTTCTGTCAGGGAGTTTTAAATTCCAGATTTCTTTTTTTTTTTTTTTTTTTTTTTTTTTTGTTACTTTGTATTTTGAAATCTGTTTTCCTATGTGCTTGTACTCTGTGCCTTCAGCTTGTGCACTTTGCAACTTTATAGACCATATTTTGTTACTGCAAAATGTGTTCTTGAGGCAAAACTTGGCATGAACAAACATGCTGCAAAGTTGCACTTTTCTCTTGCTTTAATGGGAGGTAAATCTGAGAAAAAAGTCGAACCTATCACCGTCACTAATCGTGACTTGGAAGTTTTATTTTACATGCGTTTTAGTGTTCAGTGTGGGGACCAACTCTTGTAGAACCCCTTTCATTGACTTTTCAGTGGCTTCCATAATCGCAATAGATTGAGGTGTGAATTCCAGACTGAATAAGATACTAAGATGTGTTTGATGCTGTGCTATGTAGAAATATTTGGGGCAAATTCTCGGGTTTTGTAGGTCTGCAAAGTGCATCTCTGGCAGCACGAACCAGACTTGCAGCTGGTTGATCAGTGAACAGTGGCACCTGTCCAAGGTCACTTTGTGGCTCCTGTGCCGTTTCTCCTGTCCAGGGGACGCGAGCAGAGTGGGGGGGGGGAGGTGTTGTCCCTGCCGCATATGTTCTTTGTCTTTTTCCTGCGTTGTGTGGTGAAGTCCCGCGGGCCCTTTTGTGCTTGTGTGGCTTCGTTGCGCAGTGCAGGGGGGGGAGATGGAGGGTGTGTGCAGCGGGGGTGGCATTTCTTTTTCATTCTGCTTTGTAGCCAGACAAGAACTGTCAAAGCGAGGTCTGGTGGTCCAGAGACCACCTTTAGATATAGCAATACATCGTATCAAACCAGGAAATCAAGTATTCATAAAAACATGGAGGGAATCATCGCTAACCCCTCCTGGGAGGGACCTTTCCTTGTTTTACTCACCACAGATACCGCAGTCCGCACCGCGGAAAGAGGATGGACACACGCTAGTCGAGTAAAAGGTCCTATACTGCACACAGACTGGGAAGTCACTGGGAAACTGGATGAGTTGAAGCTGACCTTCAAGAGGAAACAGACACGTGACGCATAGCCCTGGATACTAGGCTTTTTATGGACAATTGTAAGGAATTACATAAGTCGCACATCGCATGTCCTGTATGTAAGCAATGCAATCCGTGGGTACGTTGCGTGTGTCACGGGTGCAGGATACAGCAGTGAAAAAAGTTTCCTTATGTTGAACGATGGTGTAATGAGTGTTGGGGAAAAACCTTAGATACCATTAGGATATTAATAATCACTGATAAGTCCAGACATATGGGAAATAACCAAGAGGAAGTGTTCCAAACCCTGTGAGGATTCGGGACAGTGGCCAAACCCTTGTATTTGAAAATAGCCCTAATGGGTCGAGTATTGGAAAGTGGGTTGTGACAGAACAAGGAGAGAATTCAGGAGGCAGTCCCCTGAAAACTACAACTGCTGCCGAGAAGATAACTTACCTGGCTATTCTGAAGCAACAGAGTAGGCCCAGGGCAAGGCAGAGGGGTATCCTTGTGGGGATTGGCAAGTGCCTCCGAAAACTTCTAAAATAAAGCAGCTCCATTAAGCAGAACAACCCTCAACAAAATGAACCTCCACTGGCTGATTTTCAGCCAACCAGGGGCCGGGTCGCTCTCCCTAATCCTCCTTACCTTACCGGTAATAATAGCAATAAAGCAGGGGAGTTCTCACCAACCTTTTAAATGGACCCTCTATCGATGAGAGGACCAAACGATAATACATCAACAGACCACATCAGGGTCACCTTCTTTTACTGCAACCTTATGCCAATTAGTTCAGATTGAGCCATGCCTTAACAAAATGGGGTTTTATATGTGCCCCAGCACAGGGCCCTCGTATTGTAATACTCCAGGACACTATTACTGCGCTTACCAGGGGTGTGAAACGATTGCCTCAAGCTGGCCAATTCCTCCGGCAAATACTGGTAAGTTCTTAAAGGTTGGATGGGGACCTGTAGGATGCATTCCTCCTTCGGGAGTCGTGAACCAAGGCCGCTGACTAAAACTTGGTTATCCTCGCAACCGAAACGAGCGGGACAGTGATGGCGAGTGTGAATATATTTCTTAACATAACAAACCCTGAACATAGTGGATGGCTTGTTGGGAAAACCTGGGGAATGTGGTATTATGAACCGGGTGATGATAGGGGAGGCATGTTCTTCATAAAGAAGGAAGAAGTTAAACCGACCCCTCGAGCGATAGGTCCCAATCCAGTAGTAAAATCCCCTCCCCCTCTAGGTAGGGAGACAAAGACAGTAGAGAAGGAGAATATAATAGTAATAGAGGAAACTGTCACTGAAGCCTTGAAATCTCTGAATATTGAAGCCTCAGAATCTTTGAATCCTCTATGGGAAATTATCCGGGCTACTTATCAAACCCTAAACTATACTCAACCCAACTTAACCACTGGTTGCTGGTTGTGTTATAATGTTAATCCACCCCTTTTATGAAGCTATAGGGGATAATCGTCGGTATACCATAAACAAGGAGTCTGTGCCTATTCAATGTCCTTGGGAAAAGCAGAAAAGAGGGATAACTATGCAACATGTAACTGGGATAGGGACTTGTATAGGTAAAGTACCAAATTCCAAGAGACCACTTTGTGGGAATATCGTACCGAGCCTTAATGAAACCACAGGATATATTATTCCCCCGAATGGAACAAAATGGATATGTTCTAGGACGGGACTTACTCCATGTGTGTCTTTAAAGGTGTTCAACAGTTCCCGAGAGTATTGCATGTTAGTTACCATCATCCCAAGGATATTGTATCATCAAGAAAATGTAATGTATGATATTTGGGATACAGGTCTCCATCGTACCAAACGGGAATCCATTACAGCCATTACTATAGCCACGTTGCTAGGGTTAGGGGTAGCCGGAGCAGGAACAGGGATAGCTTCACTTGTTCAACAAAATCAAGGATTCAATTCCTTGAAGACTGCGATAGATGAGGACCTAGAGAGAATTGAAAACTCCATAACCGCCTTAGAGAGATCTCTAACTTCGCTATCTGAAGTGGTGTTGCAAAACAGGAGAGGGATGGATCTCCTTTTCTTACAGCAAGGTGGACTATGCGCAGCCTTGAAGGAAGAGTGTTGTTTTTATGCAGATCACACAGGGGTAGTCCGAGACTCGATGGCAAAATTAAGGGAGAGACTGGAACAGAGAAAAAGGGAAAGAGAAGCTGCAAAAGGGGTGGTATGAGTCTTGGTTTATTCAGTCCCCGTGGCTAACTACATTGCTATCCACAATAGCTGGACCCTTGATGATATTATTACTCACCCTAACCTTTGGACCCTGTATCCTAAATCGACTTATTGGACTAGTTAAAAACTGTGTAGAGCGGGTACACCTTATGCTGCTACAGAAACATGGAACTGATGAAGAAGCTGAAATGACCTTACTAGCCCGAAAAGCGGTAACTCGATTTGATCAACAAATAAATGAGTAAAAAAAAAAAAAAGGGGGGGAATTGTAATAAGTGATGGTCAAAATTGTTAATGTTGAACAAATCGAGTAGGATTCAATTATATTATGCATATTGTTGTAAGCAGTAACTGCGCTTGTGCAAGTTTGATTATGTTTTGTAGAACCTTGTAGTAGTAGTTAAGCCAATGCCTGGATTACCGCTTGCTAAATAAAATCGATTGATTAGCTCAAAATCGGTTTATTGGCTCTTATTTATAACATGCTTTAGCAGGTGGGTTGGACTAGATGATCTCCAAAGGTTCCTTCCAACCCCAACCATTCTGTGTGATTCTGTTTTATACAGTTAATTTCATTGCTTGTCACATTTCAGAAATAAAAAAATAAAGCATGGTTTTCCCCCTGAAATATCAATTTAATAAATTAAAATCCTGTTTGGTTCTACTCAGAAAACAGTTCTGCATTGTTGCTTTTTCCATGCGAGAGACGGAACCTGACACACCAATGTGATGTTCACAGAGTTCACTTTATTGTCGGACCGGGCTAGCTTTATAGCAATTCTGCCCTGTCCATGCGCCTTGCAACAATGTGATTGGTTGTAACTTGTGCTATACAATAATGTGATAGGCTGCATGTACTGTCCATGCACTCTGCATGCCGTGTCTGGTGATTGCTCATTCATTGTTACCTTCTAATGGGTCTCCTTTTGTTTCTTTTGTCTCTGGCTTCACCTCTCAGCCAGGCTGGGGACAGCCCCATCCCATCGGGGTGGGGGGGGGTTCTGCCACTACATCTCCCCCTCTTTTATTTAATATAATATTAACAATATGCCGTATCATGCTTTAAAGACAGTGCGAAATACAGGGTAAGAACATTAAAACTAATACAATTACAATTACAATTAACAAGAAGAGACCTGTTTTCAATATTCCTTTTAACCAAACAAGGCATTCAACCCAAAAAACCCAACATCTTGTTATATTCATGTTCTGCAAATCTTTTATCTTTTTATCTTTTAAGTTCAAACAACACATACAATCAAACTCTTCATAACTGTGACCATGGCCAATAACAAAAAATTAATTGCTGCTCTGTTTTACAAAGTGGTATTCTCAACATTGGCGACATCCGTTGCTAAAAGCAATAACACCTCTGAGGTTAAGTGTTGTCATCATTGCAATCAGTCTCTTCTTTTTTAGCTAGCCTAGGTCTCACCCACTTTGCTGGGATCCACAAATTTTTATGGTTACCTGTAGAAACACAAGCATATCGCCTTCCCCAGGTTATTAATCACATAGGACCTTCCCATTGTTGTGTTTTCAGATTAAACACACTAACCTTAGGTACATTTTTGGAAAAATCTTTGACATTTTTTATATGGTGCATAACAACCGGTTCCATTTCAGTCTCACTCTTAGGATTAAGCCAATTCAGCACATACAATGCCTTCATCAATACCTCTTCTGGACTCACACCAATTCCCCCTTGTTTTTTCAAAACAGACAAAAGATTTTTCAGGGTGCGGTGTGCACGCTCAATAATTGCCTGGCCAGTAGAATTATAAGGGACTCCGAACAGGTGTTGTACCTTCCACTGGACGAGGAAGGTTGCAAGTGTGTCAGAACTGTATGCAGGACCATTATCTGTTTTGATCTGTGTAGGAACACCCATGACAGCAAAAGCTTGTAATAAATGATGTTTTACTGCTTTTGCATTTGCTGAGGTCAAAGCTGTAGCCCACAGCAGTCCTGAACAGGTATCTATGGACGCATGAATGTACTTTTATCAGCCAAACGGTGCAAATTCAGTAATATCAGTTTGCCATAACTGACCTGGATGCAAGCCCCGAGGATTCACTCCATTTTGTTGCAGAGGCACTATGCAGGCACAATCAGGACAAGCTGCAATAATGGATTGAGCTTGTTCCTTGGTAAGTGCAAACTGTTTTCGGAGTGATGCTGAGGACTGATGAAAGAATTTGTGAGCTTGTCTGGCTTGTTCAAAAGGAGATATATCTGTTACTGCCACAAGTTTGTCTATAATGTTGTTTCCCTCAACTAGACCACCTGGTAGGTTAGAGTGGCTTTTTATATGCATTATAAATACTGGCACTGTCCTATAATCTAACACGTTCCACAAATCTAACAATGCTTCAAACAACAAGGAATTGGTAACTCGCTGCAAAAGCGCTCTATGTATTCTTTGTACAATTCCCACAACATGAAGAGAATCTGCTACCAGATTAATTGGGCAGTTATGCCATTTTTGTAATGCTGCTAATCATACTGAGGGCAGTTTCTTTTAAGATGTCCTGTCTGTCCACAAGTAAAACATGCTAGGCCACAAGAAGAAGGGCTTCGGCCTTTCATTGCAGGCTTAAGTGCTGCAGCCAAGGCCGCAGCGTGGGCCTGAGCATGTATTTTTGCCTTTTCTACCTCCTGTTGCAAAACTGGTACCTGTGTGCAAGCTTCCACCATCTCTGCCAGAGAAGCAGTTTTTCCCAAGCCAGGTAGTATCTGTCGGCATTGGGTGTTTGCATGCATCATGTCCAAATCTTTCCCCACAGCAGCTTTTGCCTCTGGAGTCAGGTTAGGAGAAGCATCTATAGTTTCTTTTAAATGGTCCACAAACTTCGTATATGGCTCCCCAGGTTCCTGCTTTATTGTAGAATAGGGTGGCACAGGGTTACCTATATTTGGCAATTCTTTCACTGCCGCCAGAGCAAGCCCTTGCGTTTGCTGCAAAATCATTGGATGAAGTGCTACCTGAGTGGCGCCATCCGCGTATTGCCCACAACCCAGTAACTGGTCCATGCTGGCTAATCGCAATGGATCATCAGCTGGTAAATGAACATTTTCTAATACTGCCAATTCCACCTTCCCCTGCCACTTGTCCAAGAACAGCAAATATCCCGCTGGGGGAAGCAATAACTCCATCAATCATAGAATCATAGAATCATAGAATGCTAGGGATTGGAAGGGACCTCGAAAGATCATCTAGTCCAGTCCCCCTGACAGAGCAGGAACACCTAGATGAGGCTACATAGGAACATGTCCAGGCAGATTTTGAATGTCTCCAGAGAAGGAGACTCCACAACCTCCCTGGGCAGCCTGTTCCAGTGCTCTGTTACACTCATTGAGAAGAAGTTTCTTCTCATATTTAAGTGGAACCTCTTATGTTCCAGCTTAAACCCATTACCCCTTGTCTTACCATTGGTTGTCACCGAGAAGAGTCTGGCTCCATCCTCGTGACACTCACCCTTTGTATAATTATAAACATTTATAAGGTCACCCCTCAGTCTCCTCTTCTCCAAACTAAAGAGACCCAGCTCCCTCAGCCTTTCTTCATAAGGGAGGTGCTCCACTCCCTTAATCATCTTGGTTGCCCTACGCTGGACTCTCTCCAGCAGTTCCCTGTCCTTCTTGAACTGAGGAGCCCAGAACTGGACACAATATTCCAGATGTGGTCTCACCAGGGCAGAGTAGAAGGGAAGGAGAACCTCTCTTGACCTACTAACCACCCCCTTTCTAATAAACCCCTGGATGCCATTGGCCCTCTTGGCCACAAGGGCACAGTGCTGGCTCATGGTCATCCTGCTGTCCACCAGGATCCCCAGGTCCCTCTCCCCTACACTGCTCTCTAATGGATCATTCCCCAACTTATACTGGAACCTGGGGTTGTTCCTGCCCAGATGCAATACTCTGCATTTGCCGTTGTTATATTTCATTCAATTTTTCCCCGCCCAGCTCTCTAGCCTGTCCATGTCATGCTGGATGGCAGCACAGCCTTCTGGCGTGTCAGCCACTTCTCCCAGCTTGGTGTCATCAGCAAACTTGCTGATAGTACACTCTATTTCCTCATCCAAGTCATTGATGAATATGTTGAACAGTACTGGCCCCAGCACCAACCCTTGAGGCACTCCACTAGATACAGGCCTCCAACTAGACTCTGCCCCATTGACCACGACTCTCTGGCTTCTTTCCTTCAGCCAGTTTGCTACAGTAGATATGCTGTTGTACCAGTTCTGTTAGGACACTATTATTACCTTTAAAAATGAAAATAAACCCAGGGGAAAACAGCCAGCCAATTAGATGTAGGTTGGCAGTGGTGTGTGGCTGGTAGGCAATCAGTGTGGTTTCCCTCTGTGAGCAAGGAGGTATCACATCCCAGGGCAGGAAGGCAATCCTTCCTTCCCTATACAGCTTTATCATAACTGTCCCTGGGATTTTGCTGTCAGTCTTGACCATTCATTTATCCATGAGGTACAATACAGAAAGGAAAAAGCATGAAAAAACACAGGAGGTGAGGAATACTACATTGCAGGTTGGTCTCTCTCAGATATTTCTATTATCTT
Organism: Columba livia; assembly: GCF_036013475.1. Classification (NCBI taxonomy): domain Eukaryota; kingdom Metazoa; phylum Chordata; class Aves; order Columbiformes; family Columbidae; genus Columba; species Columba livia. The sequence continues at coordinate 20,501,964 of NC_088641.1, read as the reverse complement.
TCTCCATCATAAAAGGAAAGTTTGGGATGTAAGTAAAATTGCTCATGTAGGCAGTCAATGGCAAGCGCTGAAAGGATGTTTTAAACACTTAATAAAAATTAACATCTCTGAGCAGCGTGTTGCAGCTGTCAGTGTTAGCGTACTGTCAGCAGGAACTGCTTCCATCAGACCCACACATCTCTGCAACACCACAAACTTCTATTTTTTTTGAAAAATGTAGTGCACTGGCTATGCATTTAGCAGTAGTTAACTTCTTTTTGCAGGAAGAGTACAAGATACACAGTCCTTACTACAAAGAGAAGAGTTGAGCCCCACTGTAGAGAGGGCAGGGCAAAAGGGGCAAAAGTATCAGTGGACCCCAAACCACCCCATGTTATGAACATTTTTTGCCAACAGGACCCAGGCTGGGTACCTTTCCTGATTATCCTCTGCTGAGCACATCATCCCCTTTAGTGGATTTGCAAAGATGTCACAAAACCATCACAAATTATCCCCTGACTGCCAGAAATCCTTGCCACAGGCAAACACACAGGTTTATTTTATCCTTCAAGTGGACTATTTCATATCTCCTGAGAATGCTTGCCACATCTGGCAGGATCTGCCCAGAAGGAAAAATATCAAGAGGTTTTTTTTTATAGGTCTATATTGGGAGCCCAGAAATTAATGAAATCCATCTAAGCACCATTTACAGATAGTGGACTTTTTTTTGGTTTTTTTTAAGCAATCTTGTTCCAAGAATTGGAGTACAGACCTCAAAATGGATTTTATTTTTATTTTATTTATTAAAAATGTGAGATTTGCACTTAAAACAGAGAATGCTCTTCAGCTGTCAACTATTTTATGCCAATTCATTATTCATAACACTGATGTTAGTTTTATAGATGTTAAGCTATTGTTCAATAGCTAGTTGTGACATTTCAGGGGGAGTGGGGGGTGGAAATGAATGTTTTTGAAGTGGGTCAGACGTGCTGTACTAGAATTGCCCAAAGGATACAAAAAACACAGGCAGTACCCCTCACTGCCGACTTACTCCTCTTCTCCAAGGTGATTTCTTGAACCCAGTAACACGCTCTAACAACATCCTTTGCACCCGTTTGTCTGCCACTGCATGCAAAGGTGACACAAGTTACAAAAGCATTAGTTGGTCTCTGCTGTGTGTCACAGGGGAGTAATTTAGGGTTCTGCTTGCTGCAGAACAATGTTTAGACTTCTTAAAGGGAAGCATGACTTGAAAGAGTTTTGTGGCAGGTTCACTCTATTATTTACTACATGGGGGAAATATGCCAAGCCGAATGCTGCTTGCCTTCTCTCCAGATGCCCACACCCATTCACGAAGCAAACTTTCAGGTGTCTTCCCTCCCTGATAACCGTTCATTCCGGGGCTGTGTCTTGGAGCTCTGGAGACAAACTTTCAGGTGAGGAACCATATGCAGAGCAGACTTTCAGGACACAAAATTCTTAGAAAATAAAAAATTTAATGGAGTAGAAAAGCAGAAGGGCTGGTTCAATCTGGATACCTGCGCAGAGGTCTGCCCAAGCATAGAAAAATACAAACTTCTATATCTTTACAGACCATTCACACCGTGATTCAGTCCAACAGCAATATTTCATCACCAGGTCCTTTTGCTCCCCATTGGACCTTTTTTCTCTGACTCTACATGGGCCTTTGTTTTGTTCAGTTGTAGACATTGTTTTTGGTCCATATCCTTGAAGATGTTGTTTTGTCTGGATAAATCCTTTCTTCTCAGCGAAGTGCAAAACAGGCCCCGCTTTGCAGATGTCTGTAATGTCTCCACGTTAGCCTTGGATCGTTGTTTTCCCAGTCAGTTCCATCCTTCCCAGCAAAATGCAATCTAGACTTTATCTTGCAAGCGTTTAGTGTAGTCTGCAGTTGCCCTTGGTAAAATTTTAGCAAATCTAGTCTACCAAGTAACATGAATCAAAGAGTACATTAAAAATCATACCACTTTATATTTCTAAATAATCCATTACATTCAGTATGCATCTACTTAAGCTAAATGATTAATATTGAACTAAATTGGGCTCATGCACTGACCTGTGAGTAGTAAAACCATTGCCACACAGCTCACTTAGCAGGGAGAACTCAAAGTGGGCTCATTCAGGCTGTCGTATTTATAGAATGAAGTGGTTGACTCGTAGTCAAATTGCATACAAGTAGGAAAAGTATACACGACACTTCCTGCACTCACAAGCCACTGGCATTCAGTTTGCCGTTCTGCTTCCCTGTGGGTCTCCTGGAAGGAGTTCTTGGCCTGGCTGCAGCTCAAGCCCTTTTCTCCTCTGGAGCCTGGACCAAGCTGCTGCTGGTTTGGCTGGAGGGGAGATCGAGTGCATCTGCCACACTGTACCAAGTGGTACAAGAATGTGTCTGGTTTTGTTAAAAACAAGATCAGTTCTCTTTTAGTGATTTTTCTTTCAGCTAAGTTCTTCTAGGTGGCTGTACTTTTCTGAGTTTTAGCCTGCATATTTTTCCTCAGATGCTGTACTTGGTGCTGATAAGAGACCAACGGAATGCTGAAGAAGCTCATGTTTAGATTTATTACTGTGGTAGCCAAGAAAGACTGATAAGTTTTCCCACGTTCCGTCATGAGAGGGGTGTGTTTGAGGAGGGGTGGATGGAACAGGTGACTAGAACTGACGAACTGAAGTATTCCATCCCATAATCATCATACCCCCTGTATAAGAGGGTGATCACGAGGGTCAAGCTCTCTTTGACCATGGCCAGCATCTAGAGAAGACCCTGTCTATCTACCTGAGATCTATAGGCCTCAGGCCCTGTAATCCCTGCAACCAGTTTCCAGTTTGCTGTGAAGTCTTGCCCATGACTTCTGAGGGCCTGACCTGCACCTGCTGGAGCCATGCCAGCTCCGCACACCCAGCTCCGCTGCTGCTGGAGTGACACCAACTCCACATCAAGCACTTGAGATTGGTTTTGTATATTCTGTGTATATATATATATACACTCTATTTATTAGTAGCATTCGTAAAAGCCTTTAGAACCTTCCAACTTGAAGTCTAAGTCTCTCTTCCTTTTCCCTTATCTTTCCTATCATCTTTCTGATCTAAAGGAAAGGGGTGGCAAGAGGTGAGGGGGTAACATGGAGAATCTGCCACAGTTTATTGCTGCCTTGCCTTAAACCATGACAGAATGGAATCAGGTACTTCCACAACTGCGGGAAAAGAACGAACTCCAACAGCTCTATGAGAGTTATAAACTGAAGCCATTTAATGCAAAGTTTGATCAGGTTATATAATCTTAAACTGCTGATTTTGTAGTTACATTATTTATACTTGGATAATTATAGTTAGATTATGCAGAGAAAAGTCCCAGCAGAGTTCCAGACCCGAGCGGACAGAGGAAGAAATGCGGCCGACTCAATATGAGTGATAAAGCATACTTCAACTTTATTGATGCACTAAGCTGGTTTATATAAGACTTACAATAATTATGCATACTCGTCATCTATTAATTGGATAGTATACAGTAATTATGCCTACTCGTCTTCTATTAATTGGATAGTATACATAATGAGCTCAACCTTCTTGTGGTTTCTCTGGAATGCAACCTCCTCACCCTGCTAGAGATAATTCCCCAGCCTGTTTATCTAAACACTCAGCTGACCAGAGAGCAACCGCTCAGTACTTTTCCACTATGCGACACCAGACTCATGCTAACTGAGGCCTACTCATGTCAACTAAAATGGGCTCTGCTCGTACAGTTGCTTGGTGGACTCATGTCCATGCTCCTTGAGCCAATCCCCGACATCTCCCCCTTTTTCTTTTTTTTAATGAGCAGAGCCTGCCCAAGTGTCTGCTCTAAAATCTTCTTAATACATGATATAGCACAACTCAAGCATATTAATACAACTACTACTATGATTAAGAGAGCCAGAGCACTCTGCAAAAGCCCTTTTACCCATCCTCCTAGTCCAAACCAGTTCATGAGGCCCTCTAAGCCAAAGAGGCCCACATCCTCTCTGATCTTCTGTGAATGGTCCGTAAGTTGTTTAATCTCCTCGTGGATGGATCTCGACTTATTCTGTAAATCCATAAAAGTGTTTTTCTCGTCTTGCTCTTTTGTGATCTATTATCATAGATACATTGGGCGTTAAGAGAGTTAATAGTCCCAAAATACACAGTCCTCCAACAGCGTTAGAAGGAATTCCTGGTCAGGCTCTATCTTCACAGATCAAGAATACACCATACAGGAGGTTTTAGGGTCGCTGTCAATGACATCCCTTGCATTCTTTTGTGAAGCATTACACCGTCGAGTTTCATTTCTGTAGTCACCAAGGGTAGCATTAACATTTTGTAGTTTTGTCCATTCATGTTCTTGTATACTGTTCTGACACTTTTCACAAACCGGCTGAATACAAGCATCCATGGGCATAGATGCCATCAATTCCAGTTCCTGTGGTTCGATGTCTGCTTCCAGGTGGCAATTAATCCAAAGTGCCGTGTTAGTATTATTACAGTTCGTTGCAATGCCTCTGCATCAACCACTATTTGAAACAGTCGTGTGATGCTGCTGTAGTCATCAAGGAAGACACCAACCAAGCATGTGTGGAACGTTTTTTCCAGAGACATCGTAGTTAGGCATATAGATGGTCAGTCATGTTGGCTAAAGTAATCCACATGTTAGTCTTTGTCTGTGCAGACATCCAAAACACAGCAGCTGCAACAATCATTGTCAGGAAGATAACACAGGTTTCACGTTTCGTGCTGGCAACCATTGCAGCTCTTGATCTGTAAAAACATAAGCATAACCTCTCCCCCAGGTTATCAATTGGTGTGGCCTTTTCCATTGAACGTTAACTAGTGATTTGACCATAACTAATGCAGGTTCTTTCTGATTTAGCATGGTTTTGGGTCATAGTTACAAAGTGTTTCATCACAGGGCAAATTTAGGCTGTACCACTTAGATACAAGTGATTCATCACATACAATCCTTTTGACAATTCCCCTTTTTGTTTAAAAAACAAAACAAAACAAAACAAACAAAACAAAACAAAAACACAGTTCAGAATCAGATACGTGTGTTGGATCTTGACTACGTACTCAAAATCGCAAATCAAATTCAGAGGTTCCTTAAATTTCGCAAATGGTACATATATGACAAAAGGATCATGGCCTTAAATTCATTCCCTGCATTTTCTTGATCAGAGTGACAATTGGTATATTAGTCTGTTAGCATTCTCATCATACTGTCCCACAATAGCCACAGGTTGTTTCATAGACAAATCTGTAAGTCCAATCAAATGCAGTCATCCTGTAAAGTTGTCATAAATTCATTCCTCAAAGTTTCTAACTCCATTTTGGCTGTCATATTTACTGGATATTGTTTTCCCTTTCCGGATCGAAGTCCTGTTTCAGATTTCTCAGTGTAGTATTTGCTTTATCAAAAACATTGGCTGCTAAGTTCCTTGAAGATTTCTCACTTGCACAAGCGGATCTGCACCATCCAAGCACCTTCTTCTAGGATATGCAACTAAACAGAATTCTCAGAAAACGTTATTTGAGCTTACAATTTACTTAACAAATCCTGACCCAAGAGAGGTATAGGACTTTTGGGCAAATACAAGAATTCATGTATTAAAACTTTGTTCCAAATCTGGCATTCCATTTGTCTCAAAAAACGGCCTTTCTTTCGTTGTCTCTAGCATGGTGAATTTACTAAGAAGTCTCGTACAATTAATTACCATAGGATAAGTCCATCAACAAATTTTTGGTTTAATTGTCCAGTTTCATTAAAACTACGGGTCTGCTCAGGATGCCTTTAAACTTCACCCTCGGACTGCTCCATTCAGTATTACATCGCTGCAGTGGGGGGAGAGAGAACCCCCCTTTTCATTGCTTTAGAAGCAGGCAGCCAGGTTTTTCCAGTTGTTTTTTCTTTCTGTGCAGTGTAGATATAACCAGGGTCACGCAGCTGGCATACTGGCTGGTACGAAGTAGGAGGCTCTGGGAAACTTCTCAGTTACAATGAGCTGCACACAGGCCTGGAATATTTTGCTCTTTTGTTTTCCCATTTAATTCCAGCCATAATACACTTTATATGCAATTTCAAGTAGCTCAGCAATAGTCACATTCCTTAGCTTCATTTACCTTTTACAATTTAGAGTATAAACCAGTATAATAAACATAAATCCATTATTCTGTTTTCCTAGATCCAAATCAGTTCACATTCCAGCAACCTTTAAATACAACTTCATAACTTCATACAATACCCCAAGTTCACATCTATTATAGTATTTTAACAATTTAAATGCTTTTCTAACAATATAAGCGATTACTTTAATGTGTAAGGATGCATCCTAAGGGGGAGCAAGGTGGAATTTTAGCAGTGGAACCGGTTCCCATTGTAATTATCTCCCCAAACAAGATTCTTTTGGTACCGAATATGAATATGCAAACTAAAATACTGAGCTCAGATACGAAAACCATATACCAAGTTCAAATAAGCAGATGGATCACACTTACACCAATTTAAGACAATATTTCAATTTTTTGCATTGCACCTTGAACCGCTTACTGCTCAGCCAGGTGGAGATACCTATGGGTCTCCCTGACAAAATGGGTCAGTGCGCGCTGGAGGCCCATTTGGCATCCGCCCCCCACCCCTGCAGCAAGCTGGACTGGGCAAGGCCTTTTTTTTTATAGTGTCTCATCTGGTGTGCTACAACTGTTATTCTAAAACCATGATTCTTCACTTGATGTGCATACAAAAAGGCCAAATTTAGTGCACCGAGATGAGAGACAGCCTGTCACAGAGTTGCGCAAGTCTGGATATTGGAATAAAGCTAGTACGCTAGAAAAAAAAAATATAACAGCTACTACACATAAAATCTTAACATCACGTTCACGCAGTAAGGAACTAAATTACTCATGATCTTTTGTACTATCACAAAACGCACCTTTTGAGTCAACCGATTCTCATGATTTAACAGTCTGTGAACTTACTGTACCATATAACAAAGACCTACCAAAATTGCAACATGCTTAAACAGATACCCACAAAGAAAACAGGCTAATAAGGAAAATATTGTGCAGACTTCGGCAAGTTTACTGTGACCTGTGTGTTATCAGTTAACTCTCTCTCAGCTGTCTGAAATGATTTAATGATCTCTTGTAGGGATTTATTTTGTCTTACTCTTCTCGCCCTAAAAACAATATTAATTGCAACAAGGTGTTATACTCCAAGATTCTATTCCCCGGACACTTTTCCCAGTCATTTAACTTATACAGCAGCCACCATTAATTACAATATTTTACAAGATCTTCTTTCCTCATATTTCCAAGTGCTTCCCTATGTTTTGAAACACCTCCCAATACCGATTTTTTATGAACACAACTGAAAACAGTAATTTCTGACCCCACGGAGAAGCACAGGGCTGCTTGCAGCGTGAGTGGGAAAAGTGGAGAGAAAGTTTTACGGTGCACTTATACCACAAAGAAACAATTCTAACAACAACCAGTAAAACAATTAACTCACATTCCTGACAAGCTGCTTGACTTTCAGAGAGGCAATAAACAGCAGCACATAATATGCACTGTAAAACTCGCAAATAACATGTTGATAGCAAACTTTAGCATTCTCTACTGCCAATTTCAACACCAGTACTTCCTTAACTTCTAAGTTTTATACCCCGAGCCCCCAGAAGCACCCCGTTTCCCGTCACGATTATCATGACCACATTGCCGACTGTCAGATTCACTTGCTATTAGCTGATCTAATCTGTCACACAGTTCTGTTGTCCAGTTCTATTTTCAGTGACTTCTTCTGTTCTCTCGTGGAAGTTAGAGGGTTAAAATGCATCAGGCTGCAACGCTGCAAAAATTCCGGCAGCAGCAGACCGTTCAAGCTTCCATGTAGTTACTAATGATTTAGCTTCTGTATCTCCATTGCTGACTTTATCCCATAATTTCTGCTCTATACTGTCCCAAAGTTCAAGTTTTGAGTCACTAATGCTCGTAACAGTCTTTTCAGGTTTTAATTGCTTCACTGTAGTATTTATCAGTTTCCAGATGGTTACAAGGCCGAGAATATATCTTTCGCGGTGACTAATTGCCTTCCACAACACAGTTCCCATCTTTTTCCAAGTCTCTATTTGAAAAACTCCTGACAGGTCAGCAGGATACCTATTGCCTCTGCACCAAGTTAATAGTCTTTTAAGGTTCTTCGCTGATAACGCAGATATGCCCGTTTCGATCGGCGGAGCGTAAGGCTCCATTTTGCCGAGTTTCTGTGAAGCTACCGCGGCTAAATTCTTTTTCACTTTATGACGCTTAATATTATTAATTACTTCCCTCCACGGTTTCATCAGTTTCTTAGCTGTTTTATCCTCGTCTATGACCATATCCCACAACACGTCCCCTAATTTCCTCCACTCTCCTTCATCAAACAATAAATCAGGATCCTGAAAACACCCCTTAGTTTTCCCCGTTGCTACTAGACCAGCTAGCTGTTTAACGCAACTATAATCAACCCCCCGCTTTTCTAAAAAGCTTTGTAATAAATCTAGGGCTACTTCTAAATCCATTTCTCTGTTATTCATCATTTTAATCCGTTTCTCCGTTATTCATCACTTTTAATCCGTTTCTCCGTTATTTATCACTTTTAATCCGTTTCTCTGTTATTTATCACTTTTAATCCGTTTCTCTGTTATCTATCACTTTTAATCCGTTTCTCTGTTATCTATCTCTTTTAATCCGTTTCTCTGTTATCTATCTCTTCGTTATTCATCATTTTTAATCTATTTCTCCGTTATTCATCATTTTTAATCTATTTCTCCGTTATTCATCATTATAGTACGGTACCTCTTGCTAAATTAAGAGACCTCTTGCAGCCCTTGTTTCCTGTAGCCCAGCACTGGCGAACTTCAGTCGGTTCAGGCTTCGGAGTCGACACACCGCAGCACAGTGTTCGGTCGCTCTTGCCCGCCGGTCGCTGCTCTCCCGGCGCCTTTTGCTTCTATCCGCCACTTCGGATCCCCGGTTCGGGCGCCAATTGCAGAGAAAAGTCCCAGCAGAGTTCCAGACCCGAGCGGACGGAGGAAGAAATGCGGCCGACTCAATATGAGTGATAAAGCATACTTCAACTTTATTGATGCACTAAGCTGGTTTATATAAGACTTACAATAATTATGCATACTCGCCATCTATTAATTGGATAGTATACAGTAATTATGCCTACTCGTCTTCTATTAATTGGATAGTATACATAATGAGCTCAACCTTCTTGTGGTTTCTCTGGAATGCAACCTCCTCACCCTGCTAGAGATAATTCCCCAGCCTGTTTATCTAAACACTCAGCTGACCAGAGAGCAACCGCTCAGTACTTTTCCACTATGCGACACCAGACTCATGCTAACTGAGGCCTACTCATGTCAACTAAAATGGGCTCTGCTCGTACAGTTGCTTGGTGGACTCATGTCCATGCTCCTTGAGCCAATCCCCGACAAGATTACGTGCTGCTTACATTTCTCTAGCTAATACATGATTGATTGCTATCTTAGATACTCATCAACTCCCATGTCTCGCCACAAACTACTTTAATTCCTCATTCTCTTCTTGCTTCATCAACTTTCTTCCCCATTCTGTGTGGTCAAGGACCTTTCAATGACCCTTCACTTGTGGCCTAGATCAGGTTGATGCAGTCTTGTTCACTGCACGGATGTCCATTTGTTTCCAGAAACTATCCCACAGTTCCCCCTTTTGTTTTTTGAACCATCCAGGTGCCTGCAAAAGTCTTCTCAACAGAGCATCTGATTAGATTCATTATACAAGGTACAATCATTAAGATCACAATTATTACAATTAAAATAGTTAGTCCATGCAAAAGCAAATCTTTTAGCTATCCAGTGATTCCTAACCCTTTAAGCCATTCATCTAACCCACTATTTAATATGGTGAATTTCTTAGTCATTTCTTGTAAATCTCGTATTTGCTTATGTATAGATGCAGAGTTACTTGATAAATTCATACAACACAATCCTTTGAATTCTTCACATCCATGTCCTTGCGCAAGCATTAAAAAATCTATAGCGGCTCTATTTTGCAAAGTTGCATGCCTAATGCTATCTGTATCAACTAACATCTCTAATAGGATTTTAGAAGGGTGGTGGTGCCTGGATCCTAGCCTCAACTCACACAGCTGCAAAGCTTCTTATGGACACAGGCCAATAGAAATGGAAAAAATATGCTTTATCTCCTCCTCCATGAAGTAAAATCACAAGGGCATTCTGCCCTTGCTGCAAAGTCATAGGACCTTGGTGACTGTAGGGAACACTGACTTGCCCCTGGGCCAGTGGTGGGAGCAAGCTGGCTCCAGTTCTGCCCGGCCCGGCACCAGCGTTTTTGGGCCCATTTCAGCCATCTCCCCCAGGGGAGTGACTGCTCTCGCCTCTCCAGAAATGCTATTATCTTCTTGGCAGACTCGGCATACTAATTTCTTGCCCTAGTGGTATGTATTGGCACCTGCCCTAACACTTGACTAAATCTTGAGCACATTACTGATCCATTAAAGAGTAAAATTCTCTTTCCTGCTTGGCACAGTAATAGTCTGCAGGAGAGCCCTGCCATACACTGAATCAGACATGATCTATCACCATGTAGAGTAGTGCCCACACATTGTACAGGTATTTAAGCTAGATCAGTGATAGAAACCAGCATCACCTCTTTCACCAAGATGAAATAAATGGTAGCAAGTCATGTGAGTATTGCAGAGACTGATCCCACCTTGTTTTTTGAGGAAGGCAGTGGCAATTATTCTGAGAAAGCAGAAAACAGCAACAGCTCCTCACCAGCTCATGCTTTTGCCCCGGGCAAAATAAAGAACATCAAGAGATGGTCTTTTCATTCTGAGCTCAGTCTTTGACAAGGAAGTATGCCCTAATACCAGGGCTTTGATCCCATGAGGATACATATGAAGCTAAGGGCCAGCATTCCTGGCTACCAAATCATTGGAGGAATGGTTTTGTGCAGAGGAAGAGAAAGCAAACTTTGTGTCTTTCCTTGGACTTTGCTGTTTTAAACCAGAACATCCCAAATTGCCATATGACTACAGCATCTCAGACCAGGAGAGAACTCAGTTTTCCTCACAGATAGGGCTGCAGACAGCAAAATAAACAGAGATCAAAAAAATCTCACCTGCCATTAGGGCAATCTTTTTTTTTTGTTTTAAAAAAAAGCCTCTTCTTTTCTCCTTGAGAGCAAATTCTCACTGGTGCTCATAGATATTCTTGCACTGAAATAACCTTATTAGCATTACATAATTTAGTCTTTGATTACTCTCCTTAAATTATAGCTGTGACATAGCCTGAGGGGCACAGGCACAGACTGTAAATGTAAATGTACAGCTAAGTTCACTGGAGGTCTCACTTGGTGTCATGTAGAAATCCTTGAAGAGACATCATCTACTGCTACCTCACTGCAAATGCCTGTCAATCAAGCCATGGCAATTCATTTTTAATCATGGGAGAGGGAGCTGGTTGAGATGGCATTATCTCAACTCTATTTTCATCCCAAGGTGAGCTTAACCCCTACCAGTGCTTGTCCTTAAACCTTCCCCCCTCCTGTCCAGTACCACCCTGATGTGATAATCTGCTTCCACTCCTCCAATGTCCATGATCAAAAATGTCAGGGACATGCCTCAGAGATGTAAAAACATTTATCCTTCCCCTTGGAAATCCTTAGGGCAGCTGTACATTGCTGTGATACTCCCGTAAGAAAGGAAAAAAATATTTTCATGTGATTCTGTATGTGATTCTGTAAGGGGAGGGCTCCAGTTCACAGACCTGCTGCTCTGAGAAGACCACTCAAAGGGGGTCTTTGGCGGGAACCCCGTTTCATTGTTTGGCCAGATGTGGCTGTGGGCATTACAACATAGTCCAGAAGCTTCACAGCTACTCTGGGCACCTCCTTTGTTAATAGCCCTGTCAATTGACTGAGGGTCCCACCCCTCCTGCCCCACTGGAGAGAGGGAGCTGGCCGAGGTGAAGTCACCCTTCCCCGGGGTAGGGGAGGATGTGACTGGCAGCACCTTAGTACCATCCTAGGTGTGTACCTGAGGACAGGCACAGTGGGGCACAAAAGGTGCTAAAGAGACATCAACTGCCCCATTGAGGGCTCCAGATCTCAGGGGGATGTGCAACTAACTGCTACAGTGCCAAACTCTTCTCTTCAGTGACCAATGACAGAACCTGAGGGAATGGCAGGAAGATGTGCCAGGGTAAGTTTAAGTTGAACATTAGGAAAAGGTTCTTCACCTGGAGGGTAGTGGAGCACTGGAACAGGTTCCCCAGGGAAGTAGTCATGGCCCCAATCCTGTCAATATTCAAGAAGACACTAGATAACACCCTCAGACACATGGTGTGAACTGTGAGGTTGTCATATTCAGGGACAGGAGTTGGACTCAATGATCCTTGTGGGTCCCTTCCAAATCAGGATATTCTATGATTCTATCAATTCACACCAGTTTTGGGTTTTTTTTTTTGTTTTGTTTTTTTTTTTTTTCTCGAAATCTGGCCACAGGGTATATGTAATAACACAAATTAGAGAAACTCTTGTTTGGGGAAATAAACTGTGCAACCTGAAAAACGTCTGTTTCACATTGAAGACGTTTCTCTTATAAAACTGAAAAAATCCTTCTTGGATGTTAACTATTTTGTAGGCATCTTAGACATTATATTATTTGCATTAAGTAGGGGATGGCAGAACTTCTTGCAGGAACCTCACACAGATATTTCAAGGTGTCACAGAGGCATCCCTAAAGTCAGTTTAGGCAGGTAACAAGCTCCAAAAGAGACTTTATTCTAGCCAGAAAAGTATAGCAAATAAACCAACTAGAAACAGGGTTTATCTGAATTATTTAGCACTCTGACAACATAAAACACAGGTTCAGATACCAGTTGAGGAAGTGATTATTTTATGACCACATAAGGATAATGAGGATCCACAGTGTGCACGCATTCACTCACAAGAAACAGAACTAGAGGCCTCTTTCACTCAAGGGTATCCAGCAGAGAATAATCACTTGCCTGGAGTGGGCAAGGGCTCACTCAAGGATATATCCAGAAGGGAAATACACTCACCAAAACAGGAGGCGAGGCGCACTCAGTCCCAGGAAGTTTCCTTAGATGGCATCCCAATCCTAGGGGAGGGCTCTGTTCACAGACCTGCTGCTCCAAGAAGACCACTCAAAGGGGGTCTTTGGCGGTGGCCCCCTTTTATAGCCTGGTCAGATCTGGCTGTGGTCATCACAACATGGTCCAGAAGCTTCACTGTTTCTCTGGGCACCTTCTTTGTTGAGGACCCTGTATGTTGACCGAGGGTGCCACCCCTCCTGCCCACAGCTGGATGGAGGTGAAGTCACCCTGCCCAGGAGTGGGGGAGGATGTGACTGTGGGCACCTTAGCACCACTCTAGGTGTGTTGTGGGGACAGGCACAGTTAGGCACAAAAGGTGCTAAAGAACCATCAACTGCCCTATTGAAGGTTCTGGATCTCATCAGGGGATGTGCAACTGCCACACAAGGGTTTCTTTTTTTTTTTTTCTTTTTTTTTTTTTTTCTCTTTTTTTTTTTTTTTTTTCCAGTTTTCTATGTGCAAAACCTAATGGCTTGGTTTTCTCTTTTCTCAGAGAGAAAAATTTATATTGATTCAAAGCAGCACTGAAATACAAGGGTCTGCCAGATGTCACATAAACCATGATGTAATGCTGAAGTATTTCATTACACATGCAGCTATGTTGTTAAGCCCAGCAGTGATTTATTACAGTTTATCAATCCCATTTTATGTACCCACATCATTTTTGCATCATTTTTCTTCATGACATTGTTAGATTCTCACAGAAGCACATAGAGATAACATCATAACAGTGCAGGCAATAAAGTTGGCCTTTTACAAATATTACTACTAGTAAATAAGAATACCAGAGAGGAGAAAATGGTCTGTCTAAGAGAGGGAAAAGCAAAATTACTTTTGATTAATCTGATGCAGGGAAGAGGCGATAGGTCCAGCAAGAAAACTGAGTTTGTATCTTCTTGGAGCATCTTCTGCCTTCATGCAGAAGTGAAAAAATGCTGTTCTTGCCTCTTTTCAGTTTAATCTCACATTCTCTTTGTTTTCCTAAGGTGATCTGTGTACTGCAAGGGCGAAAAATCATGGACTCCACACAATCCAATAAGAATTCAAGTGAAGCCATTTATTACAGAAACAAGCCTCCTTATATATGCAGTTATTTCCTGATCACGCGTCCACGCTCCAAGCATGCATTAGCTGATTGGATATTGTCTATGTTCACGAGCTGTCCACGTGCCCGAATCTCACTGCTAATAGGTCTGTTGATTTACGTCGTGTTTTCAGCTTTCCAAGGTGGCCTTGAAATTCTTTTGGGCCTTGCTAGTTCAGTAACAAATCTCTATCTAATAGAAACCCATCCACACATTAACTTTAAGAAAATCCCTCAAATCTCCCACAGTGTACTGCCAGCTAAATCTGATACATCAGCTTCTTGGTCAAACAGATTCATCAGCAAGTGCAAGAAGATCAATATTTAAAATCTGTTTTGACCCTGAAATTATCAAGCCATGAGATATATTAGCTTTTTTTTTTTTTCCTGATCTTTCATCAAAGTTTGTTAGGAAAAGCACACCCGGCATCATCACTTCTTGTCAGGAGAAAAAGTATTCCAGAAACTATGAGGTGAAAAGATATGAAAGTCATCTTTCCTAGCAGAAAACAGGGTTGACATTGGCTTGCCACAATACACCTTTCAAGCCACTCTATCATTCTCCCTCCTCATCAGGACAGGAGGAGAAAATATTATGAAAGGCTCGGGGGTCAACATAAGGACAGGGAGATCACTTAGCAATTACCATCACGGACAAAATGGACTCAACTCAGGGAAATTAATTTATTTCAAACCAGAGTAGGATAAAGAGAAATAAGAACAAATCTAAAAACACTTTCCCCTCACCCCTCCACTTTTCCCAGGCTTAATTTCACTCCCAATTTGTCTGGCTCCTCCTTCCGAGTGGCACAGGAGGATGGGAAATGGGGGTTGTGGTCAGTTCATCGCAAGTTGTCTTTGCTGCTCCTTCTTACTCTCTTCCCCTGCTCCGGCGTGGGGTCCAACACTCAGAATCACAGAATGGTTAGGGTTGGAAGGGACCTCTGGAGATCATCTAGTCCAACCCACCTGCTAAAACAGGTATACCTAGAGCAGATCACACAGGAATGTGTCCAGGTGAGTCTTGAATGTCTCCAAAGAAGGAAACTCCACAACCTCTCTAGGCAGCCTGTTCCAGTGCTCTGTCACCCTCAAAGTAAAGAAGTTTAGCCTCGTATTCAGATGGAGCCTTCTATGCTTAAGTCTGTGCCTGTTGCCCCTCATCCTATTGTTGGGCACCACTGAAAGGAGTCTGGTCCCATCCTCTTGACATCCACCCTTGAGATATTTATAAACACTGATGAGATCGCCTCTCAGCCTTCTCTTCCCCAGGCTGAACAGACCCAGCTCTCTCAGTCTCTCTTCATAAGAAAGGTGCTCTAGGCCCCTAATAATCTTAGTAAGCTCAATGCTGGACTCCCTCCAGTAATTCCTTGTCCTTCTTAAACTAGGGAGCCCAGAAGTGGACACAGTACTCCAGATGTGGCTTCACCAGGGCAGAGCAGAGGGGGAGGACAACCTCCCTTGACCTGCTGGTCACACTCTTCTTGATGCACCCCAGGATACTGTTGGCCTTCTTGGCCACAAGGGCACATTGATGACTCATGGTCAACCTGTTGTCAACCAGAACTCCCAAGTCCTCTGCAGTGCTGCTTTCAAGTAGGTCTGCCCCTAACCTTTACTGGTGCCTGGGGTTATTCCTCCCCAGCTGCATGACCCTACATTTGCCCTTGTTAAACTTAATCAGGTTCTTCTCTGTCCAGTCCTCCAGCCTGTCCAGGTTTCATTGAATAGAAGCACAGCCTTCTGGTCTGTCAGCCCTTCCTCCCAGTTTGGTATCATCAGCAAACTTGCTGAGGGTGCACTCAGTCTCTTCATCCAGGACGCTGATGAACAGGTTGAACAGGATTGGACCTAACACTGACCCCTGGGGAACCCCACTAACTACAGACCTCCAACCAGACTCTGCACCATTGATCACAACCCTCTGAGCTCTGCCATCCAGCCAGTTCATGATCTTTCTCACCGTGCATTCATCCAGCCCGCACTTCTTGAACTTGCCTATGAGGCTGTTGTGAGAGACAGTGTCAAAAGCCTTGCTGAAATCAAGGTAGACAACATTCACTGCCCTCCCCTTGTCTACCCAGCCAGTCATACCATCATAGAAGGCTATCGGGTTGGTCAAACATGATTTCCCTTCGGTGAACCCATGCTGATTATTCCTGATAACCTTCTTTTTCTCCACATACTTGGAGATGATGTCCAGAACGAGCTGTTCCATCACCTTTCCAGGGATGGAGGTGAGGCTGACTGGCCTGTAGTTTCCTGGGTCATCCTTCTTGCCCTTTTTGAAGAGTGGAGTGACATTGGCTTTCCTCCAGTTCTCAGGCACCTCTCATATTCTCCAAAACTTTTCAAAGATAATGGAGAGTGGCTTTGCAAAAACATCTGCCAACTCAGCATTCGTGCGTGCATCCCATCAGGGCCCATGGATTTGTGGATGTCCAGTTTGTGAAGACAATCTCTAACCTGATCTTCCTCAACCAAGGGAAAGTCAGCCTTTTGCCTGTCTTTCTCTTCTGTCTCTAGGGTCTGGGATTCCTGACGGTCGGTCTTAACAATAAAGATGGAAGCAAAGAAGGCATTCTGTAACTCTGCCTTCTCTGTATCATCCATCAGTTTAGCTATAAGGATGCTATGGGAGACTGTGTCAAATGCCTTACTGAAGTCAAGGTAGACCACATCCACCGCTCTGCCATCATCCATCCATCTTGTTATGTCCTCATAAAAGTCAATGAGGTTGGTCAAGCATGACTTCCCTTTGGTGAAGCCATGTTGACTGCCCCTAATGACCCTCTTATCCCCGATATGCCTTGAGATGGCACCAAGGATAAGTCGTTCCATCAGTTTCCCAGGGATGGAGGTGAGGCTGACTGGTCTATAGTTACCCGGGTCCTCCTTCGTGCCCTTTTTGAAGACTGGAGTGACATTTGCTTTCCTCCAGTCCTCAGGCACCTCTCCCGTTTCCCAACACTTGGCAAAGATGACGGAGAGTGGTCCAGCAATGACCTCTGCCAGCTCCCTCAGCATCCACGGCTGCATCCCATCCGGACCCATTGATTTATGGATGTCCAGATTGCCTAACTGCTCCCTAACCCAGTCCTCATCAACCGAGGCCAACTCTTTCATTGTCCTGCCTTCCTCTGGGGCCTCAGTGGTACGGGGCTCCTCAGGACAGCCTCCGTCAGAGTAGACAAAGAAGGCATTCAGTAACTCTGCCTTCTCTGTATCTTCTGTCACCAGGGCACCCACCCCATTCATCAGTGGGCCTACATTGCCTCTGGTGTTAGTTTTATCTGCCACGTATTGGAAAAAGCTCTTCCTGTTATCCTTGACCCCTCTCGCCAGCTGTAGTTCTAAGAAAGCTTTAGCTTTCCTAGTTGCCTCCCCACACCCTCTGACAGCAGCCTTATATTCTCCCCAGGTGACCATCCCCTCCTTCCATGATCTATAAACTCTCCTCTTCCACTTGAGCATACCCAGCAGTTCCCTGTTTAACCACGCAGGTCTCCTGGCTCCCTTCCTTGACGTCCTATGTGTCGGGATGCTCTGATCTTGTGCCCGGTAGAAACAGTCCCTGAACACTAACCAACTATCTTGGGCCCCTTTGCCTTCAAGCAGCCTTGCCCATGGGATTTCCCCTAGCAATTGCCTGAAAAGGCCAAAGTTTGCCTTGCTGAAATCCAGGGTTGCAATTCTGCTTGCTATCCTGCTCCTGCCACATGAGATCCTGAACTCCACCATCTCATGGTCACTGCAACCAAGGCAGCCCTCAACCTTTACTGCTTCAACCAGACCCTCCTTGTTAGTGAGGATGAGGTCCAGCAGTGCACCTCTTCTAGTCTGCTCCTCCACCCTTTGCATCAGAAAGTTATCGTCAAGGCACTGGAGGAACCTCCTAGACTATGGCTGGCTGGCTGAGTAGTCCTTCCAGCAAACATCAGGGAAGTTAAAATCCCCCACCACAACCAGGGCCTGTGATTGTGAGGCTGCTCTCAGCTGTCTGTCGAAGGCCTCATCAACTTCCTCACCCTGATCTGGTGGCCTGTAATAGACACCCACAATAGTATCACCCTTGCCAGCCTGCCCCTTAACTTTCACCCACAGACTCTCAACTCGCTCCTCATCTGTGCCTGGACAATACTCAATACATTGCAGTTGCTCTCTCAACTAAAGAGCAACTCCACCACCACGCCTGGCTGGCCTGTCTTTCCTGAAAAGAACATAGCCATCTATGACCACATTCCAGTCATGTGTGCTGTCCCACCATGTCTCTGTAATTGCCACTAGGTCATAACCTCCTGCCCTAACACAGGTTTCTAACTCCTCCTGCTTATTCCCCATGCTGCACGCATTGGTGTACAGGCATTTCAGAGAGCGAGCTGAGCACACAGATTTCACCCTAGGGGGATGGGAGGCCTCCCAGCCTTCATGAACTCTAGAGTGATTCCCTACTGATGCAAGTCCAGCTACAACCCCATCCCCCTTCGAGTCTAGCTTAAAGCTCTCCAAATGAGCCCTGCTAATTCCTGTCCCAGCATCCTTTTGCCCCTGTGAGATAAACCTTCTGTGATTCTGTGATTCAGTACCGGCAGTAGTGAGTATACCTGTGAGAGATGTGCCCAGGTAGAGGAACTCCTCCACTTAGCAGCAGAGCTCTGGAAGGAGGTGAGTAGGTTGAGGAGTATCACGGAGTCTGAGAGGAGAGAGACTACTGGAACCACACCCTACCTTCCCTGGGACAGACCTGTCGGCAGGCAGGACACATGATACGGAGGATTCCCTATCCTCTCTCTACCTGGCAGAATGCAGTGACTTGAGGGGTGGGGGGAATGGAGATAAGTTCCTGCCTGGAACAACAGGTGCATCTCCTCTGTGACTACCTCTCTTTCCCAGGTGCCCTTAGACAATAGATACAAGGCTCTGCAAATGGAATCAGTGATGAGGATGATGGTCCATCTAGGTTTGAGGTGTCACCAAGGTTAGGTCTGCCTACACTCCCCATCAAAACCACTTCCATTAAGAAAAAAAGATGGGTTATTGTCATAGGCGAGGAACAGAAGATTCCCTATCCTCTCTCCACCTGGCTGAACGCAGTGATTTAAGAGATAAGGGGAAATGGCAACAAGTTTCTGCCTGGCACAGCAGGCACATCTACTCCATGACTAACCCAACTTCCTAGGTATCCTTGCATAATAGGTATAAGGCTCTGCAAGCAGACCCAAACAATGACAAGTATGATGGTTGATCTACATTGGAGGTGTCGCCAAGGTTAAGTTGTTCTATGCCTTGTGTCAAAACTGCTTCCATAAAGAAAAAAAGACAGGTCATTGTCATAGTAGACTCTCTTCTGAGGGGAAGCAAAGGCCCAATATTCAGACTAGACCCAGTTCTTAGGGAAACCTGCTGCGTCCCTGGGGCCCAGGCTAAAGATGTGACAAGGAAATGTCCTACCCAGGTACAGCCCTTGTATTATTATACGTTTTTGATTTTTTCAAGTGGGCAGAGATGAAGTTGCAAGAAGTCTAAGGGTGATCAAGAGGCACTTCAGGACTTTGGGACAAGTGATTAAGGGTTCAGGAGCACAAGTGTTTTTTTCCTCTATTCTTCCAGTTGCAGGGACTGATACTGGAAGAAACAGGAAGACCCAGCTGATCAATACTTGGCTCTGAGACTGGTGTCACTGGCAGAATTTTGGGGTTTTTGATCATGGGTCATTCTACACGACACCAGGCCTACTGGTGACAGACAGGGGAAAAGGATCTTTGCACAGGTGTTATCAGGGCTCATTGTAAGAGCTTTAAACTTTATTTGAAGGGGGAAAAGGATAAAATCAGGCTTGCTAGTGATAAGCCATAGGGTAGCACGCCAATGTTTGAGGGACGGTGTGCTAACAAGGTCCTTCAGTCTGCTCCACTATGTGCTGAGTACACTGGAGCACATTTGAAATGTCTCTGTAGTAATGCATGCAGCACCTTAGCCATCTCTGTTGGAGTAGAGGAAGGAGATCCATGAGACAGCAAAAACACAAGAGTTGTTGATGTGTTAGAAACCACTTCCAGTCCCTAACATTCTGTGATTCTGTGCTCTTCTCAGTGACAACCAATGATAGGGGTAATGGGTTCAAATTGGAACACAAGAGGTTCCACTTAAATTTGAGAAGAAACTTTTTCTCAGTGAGGGTAACAGAGCACTGGAACAGGCTGCCCAGGGGGCTTGTGGAGTCTCCTTTGCTGGAGACATTCAAAACCCAACTGGACACATTTCTGTGTAGCCTCATCTAAGTGTTACTGCTCCAGCAGGGGGATTGGACTAGATGATCTTTTGAAGTCCCTTCCAATCCCTAACATTCTGTGATTCTGTGAGAAGCACCCAACAGTCACATAAGAATTAAGACTTCTCCCCGAAAAAAGGTGGCAGGATCAATGGCCCAACTGGAGAACATCTACACCAATGCACACAGCATGGGCAACAAACAGGAGGAGTTGGAAGCCATTGTGCAGCTGGAAAATTATTATATAGTTGCCATCATGGAAACACGGTGGGATAACTCCCACAACTGGAGTACTGCAATGGATGGCTATAAACCCTTCAGAATGGATGGGCAAGGGGTAGACCTGTATGTTGAGTGTTTTGATTGTCTAGATCTTGATGATGGTGACAACAGGGTCAAGTGTTTATGGGTAAGGATCAGGGGGAAGGCCAACAAGGCAGATAGACCACCCAACCAGGATGAAGAGGAGATGAAATATTCTACAAATAGCTTGGAGAAGTCTCATGATCACTAGTCCTTGTTCTCGTGGAGAACTTCAACTTACCAGATGTCTGCTGGAAATACAACACAGCAGAGAGGAAACATTCTAGGAGGTTCCTGGAGTGTGTGGAAGATAACCTGCTAATACACTTGGTGAATGAGCCAACTAGGGAAGGTGCCCCACTGGACCTGTTGTTTGTGAACGGAGAAGGACTCGTGGGTGATGTGATGGCTGGAGGCTGTCTTGGGCATAGTGATCATGAAATGATTGAGTTTTCAGTTCTTGGAGAAGTAAGGAGTTGGCTTAGCAGAACTGCTACCCTGGACTTCTGAAGGTCAAACTTTGGCCTGATTAGGAGGCTGTTTGACAGAGTCCTTTGAGGGGCAGTCTTGAAGAACAAAGGAGTCCAGGAAGGGTAGATATTCTTCAAGAAGAAAATCTTAAAGGTGTGGGAGTAGGCCATCCCTATGTGCTGAAAGATGAATCAGTGGGAAAATAGACTGGTCTGTCTGAACAGAGAGCTTTGGCTGGAACTAAGGAATAAAAGGAGAGTTTATGACCTTTGGAAGAATGCCGAGAGAAAAATTCCATCAGAGTTCCAGACCCGAGCGGACGGAGGAAGGAATGCGGTCGACCCAATATGAGTGATAAGCATACCTCCACTTTATTGATGCACTAAGCTGGTTTATATAAGACTTACAATAATTATGCATACTCGTCACCTATTAATTGGATAGTATACAGTAATTATGCCTACTCGTCTTCTATTAATTGGATAGTATACAATAATTATGCCTACTCGTCTTCTATTGATTGGATAGTATACATAATGAGCTCAACCTTCTTGTGGTTTCTCTGGAATGCAACCTCCTCACCCTGCTAGAGATAATTCCCCAGCTTGTTTATCTAAACACTCAGCTGAACCAGAGAGCAACCGCTCAGTACTTTTCCACTATGCTACACCAAACTCATGCTAACTGAGGCCTACTCATGCTAACTTAGAACAGAATTCTCCTGATACAATGGATCAATAGAGCCATGCCCCTTCTCTATTAGCCATGTCCCAACAATTCCCCCTTTTTCTCTTTGGGCTAATAACACTTCCTTGCGAAAAGTAGCATCAATTATCTTTAAGCATAATTGCCTAATACATGAAAGACAACACATACCAATAAGCAATATAAGCAAAATAAAAGCAATTCCTACCAATACTGGTTTAAAGAATGACAACAGCCATGAAGGAAAACCTAGCGAGGCCCACCACCTAGCTATTGGAAAGCTAATCGACAAGATGCATTATTAAAGGGTAAATGAGCTAAACAAGCATCAGGTTCCCCCGTACAATTACAGTTGTTCCAAACAGACACATTATACAGTCCTGTAAGCATCTCAATAGATTCATTGACTGATGAAGGTATTCCAATTAGACACGTCTTGAATGGCTCTTGAGCTGAAGCGAGACTCAGACAGAAATTAGGATTGTGCGTCTTATTGGCCCAAGTTAACCAAATGTTCTGTTGCTTCATCAACAAATGTGGGACAGCTGTTGCACCAATGGCAGTCAAAATAAACACCATCAGTCCTTTAATGTTGGCCGAGTCCATTTTGCAGGTACCCATCTTGGCCCTGTAGGAGTAAGTACACACATGTATCCTCTGCCAATGTATTGAACTTCTGCAGGCCCTTTCCACTGTCCAGTTTCTGGGTCTCGATAAAACACCTTCATTTGAACAGTTACTTTCTTTGAGAGACCTGAATGCACTTTTACTGGTGGCTCCTCATCTGATCCAAATATACAGAGGTAATTTAAAACAAACAATGTTTTCATAACCCTTTCTTGACTGTCCGTGATACTTTGAAATTTCTGCAAATATTGCTTCAGCGTTTGATTCATTCTCTCTACAATTGCTTGTCCCGTTGGAGAATGTGGAATCCCTGTAACATGTTGTACCCCCCATAATTGACAGAATTTACGCATCTTCTCACTACAATAAGCTGGCCCATTATCCGTTTTAATCTGTGCTGGTACCCCCATTACAGCAAAACACGCCGTCAAGTGACGAATCACATGACTAGCTTTTTCTCCTGCCTGTGGCGTTGCCCATACAAAATGACTATACGTATCAACTGTAATATGTACATATTTGAGCCTACCCATTGAGGGCACATGCGTGACATCCATTTGCCATATCTCATTAGGACCCGACCCCCTAGGATTAACTCCTACACCTAGACCAGAACCATGATGACTACACTGAGGGCAAGTCCGTACAATTCCCTTAGCTTCCTCTACAGTGATCTTAAACTGTGAATGTAATCCTTTCGCGTTCTGATGGAACACACTATGTGATTCTCTAGCCTTGGCAAAATCACTAACAGGGGCAGAACATGCTACCAACCTATCTGCTCTAGCATTCCCTTCCCCAAGGCCACAATCCCACATATGACTACGGATGTGAATCACTGCATATGGTTTTGTTCTTCCTTGAATTAATGTACGCAACTGTCTAAACAGTTCTCCCAAACGCAGTTGTTTAACATCCTTAATCTGAGAATCTTCTATCCTGTGTAACACACCCGCGACATACAGCGAATCGGTCACAATATTAATTGTTTCCTCTCTCCACTTCCCCATGGCCCATACAACAGCAGCAAGCTCCAATGTCTGCAAGGAATCTCCCGGAACAGCTTCCAGCAAGTGGTGGTGCCACTCACCACAAGCGATCCAGGTAACTGCAGCTCTTCTGGACCTTTTTCCTGCATCCGTAAACACTGTCTGGGCATCTTCTAGGGGTGATTTACTGCGGAGAGGTTTCTGCATCCATTCATTGTGACCAATAAACTGCACTATTGCCGCCTTTACAGGAGACAAGGATATAGTTGTAGCTGATGAGAATAAACACTCACACAACTCCTCGCTATTCTGAAGGTACCACTCTATTGCTTCTTTTTTCATCGGAACATATATTGTCTGCAACTCTTGGCCTGTCATCTGAATTACACGCTTCCTACCCTTCCTTATTAAATCTGCTAAGGTTTCGACCTTTTGCTGTATCGACTTTCTTGGCTGTAGCTTTGGAAATACCCATTCAAGTATCCCAAATTCCTCCCGCTCCCCCTTTTTCTCTTTATGCTGTGTAAGAGCCCCAATTAAATGACCATCTGTTTGAAAAACAGAAAAATCTACAGGTATTGCAGGGTCACGTCTCCTTGTAAAACCCAATGTGATTAAGTGAGCTAAATTCTGGATCATTTGTTTTTGCTCCATAGAGAGATCCACCGGACTGGAGGGATCGGTTCCACGCAGCAATGGTCGTAACACCTCTAACTGCGTATTGGTAATACCCACGACAGGCCTTAACCATTGTAAATCCCCCATGAGTTTCTGAACATCATGAAGTGTCCTAATATCTGTGGTAATATGCGGTTTTTGCGGTCGAATTTGGGAGTCAGTAATTTTCCACCCTAAGTACAACCACGGTTCTTGTCGCTGAATTTTTTCCTTAGCAATTACTAAACCCTCCTTATACAACTGACAATGTAAAAATTGCAATTGTTGCTCAGTAAAGTCTTGTTCTTGTGCAATAAGAATATCATCCATGTAGTGATACACCATCGCTGTAGGCCAGGCATCACGAATAGGACGCAACGCATTGTCCACAAACAATTGACACAATGTCGGACTATTTTTCATTCCTTGCGGTAACACAGTCCACTCAAACCGCTGAGCAGGAGCTTCCCTATTTATTGCTGGCAAAGTGAAGGCAAATCGCTGTGTATCGAGGTGGTGCAAAGAAATAGTAAAAAAGCAATCCTTCAAATCCACAATTAACAACTTCCAGTGTTCAGGAAGCATTGCCGGATTCGGAAGACCAGGTTGTAATGCTCCCATCGGTTGCATTTGTGCATTTACAGCTCTCAAATCATGAAGCAGTCGAAACTTCCCTGATTTTTTCTTAATCACAAAAATAGGCGTATTCCATGGACTTGTTGACAGTTGCAAATGTCCTTGATCAAATTGTTCTTGTACCAACTGATGTGCCGCTGCAAGACTTTCCATTTTTAACGGCCACTGCTCGATCCATACAGGGTCATCTGAAGTCCATTTAAGAGGGATCGGGAAAGCCCATTTTGCAGTGACCGTCAGTGAAAAGCCCTTTCAGTTGTCAAAATGACTCCTAGCTGATCCAGTATATCTCGGCCTATTAGTCCATTTACACCTGCAGGAAGAGTCATCACTGTAACAAATGAATTGGCTTTTTGCCCGTCTATGATGAACAGGATACGTTCAATACTTTGACGTACTGATGAATGACCTCCTACTCCTTCAACGCCCCCGTCCATAGGTTTTGTTGGCCAATCCTGAGGCCAGGTGCCCTCATCTACGATGGTCAAATCAGCCCCAGTGTCCAGTAACATTGTAAGTAAAATAGATTGTCCTCTAGATTCCATTCGAACTGACGCAGTTGGTCGCCGGCTCATTGACATAGTTAGCATCACAGCAGGTCCTGTCGATCCAAATCCACCACCTCCTCTTTCTGAAGATAATGCTGGCGTCATGTCCTTTGTTAATTGCGGAAGTGGTATCAATTGTGCTATTTGACTACCCTTCGGAATGAAAATCGGAGGAAACAGTGTCTGAACCATAATTTGTACAATCCCTTTGTAATCGGCATCAATAAGTCCCGGGATAATCGTAAGGCCTTTCATACCACTCGACGAACGACCAATTAACAATGCCCCTTGTGATTGTCCATTAATTATTAAAGGTCCTTTAAAGGTGGATGGTATCTTTTGTGGCCGCTGATCGATCAAACTGATATCTACTGAGGTTGCCAAGTCCAATCCGAGGCTCCCGGCTGTTGCAGGTTGGAGCGTACCAGTGGAGCAGCTGTCACTGTCATGTGGTGCTCTCTCTGTAGATCCTCTGGCGTTTCGATTGCTGGAGCTGCCACTTTTGTCGGAGCGCGGCGGCTCGGCGCGCTCATTCTCCCGTTTCCCGAGAAACATGCTTCAGTATTATGACCGCTAGATTTACAGTTCTCACACCAAACTCGAGGCACCCGGCAGTCACGGCGAAAGTGACCTTCTTTTCCACATCTGAAGCATTTATTACTCTGTCTTCCCTCATTCGGGCGTGGTTGTCTTTCTACTTCCACAGGAGTAGCACGTAGCGGGGCTAATGCAGCAAATGCCTGTTGCTGGGCTTGCAGGAGGTCTCTCCCTAGCTTCTCCATAGCCTCTACCATCATGGCTTGTGGCCCTACCGGAACTCTGCTCATTCTGTCTAACATAGCTTCTATGGTAGCGTCTGCAGGTAACGTCACTAAGATACCTCTAGTTACTGAATTTGCATTCTGCAATGCACACTGTCTTAACAAAGCTGCCCTCATCCAGCCTGGTACATCTGATTTTTCTATTGCTGAAGTAATCCTGTCTATAAATTGTGCAAATGATTCATCCCTTTCTTGCTTAATACTCATGTACGACGGAGATGGCTGTGATGTTTTAACATGCTCAATGGCTTCTCGAGCTGTTCTCATAGCCTCAGCACATTTTTCGGGGCCCATTTCTAATTGAGCTCGAACTTGAAGGAATGGTCCTAACCCCATTAACTGTTCTACCGTTACATCACTTAAAGGATCATTAGGATTTCTCGCTTGCTGTACAGAAGCCTCACAAAATCTCTGCCAATGTGCTTGCCACAATAACAACTGTGACTGTGTCATTATCATTCTCATTATTACCTTAATATCTTCTGGACACAATAATGTACTCCCAAACAAATAATTTAAAAGCTGTTTAGTCGGCTCTCCATGCAACCCTGATTCCGAAACTGTAGCTCTCAACTGCGACAATAATTTCCAACTAATCGGATTATACTGCGCGTGCATATCTCCATATCTATCTCGCTCAAATAGTGCGGGGAACGCAAAAGGTGAATCTGGCCCAAAATCTCCATTGTCTGCAGCATCCTCCATTACCTTTTTCCAATTAACTAGTGCTGGACACCTGACTGGTCTCTTAGATGTATCCTTTACAACTTTCTCCATCTCTGACTCACTTATAGCTTTCCGATCGTTATACTCCTCACAACTTTGTTTCTGCTGCTGCGACTGCTGTACTTGATCTACATTCCAACTAGAACTCAACTCTGCTTTCTTTTTTACACGCACCGATTGCCAGCACGGAGAAACAGGAGCCTTACATGTACTAAATAACAAATCGTCTTGTCCTGAGGGTGGCAGCGTTGGCCCCCCTGAAAACGCAGATATGCCTGTTTCCATCGGCGGAGCGGAAGGCTCCATTTTGCCGAGTTTCTGTGAAGCTACCGCGGCTAAATTCTTCTCCAGTTTATGACGCTTAATATTATTAATTACTTCCCTCCACGGTTTCATCAGTTTCTTAGCTGTTTTATCCTCGTCTATGATCATATCCCACAACACATCCCCCAATTTCCTCCATTCTCCTTCATCAAACAATAAATCAGGATCCTGAAAACAGCCTTTAGTTTTTCCCAATGTTACTAGACCAGCTAGCTGTTTAACGTAACTATGATCAACACCTCGCATTTCTAAAAAGCTTTGTAATAAATCTAGGGCTACTTCTAAATCCATTTCTCTGTTATTCATCATTTTAACCCGTTTCTCCGTTATTCATCACTTTTAATCCGTTTCTCTGTTATCTATCTCTCCGTTATTCATCATTTTTAATCTATTTCCCCGTTATTCATCATTATAGTACGGTACCTCTTGCTAAATTAAGAGACCTCTTGCAGCCCTTGTTTCCTGTAGCCCAGCACTGGCGAACTTCAGTCGGTTCAGGCTTCGGAGACGACACACCGCAGCAAAGTGTTCGGTCGATCTTGCCCGCCGGTCGCTGCTCTCCCGGTGCCTTTTGCTTCTATCCGCCGCTTCGGATCGCCGGTTCGGGCGCCAATTGCCGAGAGAAAAATTCCATCAGAGTTCCAGACCCGAGCGGACGGAGGAAGGAATGCGGTCGACCCAATATGAGTGATAAGCATACCTCCACTTTATTGATGCACTAAGCTGGTTTATATAAGACTTACAATAATTATGCATACTCGTCACCTATTAATTGGATAGTATACAGTAATTATGCCTACTCGTCTTCTATTAATTGGATAGTATACAATAATTATGCCTACTCGTCTTCTATTGATTGGATAGTATACATAATGAGCTCAACCTTCTTGTGGTTTCTCTGGAATGCAACCTCCTCACCCTGCTAGAGATAATTCCCCAGCTTGTTTATCTAAACACTCAGCTGAACCAGAGAGCAACCGCTCAGTACTTTTCCACTATGCTACACCAAACTCATGCTAACTGAGGCCTACTCATGCTAACTTAGAACAGAATTCTCCTGATACAATGGATCAATAGAGCCATGCCCCTTCTCTATTAGCCATGTCCCAACAGAAGAAGGGGAAGGCAACTCAGGAGGACTACAAGGGGGACTACAAGAATGCTGTGAAGTTATGCAGGGAGAAAATTAGAAGGGTCAAAGCCCAACTAGAGCCATAAAAGGCAACAAAAAATGTTTCTGTAAATACATGACCAACAAGAGGAAGGCTAAGGAGAATCTGCACCCTCTGATTCACATGGGGGGAAACATAGTGACAGAAGACAAGGGTAAGACTGAGGTAATTAATGTCTTCTTTGCCTCAGTCTTTAATAGTAAGACCCCTTGTGCTCCAGGTAAACAGCCCACTGAGCCAGAACACAGGGATGGGGAGCAGAATGAAGCCTCAATAATCCAAGGGGAAATGGTTAACAACCTGCTACACCACTTACATGCACACAAGTCTATGGGGCCAGATGGGATCCACTCAAGGGTACTGAGGGAGCTGGCTGAAGTGCCTACCAAGTCTCTTTCAATTACTTATCAGCAGTCCAGGGAGGTCCCGGTTGACTGGAGGTTAGGAAATGGGACACTCATCTACAAGAAGGGCCAGAAGGAAGATCCAGGGAACTACAGGCCTCTCAACCTGACCTTGGTGCCAGGGAAGGTTAAGGTGCAGATCATCTTGAGGGCCATCACGTGGCACATACAGGACAACCAGGCGATCAGGCCCAGTGAGCGAGAGTTTATAAATGTAGGTCCTGCTTGGCTAACCTGATCTTCTATAATGTTACCTGCTTAGTGGATGAGAGAAAGACTGTGGGCTTTTTTTACTTGGACTTTAGTAAAGACTTTGTTTCCCACAGCATTCTCCTGGAGAAAATGGATGCTCATGACTTGAATGGGTGTACTCTTGGATTGGTGAAGAACTGGCCAAATCCAAAGAGTTGTGGTGAATGGAGTTAAATCCAGTTAGTGGCTGGTCGCAAGTGGTGTTCCCCAGAGCTCAGTATTGGGGCCAGTTCTCTTTAATCTCTTTATCAGTGATCTGGAGAAGGGGATGGAGTACACCCTCAGTAAGTTTGGAAACTACACCGAGTTGGGTGGGAGTGTTGATCTGCTTGAGGGTAGGAAGGCTCTACAGAGGGATCTGGAAAGGCTGAATCAATGGGCCAACACCAACTGTATGAGATTCAATAAGGTGAAGTTCCTGGTCCTGCACTTTGATCGCAATAACCCCTTGATAACAGGCTTCAGGAAAAGTGGCTGGAAAGCTTCTCAGAGAAAAAGGATCTGGGGGTATTCCTCAACAGCTGACTGAATATGAGCCAGCAGTATGCTCAGGTGGCCAAGAAGGCCAACAGCAGGCTGACTTTTATCAGAAATAGTATCACAATATCACAGTATGTTTGGGATTGGAAGAGACCTCAAAAGATCATCTAGTTCAATCCCCCTGCTGGAGCAGCAACACCTAGGTGAGGTCACACAGGAACATGTCCAGGCGGGTTTTGAATGTCTCCAGCGAAGGAGACTCCACAACCCTCCTGGGCAGCCTGTTCCAGTGTTCTGTCACCCTCATTGAGAAGAAGAACATTAATAAGGTCACTCCTCATTCTCTTCTTCTCCAAACTAAAGAGACCCAGCTCCCTCAGCCTTTCTTCATAAGGGAGGTGCTCCACTCCCTTAATCATCTTTGTTGCCCTACGCTGGACCGTCTCCAGGGGCCCAGAACTGGACACAATATTCCAGGTGTGGTCTCACCAGGGCAGAGTAGAGGGGGAAGGAGGACCTCTCTCGATCTACTAACTACCCTCCTTGTAATACACCCCAGGATGCCATTGGCCTTCCTGGCCTCAAGGGCACAGTGCTGGCTCATGGTCATCCTGTTGTCCACCAGGACTCCCAGGTCCTTTTCCCCTACACTGCTCTCTAATATGTAATTTCCCAACCTATACTGGAACCTGGAGTTGTTCCTTCCCAGATGCAGGACTCTACACTTTCCCTTGTTAAATTTCATCAGGTTATTCCCCACCCAACTCTCCAGCCTGTCCAGGTCCCGCTGGATGGCAACACAGCCTTCTGGCGTGTAAGCCACACCTCCCAGCTTAGTGTCATCAGCAAACTTGCTGATAGTACACTCAATTCCCTCGTCCAAATCATTAATGAATATATTGAATAATATTGGCCCCAGTACTGACCCCTGAGGCACTCCACTAGATACTGGCCTCCAACTAGACTCGGCACCACTGACTACCACTCTCTGGCTTCTCTCCTTAAGCCAGTTTGCAACACACCTCACTACTCTATTGTCTAGACCACACCTCCTCAACTTAGCTGTGAGGATGCTGTGGGAGACTGTGTCAAAGGCTTTACTCAAGTCAAGGTAGACCACATCCACCGCTCTGCCATCATCCATCCACCTTGTTGCATTCTCATAAAAGGCTATGAGGTTGGTCAAGCATGACTTACCCTTGGTACAGCCATGCTGACTGCCCCTAATAACCCTCTTATCCTTGATATGCCTTGAGATGGCACCAAGGATAAGCTGTTCCATTACTTTCCCAGGGACAGAGGTGAGGCTGACCGGTCTATAATTACCCGGGTCCTCCCTCCTGCCCTTTTTGAAGACTGGAGTGACATTTGCTTTCCTCCAATCCTCAGGCACCTCTCCCGTTTCCCAAGACTTGGCAAAGATGATGGAGAGTGGTCTAGCAATGACTTCAGCCAACTCCCTCAGCACCCACGGATACATCCCATCTGGACCCATGGATTTATGGATGTCCAGACTATTTAATTGCTCCCTAACCCAGTCCTCAGCGACTAAAGCAAACTCCTCCATTGACCTGGCTTCATCCGGGGTCTCAGGGGTACAGGGCTCCCCAGGACAGCCTCCGGCAGAGTAGGCAGAGACAAAGAAGGCATTCAGTAATTCTGCCTTCTCTGTATCTTCTGCCACCAGGGCACCCACCCCATTTATCAGTGGGCCTACATTGCCTCTGGTGTTAGTTTTATCTGCTATGTATTTGAAAAAGTTCTTTTTGCAGTCCTTGACCCCTCTCGCCAGCTGTAATTCTAAGGAGGCCTTGGCTATCCTAGCTGCCTTTCTACATCCTGTAACAGCAGCCTTATATTCCTCCCAAGTCGCCAGCCCCTGCTTCCATGACCTGTAAACTCTCCTCTTCTGCTTGAGCATATCCAACAGATCCCTATTCAACCACACAGGCCTCCTGGCTCCCTTCCTTGACTTCCTGTGTATGGGGATGCTCTGATCCTGATCGTGGAAGAAGCAATTCCTGAATGCCACCCAGCTATCTTGGGCCCCTTTTCCTTCAAGCAGTCTTGCCCATGGGATTTCCCCTAGCAATTGCTTGAAAAGGCCGAAGTTAGCCCTGCTAAAGTCCAGGGTTGCAATTCTACTTGCTATTCTTTTCTTGCCACAGAAGATGCTGAACTCCACCATCTCGTGGTCACTGCAACCCAGGCAGCCCTCAACCTTTACTGCTTCGACCAGACCCTCCTTGTTAGTGAGGATGAGATCCAGCAGTGCACCTCTCCTAGTCGGCTCCTCCACCATCTGCATGAGGAAGTTATCATCAATGCACTGGAGGAACCTCCTGGACTGTGGCTGACTGGCTGAATGGTCCTTCCAACAGACATCAGGGAAGTTAAAATCACCCACAACAACCAGGGCCTGTGACTGTGAGGCCACGCTCATCTGCCCATAAAAGGCATAGAAGGCACACTGGCATAGTGTGGCCAGCGGGTCTAGAGAAGTGATTGTCCCCCTGTACTCGGCACTGGTGAGGCCACACCTCAAATCCTGTGTTCAGTTTTAGGCCTCTCACTAAATGAAAGACATTGAGGTGCTGGAGCATGTCCAAAGAAGAGCAGTGAAGCTGTTGAAGGGTCTGAAGCACAAGTCCTATGAGGACATGGTTTAGTGGTGAACTTGGTAGTGTTAGGTTAATGCTTGAACTCTATGATCTTGAGGGTCTTTTCTATCATAAACGATTCTATGATATCACAAAAGGGGCTGACCCTTGACTCTTAGCAGGACCAGTCTTCCACTGGTGTCAAGAGGAGATGACCACAATCATGACATGTAAAACAAAAGTTTCATACTTGCTGTCTGGATTCACTTTTAAAAAATATAACCAAATATATGTATATATAATATGTATGTATTTTAAAGACAAATGTATGCATACAATCATGTGTAGTTGTGGGTGCAACTGTGTGTACATACAAATGTGAGTCTAAGTATCCATTTGCACTACCAAGGTGGTGAAGAGACTGTAGTGTAAATGGGAAACTGTCTCTGGGAATTTAGTCCGTGTTAAATAGTTACATGTGCAATGGTAGGGTTCAGCACAACAGGTAACTCAATATTTCAGCATACCGAGTCCTGTGTTTTTATTTGCAGAACAACCAGTGGCCCAAGGCACAGTTCTGAAGTGTCCAAAGCTACCTGATTTAGAAAAATGACATCACATACCTTTTCTTACAGGAAAGATTCTGAAAATTCCTCATTTTAGTCTGGCCAGAAATATAATAACACCAATCTTTCTCATAGCACTTGGGTTCTTCTGTGGTAATGTCTAAAACCAAGAAGTGTAAAGGGATGTAAAAAGGAGAACAAAAGGACTAGCTACAATTTTGCAAACCTCATGAAAAACACACACTAATCACATTCACAATTAAAATGTTCCTGATCATTGCAAGACAGCCAAGAAAGCTCCTGGCTTTCTGTAACTGAGTATTATTTTTGATTTTCATATGAACTGTATTGACTCAGTCATTTTTAGCAAAGAGTTTCCACATGTTTGCAGTAAAGAAATATGACTTCTTGCAGTACGAGGATACTTGCTTTTCTAGCTTATATCCCTTGTCATATGCCCTGAGGGCTTGGTCTCCATGAACCAATGAAACCTGGAAGAGCACCAATAAAATCTGATAATAACCAACAGTGTCAAAACATTTAGGCAAAAGGGACAGTGGCCTTCAGGGAGCTACATTTTATAGGAGCACTCCTAAAGAAGGAAACAAGTCAGTAAGATGGGATTGGCTCTTCCATGACCAGCAGCCAAACACGCTCCATCCCCCCAGGTGAAATCCTGGGTCCCATGCCTCTGAGCCCATCTCACAGCATGCCCCCAATGTGGTAGCATGCTGCAAATGAGGCAAGCTTCTCCATTTGGTTCAGCTCCTTTGAATCAAACATGTCAGGATGCCTGAGCACTACCAGCCAAACCTGCTCCCAGGTCTGCACATCCATTAAAGAGAGAGATGGGGGGAGAAGCAGCACCAGGAGCCACTGAACTACTGGAGTTTGGTTTCCTGCCGCATTGCCTCTCAGGCTTGGTCTTTCTAGTTGGGCGCAAACTTAAGGTGGAGCTTTCTTTTATAAGGAACATCCAAAATATCCCTTTCCCATGTGGATTTTCTATGGGGTTCAATAAAGGGTGAATGAAAACAGCTGCTGGCCCCCTCTCTGTCCAGGCTGCTGTTTTCATGAAAATTATTTGAAACCAATGCTTCTACAACAGCCCTCTTTTTGCAGGAAAAAGGAGCAAAAACAATGGGTCTTAGCTATTATGGTACTGATGCCAAACTTCCTGACAGGAATACATACAGGCAAAGTCATGTTGCTCTCTTGTTGCTGCCAATATCAAGCTGTAAGATGCATTAGCTGTCCCAATTAAATCTACAGGCTTTCCTCCAGGTCCTCATATGCAGTGCAGCTCTGAACCCTGCCACCTTCCTTGCTCTGTTCCCTCTGTAGCTTTGGGTTTCTCCAGTGACAGCACCTCTCGAGGCTATATGGTCAGTATATCTCCTCAGTGAGGGTGGATCACTCCTCTGACATCCTCATCTGCACAGGGGAATCTGCAGCAGCTGCCAGGCTGAAGCCAGTTTTGCACCAGCATAATCCCAGACACATCAGACATGTCTATGGGGTCAATCAAAAGGAGGAACAGACCTACTTTGCCTCCCTGGCAGGACACGAGCCATGCCATCTTGGGAAGCTCATGACCACATTAGCCTGGTGCTGAGATAAGCTAATAATCCTACATGCATGCAGAATGCACTTGCTCTGGCTACCTCTCGCTACCGTATGCTCAGGCTGAGCTGCTTGGTGTCTGACCAGCTCTGATCACAGGCAGAGCTAGTGCTGATCCCTCCAGCCTGCCCCATGGCTGTGTTTTAATGGTTGTAAGACTCAAGCTCTCCATGTCATAGCACATCAAGTGCTTCCAGCTGCTCCAGACATGAGAAAAATGAGCCTCAGTAATAGGCTTCACCAGAAGGACTGAGACATCTCCCTCAGCCCATGATCCCAATAATTGATTATTGGGAGACAGGAAGCAGTTTGATCATCTCTAGTATGGACTAACTACTAAGCCCAGTCCTTTTTCCTGAATTCTGGTAATCTCATTCTTCCACATTCTTTACACTCACTACCAAATCCAGACCTAGCACAATAAGCACAATAGACTGATACAGGGAATTGACAATTAACTAATTAACACTTAAAAAACTAACACTTGACACTTAAAGAACTAACCCTACCCCACATTGCTAAAGACACTTAGAGAGCTAACCCTTTAACCCACATCACTATTGCCTAGCCTTGCTTAGCTCTGTGTAACTTATTGTACGAGAAACAGGACTTCACTGATGCCTTGCAAAGATAATAATCCTTGGGTGCATACTTGGTGCATCCTTGGGTGAACTAGATAACAGAAACTTGGGCACAGGACAGGAGATACGCCAGTTTTAACTAACTCAGCAGTCTGAGACCTAACCAACTCATCACACTGGACCAAAGGTGACTGTGTACAGAGAAAGAGGACCCGGGTTCACGATCACTGCGCAGCTGCAACCAAGAGGAGCCAGAGGTGGAGACTCTGGAAATGGTCTCCCGGAACTCATTGTAATAAGAACCACCTTCTCGGGGACAGGTTATGAATATGTACAGGCGTTCCTAAAACTTTCATGAATATGTAACACTTTACTGTATTTAACCAAGCTCACAACTACTGTAAAATACACGCATCTTGGGTGAATTTATTCCCTGTGTGTCCAATGTCGTAATTGCATACCTTCCTTACAACCTCAAGGGTTGTAAGGTCATTTCCGTACCTCAAGACCACTCCATTGATTTCAGTGGATCTGCGCTTGTGGATGCCAGAGTCAAATCTCGCCCTTCATTGTCCATGCTCCTACAGGGTTACCCATTGGCTGCTGCTGTCAGTGTACACAAAGCAACTGTTCATGCAGGAGCATCTGCTTTGAGTGAGCTCAGTGATCTCAGGCTGTTCCAATAACCTTGACCAAATCCTTTCTCCTTTTCTTTGCTAAATCTACCTACTGAAAGAAAGGTCACTTCAAAGGGAGATTCTCACTCTGCCTGACATAATGGGATGTTGAGATAGAGCAGTTATGATAAATTTTCTGACTATTGGCTTCAAGAATCAAACAACAGACTCATAGCAACATAAGGTTAAACTTGTTTACACAATTATCTGGGGAATTGTCTTGCTGACCATGTCCTTTCTTGCTATTTTTTGCAGCCTGCAACAAACAGAGAGCCTTAGATGGTTGTATCAAATATGTCTGCAGTGCTTTAGATTTCCCCCAAAAGGCAAGGAAGCTCTGCTATAAGAGGGTTTTTACTTGTCAGGTAAGAAAGGAAATGTTTGTAGCCTCTACACCACAGGCTCCTTTTGGTCCATTTGAGAGGAGGACTCGGGGGTACAATGCTTGTACCATCGAATCCAGCTGGGGAATAAACCAGGCCAACCAGAACAGCAACAGATGTTCCTTAGCTGCCTCCCAAGATGAGAATCAGAAGGCCGACCACCTCAAGGGTGTGTGGCTATGGTGGATAATCATGCACCCCTCCTGGGAAACCTCTATGCTTGATTACCTCTCAAATGCCTGAACACCAATCCATGCAGCATGGGGAATAAACAGGAAGATTTAAAGATCTATGTGCAGCCACAGGGCCTCATTGCAATTACAGAGACATGGTAGGATAGCTCACATGACTGCAATGATGTCATGGGAGGCTATGAACTTTTCAGGAAAGACAGGCCAGCAAGGTGAGATGGTGGAGCAACTGGAATGTATTGAGCTCTGCCTAGGGGTGGATGAAGAATGAGTTAAGAGCTTATGGGTAAGAATTAAGGGGCAGGCTAATACGGGTGACACTGTTGTGGGTGTTTACTATAGGCCACCTGATCAGGAAGAAGTTGATGAGGTTTTCTACAGACAGCTGAAAGTAGCCTCATGATCACAGGCCCTGGTTATCATGGGGGACTTCAACTACCCTGATATCTTCTAGAAAGACAACACAGCTAGGCACACGCAGTCCGAGAGGTTCCTGCATATCAGGTGTGCTGCTGGACCTTGTCCTAACAAACCAAGAAGAACTGGTTGGAGATGTGAGGCTTGGGGGCAGCCCTGGCTGCGGTGACCATGAGATGGTGGAGTTCAGGATCCTGCATGGGGGAAGTAGGGGAATACGTAGGATTACAATCCTGGTGTCATGGTTTAACCTGAGATAGCAATATAACCACGATAGCCGTTCGCTCACTCCCCCCCTCTCACCTCCAAAATACGGGAGAGAATCAAAAGGGAAGGGAGAAACTTGGACTGAGATAAAAACAGTTGAATAAAATAACAAAATACTAATACACTACTAGTAAATATGTATATATAGAAATAGAATATAAAATAAAAGTTACTCAATGCAATTCCTCATGAACTCTGTCTGCACTGAGTAGCCAGTCTCAGAAAACAGCACCTGGTCTCAACAGACAATCACAGAGAGTAAAAAGAGGAAAAAGGCAGAAAGGCCCAGAGGCCTCTGCAAAACAGCAGGATGACAAAAGGCCAAAATAGAGACAATCTCAAACAGAACTCCCCTGAACAAGTCTCAGTCCCGGCTCTGAAAAAGAGAGTGAAGAGAGGACAAGAATGTGAGAGAGACTGGAAGGTCCCAACTCTCCTTAAATATGAAGCATGATTCTAATGAGATGGAATGCTCTTATTGATCAGTCTGGATGTCAGTCAAGGTCTACCTCATCCATGTCCCCTTCCCAGCTGCCTCACGCCTGTGGGCAGAGCTCAGAATGTCCTTGGCTCTCAGACCAGAGCCATTAAAAACTCTGTCCGGGAGTATTATCTTGTTGTTCTCAAACTAAATTCAAGCAATGACCGTGCTAGCTATGAAAAAGAAAGGTTTCTAACTGCATGAATACAATTAACACATTTTCAGTCAAACCAGCACAACTGGACTTCAAGAGAGCTCCCTTTGGTGTCTTCAAGGTCCTACTTGGAGGAATCCCATGGGTTAGGGCTCTACAATGTAGGGCGGTCCAGGACATCTGCTCAGTATTAAAGCATCACTTCCTCCAAGCTCAAGACCAATGCATCCCTATGAGCAAGAAATCAAGAAAAAGGAGCAGGAGACCTGCACGGATGAACAAGGAGCTCCTATCAAAACTGAAATGGAAGAAGGAAGTTTACAGAATGTTGTAAAAGGGACAGGCCACTTGGGAGGAATATAAGAATGTTGTTAGTGTATGCAGGCATGCAGTGAAGAAGGCTAAGCTCCACTTGGAATTAAATCTGGCCAGGGATGTCAAGGACAACAAGAAGGGCTTCTTCAAGTATGTCAGCAGCAAAAGGCAGATTAGGGAAAATGTAGGTCTGCTGCTGAATGAGATGGGTGATTTGGTGACATAGGATACAGAGAAGGCATAGTTACTGAATGACTTTTTTGCTTCTCTCATTACTGCTAAGGACGAACCCCAGGAATCCCAGACCCTAGAGGTAAGAGATAAAGTCTGCAGAAAGAAAGACTTTCCCTTGGTCGAGGAGGATTGGGTCAGAGACCGTTTTGGCAAACTGGACATCAACAAATCCATGGTCCCCAATGGGATGCACCCATGAGTGCTGAGAGAGCTGGCAGATGTTGCAAAGCCACTCTCCATCATCTTTGAAAGGTCACACAGAACAGGAAAAGTGCCTGAGGACTGGAAGAAAGCCAACGTCACTCCAGTCTTCAAAAAGGGCAAGGAGGACACAGGAAACTACAAGCCAGTCAGTCTCATTTCCATCCCTGGAAAGGTGATGGAACAGCTCATTCTGGATGTCATCTCCATGCATGTGGATGAAAAGAAGGTTATCAGGAGTAGTCAACATGGATTCACCAAGGGGAAATCACAGAAGCACAGAATGTTAGGAATTTGAAGGGACCTCAAAAGATCATCTAGTCCAATCCCCCTGCCAGAGCAGGAACACCTAGATGAGGCTACACAGGAATGTGTCCAGGCGGGTTTTGAATGTCTCCAGAGCAGGAGACTCCACGCCTTCCCTGAGCAGCCTGTTCCAGTGCTCTGTTACCCTCACTGAGAAGAAGTTTCTTCTCAAATTTAAGTGGAACCTCTTGTGTTCCAATTTGAACCCATTACCCCTTGTCCTATCGTTGGCTGTCACTGAGAAGAGCCTGGCTCCATCCTCATAACATTCACCCTTGTCACGGTTCATTCGGTGATGGACTCATGATGGTTCTTTTACCTTGATCTCGAAGCGCAAAATTAAGGCAACCAAAATGCCAAGGGGTTATAATTCAATCAAACAGTGTTACTTTATTATTTTGCCCGTAAAGGGGCACGCGATAGCGAGAGAGTAAGAAAAAGGGAAAGGAAAAGAGAAACAGGGAAAGAAAAAGATGGGAATGCGGATTGAGTTTACCACCAGATGAGTTCCAAAGGTGTCCCTCTGGTCTCCAGTCACGTAGAGTCCTGCCAGTCCTCCGTCGTGGTTTGGGATCATCTGGTGGGAAGATCTTAATGATGTCCAGTCAGCAACCATCTTTTATGCTTCTTCACTCCCACTATTTGAGGCCAGTCTCCACCATGGTTTCACAACCCAGGCTTAAACTATGCAGGCTTGAAAGATCCTCACTCCTTTTGCCAGTGCTTATGTGGCCTGTATTCAGGGGTGTCTCTTTCTGGTCCATTGGGTGACCCTTGGTGAGCTTCTGGGCATGCTCTTTTTCGCTGGCCATTGTCTGAGGGAGCAGGTGGGGGACAAGGTGTGACTGAGGCTGAAGGCGAGAATCCATCTTCTGGACGGCAGCTATTGTCCCTGTGTCAGAGAGACCTGCATAACAATCCCTTTTAGGAGGTGGGGGCTAGCTTGGTTGAAGCAGCAGGCAAAGTCCATACAGCAGCCATTGTTAGCAGTAGTCCTCTGGGTTGGAGAGACCTGTGCAACATAATTCTTCTCTTCAGGCCTCTCTCCAAGTCATTGTCCATCTGTTCTTTCTGTCAGGGCCTCAGTTCTCTCAGTTCCTGATGTCAATGTTTCAGGAAAACAGTGTTCCACCTTCAGACCAACTCTTACACCACCTGGTGACTGAACATTGTTATCAGGAGCTTGTGGCAGCAACACAGTCCTCAAAAGGAGACAGAAAGTGAAGAGGAAGAAAAAGGAAAGTGTGGATGGGTTTCTGTTAGATGGAGATTTGTTATTGAACTATCCAGGACCAAAGGAATTTCAAGGCCACCTTGGAAAGCCAAAAACAGGACCTGCTGTGGGAGAAAGGCATTTCTACAATAACAAGGCCTCAACATGACATAAATCAGTGGACCTATCAGCAGTGAGACTCCAGCATGTGGACAAATCGTGAACATAGATGATATCCAATCAGTGAATGCATGCTGGGAGCGTGGACGTGTGATCAGAGAATAGTTGGATATATAAGTAGGCTTGTTTCTGTAATAAATGGCTTTGCATGATTCACATTGAATCGGAATGCTGAGTCCTTTATCGTTCCAACAAATGGTGACCCCAACATGATACTCTGAAAGGCGTTTCACTACGATCGGGGAAAAGCATGGAGCGGCCCAGCCGGAGGCGGTTCAGCTGGACTGAAGACCGGACGGAGGCATACGGACGCCCTGGGGATAAATTTGTCGATGGATCACTGGAAAAGGTGAGCAGCTGGGGACAGGAGGAGGGAAGAGTGAAGTTATGGGGCAGAACGTATCCTCTGAAGAACAAGACGTAGTTAAGTTCCTCCTGCATATTCCCTCTGTGAGAAGACTTAAACATGAAGAAAGTAATGTACGTAGACTGTTAGTTTGGTGTAGAAATAAAAGCTACTTGGGAGAAACCAAGAAGGCTTTTAAACGTGAACTTTGGGACGATATAGGGCGGAAATTATGGGATAAGGTCAGCAATGGAGATAAAGAAGCTAAAT
Source organism: Columba livia (assembly GCF_036013475.1). Classification (NCBI taxonomy): domain Eukaryota; kingdom Metazoa; phylum Chordata; class Aves; order Columbiformes; family Columbidae; genus Columba; species Columba livia. The sequence continues at coordinate 20,461,320 of NC_088641.1, read as the reverse complement.
CATTAGCAACTACATTGAAGCTTATAATTACCACCTATTCCATCCCCTGCTGTGCCTTCGGCACCCCTGATGGTTCAGCAGTCCAAGGCGGGGGGAGGAAAAATGCCAAGTGAGTGTCCTCCTACACTATCACCCAATCCTGATGAGAACAGCAAGTCCAAAGGACTGGAATCAGACAACTTGCCCAAAGAACCTGTGAAAGCTGAGAATGCTAAAGTCGTACACAAGTGTACTATCAGTCTTTTTACCAATTTGTATCTGCCTTTACCGCCTTTTAACCCTCCAACTTCCACGAGAGAGCAGAAGGAGTCACTGGATAAGAACTGGGCAAAAGAACTGTGTGAAAGATTAGATCAGCCAATAGTGAGTGAATCCAGCAGTTGGAAATGCAGTCATGCTGATCGTGACGGGAAAGGGGGTGCTCCTGGGGACTCAGGTTATACAAATAATTATGATGCTAGAAAGTATTGGCGAGAATGTGCACTGTTCCAAACCCCCCTGTTACTAATGATTCTCCAGCACTGTTCCAGTCCGTGTTATCTGATGACTCGGAAGAGGATGAGGGTTTGCAGCATTTTCTTGAAAAGTTAAAGGACTATGTGTACGAGTTGCGCCAAGATCAGATAAAAACCATGAAAGACTCAAGCAAAATTAGACCTATGCAATGTAACAGCTATAGATCATTTAGGACAGAATGATGGGGATTCGTAGAAAGTAGCGGGTATCCCCCAACTCTTGGAACAGACACTAATTGGCACACTACAATTACAGGCACGATTAGTTTCTGAAATCCTGAGGCAGTCAGCAGACCTTGCATATCAAGCTATGATACAGGTGTCTGAAACCAACAAAGCAGCCAAATCATTTGCAACTATTAATCAGGGTCCCAATGAGAATTACATGCAATTTATTGACCATCTTCAAGAGGCCATCAATAAGCAGGTTGAAAACTTAGAAGCTAAGGAAGCACTAGTGTTGAAATTAGCAGTAGAGAATGCTAATGCTTGCTATCAACATGTTATCTGCGATTTTTACAGTACATATTACGTGCTCCTGTGTATTGCTTCTCTGAAAATCAAGCAGCCTGTCAGGAATGTGAGTTGTTTTACTAGTTGTTTTTAAGTGCGCCGTAAAACCTTCTCCCCATTTTTCCCACTCATGCTGCAAGCAGCCCTGTGCTTCCCCCTCTCCCTCCCTCTTCTCAAGGTTTTTACTTACAAGATGGGGTCAGGAATGATTGTTTTCAGTTGTGTTCCTAAGAAATCGGTATTGGGAGGTGTTTTAGAACATAGGAAAGCACTTGGAAATATGAGGAAGGAAGATCTTGTGAAATATTGTAATTAATGGTGGCTGCTGTATAAGTTAAATGATTGGGAAAAGTGCCTGGAGAACAGAATCTTGAAGTATAACAGCTTGTTGCAATTAATGTTGTTTTTAAGGCGAGAAGAGCAGGACAAAAAATAAAACTCTACAAGAGATCATTAAATCATTTCAGACAGTTTTACAGGCAGGGAGATTTGAACTTCAGCAAGCTGAGAGAGTTAACTGATAACATGCAGGTCGGAAAACTTGCTGAAGTCTGCAAGATGCTTTCCTTATTAACCTGTTTTCTTTGTGGGTATCTGTTTAAGCATGTTGCAATTTTGGTAGGTCTTTGTTATATGGTACGATAAGTTCACAGACTGTTAAATCATGAGAATCCGTTGACTCAAAATGTGCATTTTGTGATAATACAGAAGATCATGAGTGGTTTAGTTCTTTGCTGCATGAATGTGATGGTAAAATTTTGTGTGTAGTAGCTGTTATTTTTCTTTTTAGCATGCTAGCTTTATTCCGGTATCCAGACTTGCGCAACTCTGTGATAGGCTGTGTCTCATCTTGGTGTACTAAATTTGGCTCTTTTGTATGCACACCAAGTAAAGAATCCTGCTTTTGGGATAACAGTTGTAGCACACCAGATGAAACACTAATAGAAGCCTTGCCCAGTCCAGCTTGCTGCAGCGGCAGGAGGGCAGGTGCCAATTGGGCTCCAGCATGCACTGACCTGTTTTGTCAGGGAGACCCAGCGGTACCTCTGCCTGGCTGAGCAGTAAGTGGCCCAAAGGTGCAATGCAAAAATTGAGATATTGTCTTGAATAAGTGTAACTGTGATCCATCTGCATATTTGAACTTCGTATTTGGATTTCATATCTGAGCTCAGTATATAGTTTGAGTATATATATGTTTGGTACCTAAAGAATTTTGTTTGGAGAGATAATTACAAAATGGGAACCGGTTCCACTACTAAAATACCACCTTGCTCCCCCTTAGGACGCATCCTTACACATTAGAGTTATTGCTCATATTGTTATCTAATAATTTTGAGACCAGAAAAGAATTTAAATTGTTAAACTTTGATTTGCATTGAATTTATGTGTTTGTTGGAGGTATGGGAACTAAAACTAAATGCTATGATAGATGTGAATTTGGAAGAGGTTGTATTTAAAAGTTGCTAGAATATGAACTGATTTGGATCTAGGCAAATGGAGGAGTGGCTGACGCACCAGAAGGCTGTGCTGCCATCCAGTGAGACCTGGAAAGGCTGGAAAGTTGGGCAGGGAAAAATTTAATGAAATATAACAAAGGAAAGTGTAGAGTCTTGCATCTGGGTAGGAACAACCCTGGGTTCCAGTATGAGTTGGGGAATGACCTATTAGAGAGCAGTGTAGGGGAAAGGGACCTGGGGGTCCTGGTGAACAGCAGGATGACCATGAGCCAGCACTGTGCCCTTGTGGCCAGGAAGGCCAATGACATCCTGGGGTGTATTAGAAGGGGGGTGGTTAGTAGGTCGAGAGAGAGGTTCTTCTCCCCCTTTACTCTGCCCTGGTGAGACCACACCTGGAATATTGTGTCCAGTTCTGGGCCCCTCAGTTCAAGAAGGACAGGGAACTGCTGGAGAGGGTCCAGCGTAGGGCAACGAAGATGATTAAGGGAGTGGAGCACCTCCCTTATGAGGAAAGGCTGAGGGAGCTGGGTCTCTTTAGCTTGGAAAAGAGGAGACTGAGGGGTGATCTTATTAATGTTTACAAATATATAAAGGGTGAGTGTCACGAGGATGGAGCCAGGCTCTTCTCGGTGACAACCAATGATAGGACACGTGGTAAATGGTTCAAACTGAAACACAAGCAGTTTCACTTAAATTTCAGAAGAAACTCCTTCTCAGTGAGGGTATCAGAACACTGGAACAGGCTGCCCAGGGAGGTTGTGGAGTCTCCTACTCTGGAGACATTCAAGACCTGCCTGGACACATTACTGTGTTGCCTCATCTGAGTGTTCCTGCTCTGGCAGGGGGATTGGACTAGATGATCTTTCGAGGTCCCTTCCAATCCCTAACATTCCGTGATTCTGTGTGAATTAATGATTCGGTGGCTGGAAAGTCACTCTGGACAACCTGCATATAATTACTAGTTATGATTTTGGCAATAAAAATGTTCCTTTGTTCACAGTGCCTTTTATTTATCTTCCTTTGTCTCCTCAGCTTACCTGATTTCATAACAATATTTTTTAAATTTAAAAAAAAAGTATTTTACTCAACCCTGTATTCCAATATGGGAAAAAATGTATGCTTAGCATAAGTCCTGGTTCTCTAGGGACCAGGCCCTATTATACGTCTTGTCAAAACAGAACCCGAGGAATACTGGAATGGTTGTTAACAAGTAATAGTATGGGGAAAAAAAGCCTGATAGATCCCAGGACAGCATAAAAGAAAACACCTGCCTATTTCAATCAGTACATGTACATGTACACAACAGCTCTATAGTGGTCAGAAACCCTTCACTCTGCATCCTTATAAAGTAGACCAGTTGTCCCCCAGGGGCCTGCAGAAGAGGAGATGAATGTGTAATGTGAATTCTGCTTTTAATTTATGGTTTAATTTTAAAATAACTGGAAATAAAACATGAAAAGGATTTTCACCCACAGATAGTAGTCTGAACTCTGCTTTCTGTCACTTTCCTACAGCATCCATTTACCTCCATCAGCACAGAGAGCTTTCTGAATATGCCTGTATAATGAGTTAAGCATCAGGCCAGGCTTGTTTGTGAGGCTGGGTTTGCCCACCATCCACATCACTTCAAGCCTATATGTGTGGGAGTGGCAGGACGTACAGCTCCAGCCACCTGGATGATAAAAGAAGATCAATACTAACATGATAAAAGAAGACTAATGCTAACATTATTAAATCACAGCAATCAGTCAAATACAAAGTGGTCTTGGACAGGTTACACAGGGTTGTATGTTTGTGAGGAGTGAGAGATCCCAGGCTGGAAGACCACCCAAAAAATGTGTGAGAGTGTGGATCTCGGGTCAGAAAACTGCCCAAGGAAAGCATGAGAAAGAATGTGATTGAAAACAGTCACAAGATGAGTGTGGTGTGTCTGGAATAACATTTTTTGAAAAAAAACATCCTGTTTGACCTCTTGGTCCAGACCCGTATCTGTAAAGCTATAAATTGAGAAAGATTTAGTTCGAGTTTTACTGCACAGCTCTGCTATGCTCTGCTCTGGCTGCTAACAAGAACTCTGTGTGTGTCTCTGTGTGCATCATTCTCAGTCATTGCACGTATGTCCGCAGTCCTCCACAGTCAAGACCCTGAGTGCCTGAACATGGGTCCAAGTGCTTACTCATGGGCCATACAGATCTTATATCAGCACAAAGCCAGATAGACTGAGACACAGTCTGCCAGAACATAGCCCAAATATAGCGGGTTTTAAGCACTTTTTTTTTAACACAGTATCTGGGGGGAAGCAGGAAGGTGGGGGAGCAGGTCACAGGGCTTAGACCAGGGGTGTGAAACTCTTTTTCACCAGGGACCACATCAGCCTCGCAGTTGCCTTCAAAGGACCGAATGTAATTTTAGGAATGTGTTCAGTTTTGGGCCCCTCACTACAAGAAAGACATTGAGATGCTGGAGTATGTCCAAAGAAGAGCACCAAGGTTAGACTGATCAGTTATTTTGATTTCTGTCCAGCCCAGGACTTCCGTGTGCCTGCCCTGCAGCTGCTGGAACAATGCCAGCTCTGCCGTGGGCCACTGCTGCACTACGCTGGGAAATTCAAGATTGGTTTTGTATATTTCATATTATTTTGTCTTTTTATTAGTAGCATTAGTAAAGCATGTTTAACTTTCCAACTTGTCTCTCTCCCTTTTCCTCCTATTACCTTTCCGTAGTGGAGAGGGCGGGGGTTAACAGAGAGCATCTGCCATGGTTTATTGTCACCCTGCAATAAACAGTGACAGCAGCTCAGAGTTAATCTAAGTCTAAAGAAAAAAAATACCCGTATCCCAAATTGGAACTGAACTAACACTGTAATTTTTACATCTTCATTAAGAGCAGCTTCAGTTTCAGTTGAATCCAAACTGGGACTGAACTAAAGCACACAGCAAGCCAAAGCATACGATATTCAACTTGTATAGCTTATAAGGACTTGGCTGTAATGTGAAGCCTAAAAAATCTCATTAAAATTATCATAAAGTACTCCATTTCATCAGTGTTCTCGGTGTTCATAATGCATTGCATACAAGCCATTTCTCAATCGCCTTTAGGGTCTATGTTTTGTTGTTGCTGATTTATCTTTCCCCATTTTTTCCTTTACATTAGACGCTGTTGCAGAATAAGTTTAATCAAACTAACTTTTTAATTGTATTCTGTTCTTTTAGCTGTATTCTTGTGTTTGAATAACCTGTTTCAGCATGAGTAGACAAACTTAATGAGTGGCCAGGCCTGCTAGAATTCCAGGCTGCATACTGCGACCTTATCTTAACCTGGTTGCTTGGTGATGGAGGGGGGCCATGAAGACTGGTACCAGGAGATAAAGAGGCAACACTGTCAGCAGAGGAGATGGAGAAAATCCCTGGAAGACAAAGAAAAGAGAATAAGAAACAAAGAAGCCCCAGACCCAGAGTTACCACTGGACTGAAAGGCACATGAAGGATGTCTGAAGAGGGAGTGCATAGATTGTGAGGGTTTAAAAGCCCAAGCTTCTTTTATCTCGGAGTCCCTCCCCTTGAGAGGCACCCAGTCAGGACTGTTCCTTTGCTGTAACTTTCAATTTATTTTTTTTTATTTTTTGATTAAACTAATTTTTTAAGCACAGACATCTGAGACTATGCTATCGGAAACCTAGGGTCAAGAACATTTCTTTAACACCACTTGTATTTGAAGATACTTTAAGTAGTATAGTCCCATTATAATTGGTGGGATGAATAACTGAATATTAAAACCTTACTGTATGGGATTGACCTGGCTGACTGAGTTGTTTTGTTGGCTCGGTCTTGTTACTAAAGTGGCTGCACTGGGGGGAGGGAGAGGAGATATCTGGAGCAGCTAAGAAAGTATTAATATCAAAATAAATCAAAATTTTGAGAGACTGGTTAACTGTTCACATAGTGTGATGTAAGGTAAATGGGATTTTGTGTGTGGAGTATCTTGTGATTCATTTGTAGAACAATTTTGAAGGAAAATATTGTGAAGAAATATGGTACGCTGCAATTAAACGTAAGTGAATGAAAAGGCTGTGAAAGTATTATAGGCCAAGGTGACATGCCACTTTGGGGGCTTATGTATGGGAGATGGGAAACTGAGTTTTGTGTGATTTTTCCTTTTCCCCATATGCTGTTTGTTGTCAATTTGCTGCTGTTGTATGCCAATTACCATTATTGAGAGCTGATGTTTTCTAGTTGTTGTTGTTGTCTGAGAGCCAAGGACTTTTCTGAGCGCTCTGCCCACAGGTGTGAGGCAGCTATGAAGGGGGCTAGACCTTGACTGACATCCAGACTGAACAGTAAGAATGTTCCATGCCATTAGCTTCATGCTTCATATTTAAGGAAAGTTGGGATTTTCCAGCTGGGGAGACAGAGACCCGTTTCAGTTTTTGCTTCATTTTGGTGGAATTCTGTTTGGAAGTTCTCTTTAGTTCAGCCTTTTGCCATCCTGCTGTTTTGCAGGGGGCCTCTGGACCTTTCTGCCTTTTTCTCTCTTTTTGGGATCAGCTGTTTGGGACCAGGGTGCTCTCTTCCTGGGATTGGCTGCTCAGTGCAGATGGATTTCATGAGGAATTGCATTGAGTATCATTTTTTATATTCTATTTTATATATATTAGCATTAGTATATTAGTATTATTTTGTTATTTTATTAAACCGTGTTTATCTCAATCCATGAGTTTCTCCCTTCCCTTTCAATTCTCTCCCCTATTTGGGGATGGGGCAGGGGGAGTGAGAGAGCAGATATTGCGGTTTTGAATTGCTAGCTTGAGTTAAACTGCGACACCAGTAAATGTGAGGTTTTTTGGATTTTATCAAAGCTTTTGATACTGTCTCTCACAGTATCCTTCTGGATAAAATGTCCAGCATACAGCTAGACAAGTCCATAATATGATGAGTGAACAATTGGCTGACAGATTGTGGCAGGTACACTACATACTCCCCCTCTCTAACCAATGGACCCCGCACAGTGACTGTAGTCATGTACACTCCTCCCCGATTAGGGGACAAGAAAGGCAAGGACCCATAGCTGGCCACCAGGGCCCTTGGCCAATGAAACACCTCAGTTGAGAGGAGCTTCTGGACCACTGACCATATATGACTGTTGGAAAGTAAAATGTGGGAAAGCAAGATGTGCAGTTCCAGTCATCTGGATGATAAAGAAAGATCAATACTAACATGACCATTTGGACGGTCGAAGACATAATACTAACATAATAACATATAAAGGGCCTTGGACAGATTACTTTGAAGTACATTTCTCATAATTGTAAAAAGTTATAGCCCAGACTCGTGAGAATGGTATCTCGGGCCGGATAACCGCCCCCAAGTGCATGGGATGTGTGAATGTCCTTGGGCCTGGTCTGTGAATGAGTGGAAGAACAAGTGAGACAAACATCACATGAGTTCAGTGTGTTTTTAATAACAATTAGTGGAAAAACACCTTTTGTAAACATCTTAGTCCAGGCCTGTACCTGTAAATCCTATAAACTGTCAATGGTGAATAAAGAAGGCAGCCTAGGCCTAGGTCAGCTCTCTGCTTGGCCAGGCTCTGCGCTCCTTCCTGAACAAGATCTCTGCCTCTGCGTGAATTTCTGCCTGTGTCCTGGTATGCATCATTTCTAATCACCGCAATGACCACAGATCAGACTTCAACCTAAGGTTATAAATGGAGCCTACTGAGGTCAAGACATGAAGTTATGCTCTCCGTGCTCTTGGAACTCCTGCTGCATGGGAAAAGACCCCTCTTCTACCTGGGAAAGGTAGTGACTGTCAGTCACTTTTGACAGTTTGGTACATCTGCTCCTGGGACTAAGCCCAAGTGAAATGGTACCAGAACTATATGATCTAGAGAGTTCTGGATACTGCCAAAATATTACCTCATCCTAAGAGTGACTACAGTGGGAAATATTGACTAAAGTCAACAATCTCATGACTCTATAAATAGTGATCTTAAATTGAGGCCCTTTGAGCTCTCCTGGAGCACAGTGGGCTGCAACTCAGTATCTCCCTGCGAGGTGGGATGCCCCTCAGAGACATCTTGTGATGAACTGACACCATGAAGCTGTGGGTGAGGACAGATTTCTCAAGTTTCAATGAATCACCCACTGAGAAATGCCAATGCATTGAAGTGAGTAATTCAGTTAACTTGAGAGGGAAATTTTATAGGCATACCACCATATATATTTCACATACATATGCACCAACATATAGCTTAGTGTGTCCGAATATATCCAAATATCCATGGATTAATGCACATGAGTATGTGTGGTGTTTATAGATTTGTATATAAGCTTTTAATCATATACCTCTGTGTGTCTATATGCAAGTGACTTAATTTTCTCTTTTGTAAGTACAGTGTGACCCTTGACATCATCAAATCTCTAATCATCTCCATTTTAATTATAACAAATCCCATTGAATTATTTTAAATAATTTTGTTAATCAGCTGTTAATTAAGCATCATTAGAAATCATATATTAAACTTGTGATCTACTGTCGACATGGAAGTCACAGACTAGTCACACGATCAATATGATCAGATAGTAGTCACTTTATTAGCAGAACCATCAGACTTATATACGCTATTTGCTCCCTCATTATGCGATAGCTAAAATCTGATTGGTTGCATGCACTGTTAATGAGTTGTTCGCGTGTCCTTAAACCGTTTCTACTAGCTCAGTCCTCTTTGTCTGCGAGCACCAACTTCCCCCATGGCATCCTGTTTTTCCAGATGGCTGTGACCACGTACACTTGCCTTTCTTCCTCATTTTTCTGCTGCATAAGCTTGTATCAGCATTTCTTTAACCGTGATTAACCTTGCTGCATCTTTGAGGCCTGCATTTTACAGGCTAATCAAGTTCATATTTAAAGTGTCTGGATTGCTCACTACATGTCCTTGGTCTTCCAAAAACCCCACAATCTACCTTAATAAATCCTAAATTATTGCTAAATCAAAACTGTAACATTCCATTCTGTGACAGCAGTTTGGATTATTATTCTGGAGCTTTGAGAATTCCCTGTGTCCTGTGTGGGTTGTCTGCATATTAATTAGTTCCCAACTGGTATTCTGAACCAGTGATTACAATGTTGTCGAAGTGCTGAGTGATTTCAATAAACCTTGCTTCTAGTTTGGTTTTCTGCTAAACTATTTTAGTTAGAATACAGTTTGTTTTCAGTTTGTTCTCTGTGTGGTTTGGCTTTCATGTGCCTCCATGACACGGGTCAGGCTCTGTGGCAGGTGAACCTCCCCCCCGCCGAAAGCACTAGAAAATTCTAGACCAACAGACCACTATGGTCATGCACCCAGCCCTTGCTTGACAGACAGGGCCTTTGATGAATGAAACACCTTGGCTGAGAAAAGTTTCTAGACCACTACCATAAGTGACCACAGCTCAGATTCAACTTTGGGTATAAATGGAGCCTGCTGGGGGCCCCCATTGAGTCAGTGTTCCTTTGAGCAGTGGGTTTGCAGTCAAAGAGTCTCCTCCTTAGATCCATGATGCTGTCTAAGGAAATTTCCTCGAGGACCGAGACACCTTGCTTTATTGTCCTCACTTTGTATGAGTGCGAAGATGTGCTTTTTGAATCATCATTCTAGAGATTTGGGATCCCTTGAGTCTGAATTGACCGTGTAGTAATTGAACTCCTAACCAGTATCTGAATCTGTGTTTTATAATGTTGTGGGAGTGCTGAAGCTGAATAATTTTGGATAAACTCCATTTCTAGTTGGTTCTCTGCTAAACAGTTCTGTTTAGAATAAAGTCTGTTTGGAGCTTATCACCTGCCTAAATTGATTTTTGGGGTGCTTCCATGACAGGCTCAAAGGGTTATAGTAAATGAGGTTATAACAGGCTGGTGGCCAGTTGCCAGTGGGGTTCCTCAGGCTCCATTTTAGGGCCAGCCCTCTTTTATGTTTTTATAAAATATCTGGATGCAGGAGTTGAATGTACATTAAGTTTGCAGGTGATACTAAACTAGGAAGAGCTGTGGACTCCCTTGAGGGTAGAGAGGCTTTACAGAGAGATCTGGATAGACTGGAGAACTGGGCAATCACCAACCATATGAAATTTAACAAGAAAAAGTGCTGAATTCTGCACCTGGGATGGGGTAATCCTGGTTATACATACAAATTAGGGGATGAGAGGCTGGAGAGAAGCCCCGTAGAAAGAGATCAGAAGGGTTGGGTTAATGGCAAGCTGAATATGAGTCAACAGTGTGCCCTGACAGCCAAAAGGGTGAACCGGGTCCTGGGGTGCATCAAGCACAGCACAGATAGCCAGTCGAAGGAGGTGATTGTCCCCCTCTACACTGCACTGGTGCAGCCCTACCTCAAGTACTGTGTGCAGTTCTGGACACCTCAATATAAGAAGGACATCAAACTATTAGAGTGTTGTCCAGAGTGTTCAGCTTGGAGAAGGCTGAGGTGTGACCTCATCGCAGTCTACAACTTCCTCAAGGGGGGCAACAGAGAGGGAGTTGCTGAGCTCTTCTCTCTGATGACCAGTGATAGAACACAAGGAAATGGTATGAAGCTGTGTCAGGAGAAGTTCAGATTGGACATTAAGAAAAGGTTCTTCACTGAGAGGACGGTCAGTCACTGGAATGGGCTCCCCAGAGAAATGGTCACGTCACCAAGTCTGTTAGTGTTCAAGGAGCGCCTGGACAATGCTCTTAGTCATATGGTTTAGTTTTGGGTAGTACTGTGAGGAGCAAAGAGTTGGACTCAATGATCCTTATGGGTCGGTTCCAACTTGAGATATTCTATGGACTAATCTGTGAAGAAAATTTTTAAAGAACAGTTGTATAGACAGCATTGCTTTTGCACTAATAATGCATCAGATCAGAGTTGTTACATTGTTTAATAATAAAATGCTATAAAATTTTGTCTGCACAGCATTAGCTTAAAATCCTAAATAAAAACTTAAATGTATGCATGTAGAGTGTTGTTGTCTTAGGTCTAAGGCTTTTGGGAGGATCAGTTAAAAAATGTCTCTTCATAGACTTAGAATGTGTATGGGAATGTAGCGGAAGATTTGGCGAGGAGGTTAGTTAAATGTAAATACGCTCAAGTGACTTGCACCTGTCTGTAGAAAAAGCACATACATCACACTAATTGTTTTACTGACCTTGTGTGCTTGATGAGTAGAACCTCTATGTTAGATAACATAGGCCTGTGAGAAACTCTAGGCATCTTATCACTATGGCTGAGATTCCTGCTTTGTTGTGAGAAAGAGTGGGAGTCTGCGCCTGCCTGAAGCCTTGAAATACAGGTGAGCTCAACAGGCCCAGTGATCTTCCAGGAGGGCTGAACTGCTGCAGCGCCTGCATCCCCGCTTGTGTCATCTCTGCCTGGGAGCTTAGGTGCGACTTCGGAGATACTCCAGTAGAGAGGTAACTAAAATCAAACTTGCTCTTTGCAATGCATTCGTGGCCTCTGGCTCTTCTTGTGACATGCCTGTGTATTTGTACACAGAATGTATCACTTATTTTTGTTTTCTTGGAGGAGAGAGAAAATGGTCTAGAAGTACTTTGAACAATACCTTTGAAAACTAGCAAGTGTCCTGTTAAAAGTTTCCTGCTAGCTACCAAGACATTAAATTACAATTTAATCTTTGAGTGTCACCATTTACTGCAAGGCAACAATAAACCATGGCAGATGCTCTCTGTTAACCCTCCGCCCTCCCCACTAAGGAAAGGGAATAGGAGGAAAGGGGAGAGAGACTTGCAAGTTGGAAAAGTTAAAAATGCTTTACTAATGCTACTAATAAATAGAGAAAATAATACAAAATATACAAAACCAATCTTGAATTTCTCAGGGTAGCCCAGTGTTGCCCGCAGCAGAGCTGGTGTTGCTCCAGCGGCTGCAGGGCAGGCACCCGGAAGTCCTGGGATGGACTCCCCAGTAAATCAGAACTGGATTCAGGGATGCAGGGTCTGGATCCAGGCCTCAGATCACAGGCACAACAGGCAGGGTCCTCTTCAGATGCCGGCCATGGTCGAAGAGAGCGAGACCCTTGTGATCTCCCACTTTTATAGAGTGTATGATGTGTATGGGATGGAACACTTAGTTGGTCAATTTTAGTCACCTGTTCTGTTTGCCCCTCTTTGCAAATATGCCCCTCTCACTTATGGGACATGCAAAATTTATCAGTAACCTTGGCTGCCATAGCAATAAGTCTAAACATGGGCCTCTTCTGCATACCATTGCTACCGTTATCAGCTCCGGAGCGAACAGTGTCCAAAAAACATGCAGCCAACTTCAGAAATGTGCAGTTACTTAGAAGAACTTAGCTGAAAGGAAAATTCATTAAAAGAGGAACTTGTCTTGTTTTTAACAAAATCAGGACATTGAGGAAAAATTCAAACTCTCATTTTAGGCTTTCACTGTCGGGGATTGGCTCAAGGAGCACAGACATGAGTCCACCAAGCAACTGTACGAGCAGAGCCCATTTTAGTTGACATAAGTAGGCCTTAGTTAGCTTGTCTATTAGGCCGTGGGAAAGGGGGGAACGGAAAAGTACTGACTAAAGCAGGGTCAGGATATTTTTGAAGAGATAAGAGTCAGAAGAATGTGGGATGCGTATAGCTAGCTAAACCCAAGTAGGTGGAGTAAGTAAATGTGCTTAGCCTATTAGATAGAGACAAGTATGCATAATTATGGTATTTGGTATAAATGCACGCCATCTCGGGCAATAAAGTTGAAGTATGCTTTATCACTCATATTGGGTCGGCCGCATTTCTTCCTCCGTCCGCTCGGGTCTGGAACTCTGATGGGATTTCTCTCGGCATTTCACTTTTGTGGAGCTTTTTTATAGAGTATGGACCAATAGCCTTGGTCTTATTTCTGATGGATTTCACATGCTTTTTGATTGTTCTGCATTAGTGATGCAGCTTTTTGCAGCTCTGATGACAAGATGGAAAGCAACTCGCATATTTCCTATGGGTATGTATATTTGATTGTTTAAGGACTATCTGAAAATTATTCTACTTTTTTTCAAAATGTTTTGCTATAAAGATACATTCAGGATGTTTTAATGGTGCATGTTTCTGTGGGTTTTTTTGATATGTCTCTTTTATCTTCCATTTGTGTTCATGTTATTCCCCTTTTACCCCAGACAAAAAGTGACTGAAATGTAATTTTTATTTATCTCTACAAATAAAACTTTATCACTGTGAATTTTATGTAGAAATTGCCTCACTCTGTATATGTATGAATGTCAAACAAAATATATGCTGAAAGTCAATGTTTACATGAGGATTTCACTTCTGCTGACATAATCAAAATTGTATGGTTAAACTTCATAGCAGTTTAACAGTTTGAAGACCTAAATGTGCAGTATGGACAATTGCAAACTGACCTGTTGGTCAGAAATAAATAACCCAGAAATTAAGGCATGATTTTTGTGTCATTGAAGAAAAAATCAAAGCAATCTTAATAATATTAAATATATTATAACTTTATTTATTACAACTTTGACATTTGTTCAGAGTACCTGTTCTTCACTCTCAAAAGTAAATATACTTGCTTTCAGGTATGGATGTGTGGAAATTCTCTCTGGATTTATTAATGGCCTCTTTCTGGTGGCAATTGCTTCTTTGTCTTCATGAAATCAGTGGACAGATTGGTAGATCCTCCAGACATAGATATAAATATGCACACTGTAAGTTTTTTCATACTGTTTGAATGTGGGTTTGTAGATAATGGTTCATTTATATTCATTTTAATAAAAAAAAAAAGTTAAGGAGACTAAATTGCATACTCAAGAGATCTAAACTGTGCCTTGACTTTTAACACATAATTCTAATTCTAAAATCCAAATCACATCTAGTTTTAAAATATGAAAATATATATGGGTGAATATAATTTAATTATAAAAGTTAAACCATTTTTTTTTCAAAGATGTTACAGCTCTACTCTTTTTAGATGGTGGTCTTTCTGCAATAAAAGATACTAAGGAAGTAATCTGTGCAAGACTAAAATTGGTTCTGCTGTTGTGTATACCAGTGTCAATTAATACAGAAAAGCTTTTGTACTAGTCTCTGAGAAACCTCAAAAATCAGCCAGAATTCATAACATTATGCTAGGTGTGATACTATGACATTAACCATTATGAAGCTGTGAGTAGCTCATCTAACTGCACCTGTGTCTCATTACCTTCCACAGCCTCTTCAGAGGCTCCCCAATTAAATTTTCAGGCTTCCATTCTTTCTTGCAAAAACATAATAGTTTGTTCTCTTCAAACAATTTTTTTTTTCTATTATGAAATTCTGCAAGTCCAAGCCTTCATTTATCATGTTTTTGGCTTTACTTGTTTTTTCACCCTCACGCACATGAATTTGTGCTCTCCTGCTCTCTTCAGTAACAAACAAATATTTTAATGTATGTAAAATTAGAGATGTGCATTGTGGAGTCAAGGCCTGATATTTTTCCCCCTCTTTTAATTTTCAATATTTCCTCTGTTTTCACTACCGATTTTGTTTCATGTGGGGTGGAGGAGTCACCCCCTCTGCATGAGTACAGTCTGCATAGACAAGGAAAGATCTAATTTCAAAAAATGATAAACTATGGGAAGATATTATGTCTCTGGATTAAGTCCATGTGCTGGTTTGACTGAAAATGAGTTATTTTTTCCATGCAGTTAAAATATTTTCTTCTTCATAACTAGCTGTCAATGTTTAATTGCAGGGAGACAATAAACCATGGCAGATGCTTTCTGTTAACCCCCTCCCTCCCCCCCCCCCCCCCAGCCCTCCCCACCAAGGAAAGGCAATAGGAGGGCAAAGAGAGGCAAAGAGAGAGAGGACTTGTAAGTTGGAAAAAAATTTAAAATGTTTTACTAACACTGCTAATAAAATAGAGAAAATAATGCAAAATATACAAAACTAATCTTGAATTTCCCAGCTCCACACTGCTCCAGCAGCTGCAGGGCAGGCACCTGGAAGTCCTGGGTTGGACTCTGCAGCAAACTGGAACTAGATTCGGGGATGCAGGATCTGTCACTAGGCCTCAGATTGCAGGGACGACTGGCAGGGTCCTCTCCAGATGCCGGCCACAGTCGAAGAGGGCGAGACTCTCCTGATCTCCCACTTTTATAAGGTGTTATGACGTGGATGGGATGGAATACGTAGTTGGTCAGGTTTAGTCACCTGTTCTGTTCACCCCTCCTTGCAAATACGCCCCTCTCACTTATGAGACATACATTTTATCAGTATTTTGCATTCCATTACTATGGAATGTTCCATTACTATGGAACAGCAGCTACTGTCTGCAAAAGCAAGCAGCCAAATTCAGAAAAGTGCAGTTACTTTGAAGAACTTAGATGAAAGGAAAATTCACTAAAAGAGAAACTGGTCTTGTTTTTAACAAAACCAGGACACTAGCATAGTCCTTTGTTTTGGATTTAGTATAAGAATAACGAGATAACTCTGCTTTTCTCTGGGATAAAGTTAATGTTTTCCTTCCAGTAGCTTTCTAATGTTTGGGATTTCTTATGAAAGGAATGTAAGAACTCACTGATATCTTGGCTTTTGTCAGGGAAACCAAGGACAACTTTGGCTGTTCAGCTTAGCTACAGGTGCAAATTGGTAGGAGAGACCCACAGACAAGACAGCACCTAGACTGACATTCAGACTGATCAATGAAACATTCCCTGCCTTAGACACCATCTAAGGAGACTTCCCATGACTGAGAGCGCCTCATCTCCTCTTTGGTGAGCGATTTTCCTTCTGGATATATCCTTGAGTGAGCCCTTGCCCACCCCGGGCAAGTGATTATTCTCTGCTTGATACCCCTGAGTGAAAGAGGCCTCTAGTTCTGGGCATTTTTTCGTGAGTGAATGCATGCATGCTGTGGATCCTCATTATTCTTATGTGACTGTACAACAATAATTTCCTCAACTGGTATCTGAACCTCTGTTTTATGTTGTCAGAGTGCTAAATAATTGGATAAGCCCCATTTCTAGTCGTTTTCTTTTCTGGACTGTTCTGGCTAGAATAAAGTCTGTTTGGATTTGTTGCCTGATTAAATTGACTTCTGGGGTGCCGCCATGACATTTTAATTGGCATAATTGGTAGGATATCAGAAATGGAGGAATTATTGTGGAGGTACAGCTGTAATCCTTCCACGTCAACCTGTGCACATCGGGCAAAAACAAGGTAGTTTGGTCCTGGAATGGCCGTAGCCACATGTGCCGTTGTTGTTTGTGCTGTTTGTACTGTTCTTTGTGCTGTTCTGTGCACCTGCTTAAAGCAAGCATGGGACCAGTGCAAATGCTATAACCAGTTGGAGAGGTGTGACTCTGAAAAAGAACTGTCAATAGATTATTTGAAAGTAAAGTTATGGCGAGAGAGAGCGGGCGTGTTTATTAGAACAAAAGATTGAGCTCATGTTAACCCAAGCGAATCCCCCACAGTGTTGCCCAAATTAGGTAATAGATTGTGGGCACGGACCCCGAGAACTGAGACAGGGATATCTGGGGAGATTTCGATGAAAATAGTGTTGATGAAGTGGAGGAGGTGGAGACAAAAGATGCAAGACCTCTTATTAAAACTGAGAGATGTACAGGTCCACAAGGAGGAAACCCCCGAACTGCCATCCATACCGCCCCATGGACAGAGCCTGAGCTCAGTGACTTGAAAGCTAAATTCTCACGCAAGTCAGGCAAAACAGAAACTGAATATCTTTGAAATGTTTCATTTATGGGGGGTGATTGGATATTATTGAGTAATGATGAAGCTGTGAGCTTTTGGGGGGCTGGCATGTTTTTAAGTGATGGTCCACATGGTGATCAGCCCATAATATCTTGAGTGGATTACTCAGCTGGTGGTGTGGATCCCAAGGAACGTGGGGAGCCTGTCACCATTAAGAGAAAAGGCTTGCCAGAGTTGGCTGAGGGCATTCAAAAGGCTGCTTGCATTCAGACAATGTCTGAGAAAGGATGACAGAGAATCCCCATGGTTGTATCAGTAAATCCCATCCACCTTCAGCTGCTTATCAGAAGGCTGCCAGATGCTTTAAAGATACACGACCAGTCCCTTAGGGAGAGAACTGAGGGGGCCATAGACAGTAACAAACAAAACCCCTGAAATCCACCTGTGCATGTATCAACCTGGGCTGAAATACTGCACAATATTGTCACCTATGGGTGCAAAATGGGATGGGCAGACCTAGGCAGTGGCACAGACAGGAGCGGGAGGGTCCAGCCAGCCAGGTGTGAGCCCTGCCTCGGATGGCCCCCTAGCTCTGGGAACCTGAACCCTTCCATGGCTGGTCAGACTGGACCAGTGGCCCAGAGCAGGGTGACCTGTGGCACAAGGCATTAGCATTGGGGGTACCTCTAGCACTGCTGCATGGACTCTCCACTGAGCATATGCAAAAGCTGGTGGAAATGTTAGAGGGGAAAACAGAGAAGACAAAGGGAGCACTGCAACTGCCCCCCCCCCGCCATTGAGAAAAGGAACTTTGACCCTTTTGTATCTTTGCAAGGGGAGTTAAAGGAGTTAAAAAAACTAGTTCTGAGTTCTATTGTTTTGTTGTGTTTGTTTTGGGGTTTTGTTTGGTTGGTTGGTTGGTTTGGGGTTTTTTTGCGGATCCTCATTATTCTTATGTGGTCGTACAACAATAATTTCCTCAACTGGTATCCAAACCTGTCTTTTACGTTGTTGGAGTGCTAAATAACTGGATAAACCCTGTTTCTAGTTGGTTTATTTTCTGAACTGTTCTGGCTAGAATAAAGTCTGTTTAGAATAAAGTCTGTTTGGATTTGTTGCCTGATGGGGTGCCTCCATGACAAAAGGTAATAAGATGGACTTGAATAATTGTTGTATATATGAAAATAATGGAAATCTTAAATACTGTACTTGGTGTTTATTAAACAGATGTCTTGAAACTTGTGGTTACATTGCACAAGCATGTATACATTCCATACTTTCTCTTAAGTATGGAACATCATTATTATAATTTCATGTTAGCAGTGGCAAATGGAAATAGTTTATACTGAAAAATATAAAATCAGCTTTTAATATCTTTTTTGTATTTATTTTTGTATTTTTCTATTAATAACTGCAAATGCAATGCTTTGAGCACTCAGTTAAACTTCACCTCTTCAAGATAGATTATTCTTTCATTTACTTGGGTTTTTTCATATAGAATAATTAGTTGGATGGACTTAATGTTTATATATGCTTTGTGACAATTAGCATTAAGTCATAAAATCATAGAATATCTCAAGTTGGAAGGGACCCATAAGGGTCATTGAGTCCAACTCTTTGCTCCTCACAGGACTACCTGACACTAAACCATATGACTAAGATCATCATCCAGGCACTCCTTGAACTCTTGCCAGACTTGGTGATGTGACCACTTCCCTGAGTAACCTGTTCCAGTGACTGACCATCCTCTCAGTGAAGAACCTTTTCCTAATGTCCAATCTGAACTTCCCCTGATGCAGCTTGATACCAGTATTCCACAGCTTTCAATTGTGCCAAAATCTATTTTACACTGGAAATGGGTTTTTAAATCTGTTTTGCATGGAGCGCAGCTGAGTGACCTGGCAACTGAAAGCTTTACTATTTGTGACTCACTCATTGCTAAAGTGCTATTCATTTGTCTTTTCTTCCTTGACTTTTGTTCAAGATAAGCTTTAGTGACTGAATATCTAGCTAGGCAAAAGGAAGACAGACTTGCCATTCTGGATAGGTAATAGGGGGGCATACTCGAACTATTTGATTTTTAAAAAAATGTCAAACTATACCATAATGCAGCTGCATGTGTATTGTAGTTAATTATGCCATTTTGTATTACTCAAGGAAGCAGACCAGGTATAGAATGTTGAACTGTGCAAGTAGTCTAGCACTTGACAAGTTATTGAAACAAACTGTAAATCAAGACTTCCTGACTGAAAAGAGAAAGAATGTGTTTAAGAAAGAATTATGTGTGTTGGGGTCTTAGTACTGCAAAGAAAAATCTCTGTCTTTAGGGAAAAACTGTTAACAGGGTAAGACATATTTCTTCAGAGGCAGTTATCCTTACATCTGTTATGATATTCCTGTGCCTCCTTTTCTTCTTGTCTGAAGCTGTTAGATATTTTCCTTGAAATTCAGCAATCAATACAGTGGTTTGCAAGAATAAATACATCTTTCATCTTTCCATGTATCATGACAGTCTTGTTTTGTCATGTTGTTTTCTTGTTCTGGTATTTAAGATCAGTACCTGAGTATCATAATAAAGACCAGGATAGAGTGATAGAGGAATTATCAGATTAGATTCGCCAGCAATCCAGCTTGAAATTTCCTTCAGCAATTCTGCTTGTTATCGGACTGTTTATAAAACCGTATAGTTTCTTTTGTAACTGTTAAACAAGTTTGCATTCCATTCTCTTCCCCTAGTGCTGTGTTAAAATAGTATCTGCAGTGCAGGACTGACTTGAAAAACTATGGTCAGAAAGTTTCTTAAAGTTGCATTGCTTTTACATAGAGTGGTCAAGATTGACTATACAAATCCAAGTCCCTCATTTCTCAGGATAGCACTGCAGAATCAACAGAATTCTCAAAGCTTGAACCTGTTTTCTCTCAACTATGAACAGTGGCTTGATATATCAAAACTGCTTGCTTCTGTCCCTGAATTGATCTCAAAGCCTTCTAATACCCCTGCAGATGCTAATAGAGGTAACAGATGAATGGTTATTGTCCATCTGCCAGTATGAATATCCTGCCATAGAACAAACTTTATACTGGCTATCTTGAAAAGCGGCGTTCTGAGCCAAGTAGTGCAAATAAACAAAACTTTACTGCTTCTTACTAGAGGACAATACTCTTTTGAAGAAGATGTTGCAGCTGGTTGTTGTCACAGCTATGTTCATTGCCCACAAATATGAAGAGAAAGATGTATCCCCCAGAAACTGGAGACTTTGCCTTTGTAACTGATCACACACAAAGTCCCTCACTAGAGCTAGGCTCAAAGATGTGAAAACTTCCTGTCCTGGTATGGCCCTCAGATGATTATTATCCATTACTGATTTTTCAGGTAGGCAGCAATGAGATTGCAATGGGAAATCCAAAGGCAATCAAGGGGGACTTCAGGGCCTTGGGACAACTGGTTAAGGGATCAGGAGCACAAGTAGTGTTCTCTTCTGTTTCCCCGGTAGCAGGGAATGATGAGGGAAGATACAGGAAGACCCAGCAGATCAATACCTGGTGGCAGGACTAGTGTCACCAGCAAAATTTTGGGGTTTTTTCATCATGGATTGGTTTACACGACACCTGGCCTGCTGGTGATAAATGGGACACACTTGTCTCAAATGGGAAAGAAGATCCTTGGACAGGAGTTAGCAGGGCTCATTGAAAGAGCTTTAAACTAGATTTGAAGGGGGAAGGGGAGAAAAACAGGCACAGCAGTGACAAACCCAAGGGCGGTATGCCAACATTTAAGGGATGGGATGCTAGTGAGGCCCTTCAGTTTGCTCTTGCAGTGGAGGTAGGGGATGGAGAGCCATATGGTAGCAAAGGCACAAGGGTTACAGATGTGTTAGAAACCACAGAAGCACGTGAGACTGGTCAGAAAGGAATTAGGGCTTCTCCTTGCAAAAAGGTGGCCCAAGCAAAGTACATCTATACCAATGCGTGCAGCAACAACACAGGAGGCAACACAGGAGGAGCTGGAAGCCATTGTGCAGCAGAAAAAGTACAATGTAGTTGCCATCACAGAAACATGGTGGGATGACTCCCACAACTGGAGTGCTGCATTGGATGGCTATAAAGTCTTCAGAAAGAATGGGCAAGGAAGGAGAGGAGGTGGGGTAGTCCTGTATGTTAGGGAGTGTTTTGATTGTCTAGAGCTTGATGTTAGTGACAAGAGAGTTGAGTATTTATGGGTAAGAATCAGGGGGAAGGCTAACAAGGCAAATATCCTGATGGACATCTGTTACAGACCACCCAACCAGGATGAAGAGGCAAAGGAAATGTTTTGCAGGCAGCTGGGAGAAGTCTCATGATTGCTAGCCCTTGTTCTCGTGGGGGACTTCAACTTACCAGATGTCTGCTGGAAATACAACACAGCAGAGAGGAAACAGTCTAGGAGGCTCCTGGAGTGTATGCAAGACAACTTCCTGACAGTTGGTCAAGAAGCCAACTAGGGAAGGTGCCCCACTGGACCTGTTGTTTGTCAACAGAGAAGGACTCATGGTTGATATGACAGTTGGAGGTTGCCTTAGGCATAGCGATCGTGAAATGATCGAGTTTTCAATTCTTGGAGAAGTAAGGAGGGAGATAAGCAGAACTGCTACCTTGGACTTCTGAAGGGCAGACTTTGACCTGTTTAGGAGGCTGGTTGACAGTCCCTTGGGAGGCAGTCCTGAAGGACAAAGGAGTCCAGGAAGACTGGTCGCTCTTCAGGAAGGCAGGCACAGGAGCAAGCTGCCCTCGTGTGCCAAAAGGCGAGCTGGCAGGGAAGACCAGCCTGGCTGAAAGGAAAGCTTTGGCTGGAACACAGTAATAAAATGAGAGTTTATGACCTTTGGAAGAATAGGCAGGCAACTCAAGTTATGCAGGAAGAAAATTAGAAGAACCAAAGCCCAACTAGAGCTACTGCTGTAAAAGCAAACAAAAAATGTTTCTATAACTACATGACCAATAAAAGGAGGGCTAAGTAGAACATCCACCCTCTAGAAGATGTGGGGGGAAACATAGTGACAGAAGATGAGGGAAAGGCTGAGGTACTAAACACCTTCTTTGCCTCAGTCTTTAATACTAAGACCAGTTGTGCTCAAAGTGCACAGCCCCCTGAGATGGAAGGCAGGGATGGGAAGCAAAATGAAGCCCAAATAATCCAAGGGGAAATGGTTAGTGACTTGCTACATCACTTAGACACCCACAAATCCATGGGGCCAGATAGGATCCACCTAAGGGTTCTGGGAGAGCTGGCAGAGGTGCTCACCAATCCACTTTCAATTATTTATCAAGAGTCTTGGCTAACCAAGGAGGTCATAGTTGACTGGAAGTTAGCAAATGTGATGCCCATCTACAGGAAGGGCTGGAAGGAGGATCTGGGGAACTACAGGCCTGTCAGTCTGACCTTGGTGCTGGGGAAGGTTATGGAGTAGATCATCTTGGGTGCCATCACACAGCACATACAGGATAACCAGGCAATCAGGCCCAGTCAGCATGGGTTTATGAAAGGTAGGTCCTGCCTAACTAACCTGATCTCCTTCTATGACAAGGTGTCCCACTTAGTGGATGAGGGAAAGGCTGTGGATGTTGTGTACCTAGACTTGAGTAAAGCCTTTGATGCTCTTTCCCACAGCATTCTCTTAGAAAAGCTGTCTGCTCATGGCTTGGACGAGCATACTCTTTGCCGGGTGAAGAACTGGCTGGATGACCAGGCCCAAAATGTGGTGGTGAATGGAGTGAAATCCAGTTGGCAGCCGGTCACAAGTGTTTTTTCCCAGGGCTCAGTACCAAAGCCAGTTCTGTTTAATATCTTTATCAATGATTTGGACAAGGGGATTGAGTGCACCCTCAGTAAGTTTGAAGACGACATCATGTTGGGTGGGACTGTTGATCTGATGGAGAGTAGGAAGGCCATACAGAGGGATCTGGACTGTCTGGATCAATGGGCTGAGGCCAACTGTATGAGGTTCAACAAGGCTAATTGCCGGGTCCTGCACTTGGATCACAACAACCCCATGCCATGCTACAGGCTCAGAGAAGTGTGGCTGGAAAACTGCCTGGCAGAAAAGGCCCTGGGGGTGCTGGTCGACAGCTGACTGAACATGAGCCAGCAGTGTGCACAGGTGGCCAAAAAGGCCAATGGCATCCTGGCTTGTATTAAGAATAGTGTGGCCAGCAGAACCAGGGAAGTGATCATCCCCCTGTATTCAGCACTCATGAGGCCACACCTTGAATACTCTGTTCAGTTTTGGGCCCCTCACTACAAGAAAGACATTGAGGTACTGTAGAGTGTTCAGAGAAGGGCAATAAAGCTCATGAAGGGCACGTGTAACTTTCTGTGCTCATTACGAGCATGTGTATAAATTATTTCCTCGCACAATCGCGAGTGTATTTTCCTCCCGTGCTTCCACAAAAGCACGTGTAATATTCTGTGCACATTTGCACGTGTATTTCTCCTTGCAGGATTGCGAGTGTATTATAAATTTAACCTCGCAGAATCGCGAGTGTACACTTTCCATACTCACTACGAGTACGTGTATCTCTTTAAAATAATCCCACACCGTGTACAGGCAAGTGGAATTGTTTTGGGTGAAGCCATGTGCATGTACTCTGTGGACCGCCTGTTGTATTAGTTGCTGCCCTTTAACAATTTTCCTCAACTGATATCTGAACCTGTATTTAAGTCACTTTTGGAGTGCTAAAACCCTGTTTCTCACTGGTTTAATAAAAGTTGTTTTGGACCCTGTTGTCCCTTAAACTAACCTCAGGGTGCCTCCATGACATTGAGGCACTGTAGAGTGTTCAGAGAAGGGCAACAAAGCTCATGAAGGGTCTAGAGAACAAGTCTTATGAGGAGCAGCTGAGGGAACTGGAGCTCTTTAGCCAGGAGAAAAAAGGCTGAGGGGAGAATTTATCACTCTCTACAGTTGTCTGAAATGAGGTCATACCATGTGGGTGTTGATCTCTTCTCCCAAGTATCAAATGATAGGATGAAAGAAAATGGCTTCAAGTTGCACAAGGGGAGGTTTAGATTGGATATAAGGAAAAAATTCTTCACAGAAAGGGTTGTTAGCCCAGACAGGCAGTCCCAGGAAGTGGTGGAGTCGCCATCCCTGGAGGTGTTTAAATTATGTGTAGATGAGGATATTCAGGCATGGTTTAGTGCCAATGTCAAACTAACTGTTGGACACAATGATCTTGAGGGTCTTTTTCAACCAAAATGATTCTATGGTTTGATGATGCCATCTGCCTGATAAAGTTCTTTTGAGCACTGAACTTTGATCTGGATTGCCCTCTCCCTCTACATTCCCTAAGGAGGGCTTCAAATATTGCAGAAGTTATGCTGAAAATGGGTTTTATTGTAATCAGTATCTGGAAGACGCAACACCTGACTATGGCAGCTTGTTAAAATGGTTCAAAACTTTTAAGTATTGCAACTGTTTAGCAACTGAGCAGTTCAGCTTGGTAAGACGTGTTTCCTATGTAGAAACACGCATGTTTCTCAGTTTTCAGAAAAGTCACATAAACTTTACCCAGCCAAATCTGGAGTTACAATGCCTGCCTAGTACTGCAGGTGATTGCTAGACTGACATTAAAAGGAGTAGTACTACACTATGACCAGCCTAATACAGCTCAGAACTGCCCTGTGATTAAGTAACTTGAATTTCAAGCTTATAGCTCTGAAAATGTTTGCTACGGAAGTATTTCTTCCTTCTTGACTAAACAAAGGCTTGACAGGATGCTTTTAAGAGTCAGTCTGAAGATGGAACAGTATTTGCCTAAAACATTTGCCATCAGTAACTGAGAGAACTGAGGCCCTGACAGAAAGAACAGATGGACAGTGACTTGGAGAGGGGTCTGAGGAGAAGCATTGAGTTGCACAGGTCTCTCCGACCCGGATGGCTGCTGCTTACAATGGCTGCTGTATGGACTTCGTCTGCTGTTTCAGCCAAACTAGCCCCCACCTCCTGAAAGTTATTATGAGGGTCTCTTCGACCCAGGAACAATAGCTGCCATCCAGAAGATACATTCTCACCTGCAGCCTCAGTCACACGTATCCCCCACCTGCTCCCCCAAACAATGGCCAACGAAAAGGAGCATGCCCAAATGCTCACCAAGGGTCCTGAGGTCACTCAATGGACCAGAGAAAGACCCCTGAATGCTGGACACGTAAGCGTTGGCAAAAGAAAGCGTGAATCTTTCGAGCCTGTGCAGTACAAGCCTGGGTTGCGAAATCAAGGTGGAGACTGGCCTCAAACAATGGGAGCGAGGGAGGGTGAAGAAGCATAAGAGATGACTCCTGAATGAACGCCGTTGAAGATCTTCCCACCAGAGGATCCCGAACCACAAAAGAGGACCGGCAGGACTCTACAGGACCAGAGAACAGAGGAACGCTTCTGGAACTCGACTGGTGATAAACGCAACCTCATCTCTTATCTTTACCATTACTTTTTTCCCCGTTTCTTTTCCCTTTTCTTTTTCTTACTCTCTCTCTCTATCACGTGCTGCTTTACAGGCAAATTAATAAAGTAACACTGCTTGATTGAATTATAACCCCTTGGCATTTTGGTTGCCTTAATTTTGTGCTTCAAGATCAAGGTAAAAGAACCATCCAAAAGATGGATGCTGACTGGACATCGTTAAGATCTTCCAACCACAGAATCACAGAATCACAGAATCACAGAATGTTAGGGATTGGAAGGGACCTCAGAAGATCATCTAGTCCAATCTCCCTGCCGGAGCAGGAACACCTAGATGAGGTTACACAGGAAGGTGTCCAGGCAGGTCCACAACCTTCCTGGGCAGCCTGTTCCAGTGTTCTGATACCCTCACTGAGAAGAAGTTTCTTCTCAAATTTAAGTGGAACCGCTTGTATTCCAGTTTGAACCCATTACCACGTGTCCTATCATTGGTTGTCACCAAGAAGAGCCTGGCTCCATTCTCCTGATACTCACCCTTTATATATCTGTAAACATTAAGGAGGTCACCCCTCAGTCTCCTCTTCTCCAAGCTAAAGAGACCCAGCTCCCTCAGCCTTTCCTCATAAGGGAGATGCTTCACTCACATAATCATCTTTGTTGCCCTACACTGGACTCTCTCCAGCATTTCCCTGTCTTTCTGGAACTGAGGGGCCCAGAACTGGACACAATATTCCAGATGTGGTCTCGCCAGGGCAGTGTAGAGGGGGAGAAGAACCTCTCTGGACCTACTAACCACCCCCCTTCTAATACACCCCAGGATGCCATTGGCCTTCTTGGCCACAAGGGCACAGTGCTGGCTCATGGTCATCCTGCTGTCCACCAGGACCCCCAGGTCCCTTTCCCCTACACTGCTCTCTAATAGGTCATTCCCCAACTCATACTGGAACCCAGGGTTGTTCCTACCCAGATGCAAGACTCTACACTTTCCCTTTTTATATTTCATTAAATTATTCCCTGCCCAGCTCTCCAGCCTGTCCAGGTCTCGCTGGATGGCGGCACAGCCTTCTGGCGTATCAGCCACTCCTCCAGCTTGGTGTCATCAGCAAACTTGCTGATAGTACATTCTATTCCCTCATCCAAATAATTGATGAATATATTGGATAATACAGGCCCCAGTACTGACCCTTGAGGCACTCCACTAGGTACAGGCCTGCAACTAGATTCTGCCCCATTGACCACAACTCTCTGGCTTCTTCCCTTCAGCCAGTTTGCAGTCCACCTCACTACTCGATCGTCCAGACCGCACTCCCTCAATTTAGCTGTGAGGATGCTGTGGGAGACAGTGCCAAATGCCTTACTCAAGTCAAGGTAGACCACGTCCACCGCTCTGCCATCATCCATCCATCTTTTTATGTCCTCATAAAAGTCAATGAGGTTGGTCAAGCATGACTTCCCCTTGGTGAAGCCATGTTGACTGCCCCTAATGACCCTCTTATCCCTGATATGCCTTGGGATGCCACCAAGGATAATTTCTTCCATCATTTTCCCAGGGATGGAGGTCAGGCTGACTGGTCTATAGTTACCCGGGTTCTCCTTCTTGCCCTTTTTGAAGGCTGGAGTGACATTTGCTTTCCTCCAGTCCTCAGGCACGTCTCCCGTTTCCCAACACTTGGCAAAGATGATGGAGAGTGGTCCAGCAATGACCTCAGCCAGCTCCCTCAGCACCCGTGGGTGCATCCTATCCGGACCCATTCATTTATGGATGTCCAGATTGCCTAATTGCTCCCTGACCAAGTCCTCATCAACCGAGGCAAACTGCTCCATTGTCCTGCCTTCCTCTGGGGCCTCAGCAGTACGGGGCTCCTCAGGACAGCCTCCAGCAGAGTAGACAGAGACAAAGAAGGCATTCAGTAACTGCCTTCTCTGTATTTTTTGTCACCAGGGCACCCACCCCATTCATCAGTGGGCCTACATTGCCTCTGGTGTTAGTTTTATCTGCCACGTATTGGAAAAAGCTCTTCCTGTTATCCTTGACCCCTCTCGCCAGGTTTACTTCTAAGGAGGCCTTAGCTTTCCTAGTTGCCTCCCCACACCCTCTGACAGCAGCCTTATATTCTCTCCAGGTGACCAGCCCCTCCTTCCATGATCTATAAACTCTCCTCTTCCACTTGAGCTTACCCAGCAGCTCCCTGTTTAATCATGCAGGTCTCCTGGCTCCCTTCCTTGACGTCCTATGTGTTGGGATGCTCTGATCTTGTGCCCGGTAGAAACAGTCCCTGAACACTAACCAACTATCTTGGGCCCCTTTGCCTTCAAGCAGCCTTGCCCATGGGATTTCCCCTAGCAATTGCCTGAAAAGGCCAAAGTTTGCCTTGCTGAAATCCAGGGTTGCAATTCTGCTTGCTATCCTGCTCCTGCCACATGAGATCCTGAACTCCATCATCTCATGGTCGCTGCAACCAAAGCAGCCTTCAACCTTTACTGCTTCAACCAGACCCTCCTTGTTAGTGAGGATGAGGTCCAGCAGTGCACCTCTTCCAGTCGGCTCCTCCACCCTTTACATTACACAAGTACATCCAATTCCCACAAAAACCCATATATGCAGAGTGAGGCCTGAAAACCAAGTTTTTGGGTCTAAACACTTTATGCTATTAGATAATATTAGCCTTTATGTCTTACAGTGCTAATTCTTACAAATTATGCAATTGTTTTGCAGGGCACTGGCTAAATCCTAAATCAGGCCTTCCACATTAGCTGAGACTGCTCTCTGGAGCTGTTGTTTTACTTGATTTCACTTATAAACACTATAATTCAATTTCAATGGTGTTACACATATTTAGCACTCTGACAACATAAAATACAGGTTCGGATATCAGTTGAGGAGATTATTTGAATACAGTAATATAAGAATAATGAGAATCCACAATGTGCATGTAGTCACTCACAAGAAACAAAACTAGAGGCCTCTTTACTTCAGGGTACTCACAAGAAATAATCACTTGCCTGGGTTAGACGAAGACTCATTCAAGGATATATTCAGTAAACACTCACCCAAATGAAGAGGTGAGGTGTTCTCAATTCCAGGAAGTCTCCTTAGACGGTGTTCCTGTCTAAGGAAAGGGCTCCAGTTCACAGACCCGCAGCTCTGAGAAGACCACTCAAAGGGTGTCTTCAGCGGGAACCCCGTTTTATAGTCTGGTCAGATGTGCCTGTGGGCATTACAACATAGTCCAGAAGCTTTGCAGCTAGTTTGGGTACCTCCTTTGTTGAGGACCCTGTCAATTGATTGAGGGTCCCACCCCTCCTGCCCCACCAGCTGGCAGAGGTGAAGCTGACTGACAACACCTTGGGGTATATACATACACCCTAGGTGTCTGTGTGGGGACAAGCACAGTGGGGCACAAAAGGTGCTAAAGAGACATCAACCTCCTCATTTAAGGCTCCAGATCTCAGGGGAATTTGCAATTGCCACACAATCCACCCTGTGACAACAGTCATCTGACAGGCTACTTTGGAGTGGTGACACAGCCACCTCTTGCCTCCAAAGTCAAAAGGGGGCATTCTGTTGGTGAGTTTGAAGGCCCACTGTGAATCATCATACCTTATGTGTCATTTTCCTGTTATACATTATCATTACAAATCAACCTACAATAGAATAGAATACTGCAAATTACAACAATTACAGTTATTAACAAATATTGGAGAAGGCTGGAGATAGATAAACGACATGGACCAAGTTCTTTCAAGATGAAAATAATAGGTAATAGGTGCCATTTATTGCTACAAGTGCATTTTTATACAATTCTACCAGTTCATGTGTCTTTTCACTATTGGTTACAAGTTACAGCACTAATATCTCATTGGTTAATTTTGCTATCATCCATGTTATTCTTCTATCCCCTTCTCTCTCACGGGTACATCTCTCCTCTCTCCGGATACTCCTTTACTCCCATCCTTCTCAAGGGTAAATCTTAATATCTCAAGGCTGATCTCTACTCCCATATTTTCTGTCAAGGATTCCACAGACCCGCTGCAGTTTCCCACAATTCCCCTTTTTTTAATTTGTGCTAAAAATGCTGCCCTCATTGTCCGCTGCAGGGCCCTTTGCAGCAGAGAAATCATGCATGGCAACATTAGTAACACAACCACAACAATCATCAAAATGATCAGTCCTGTTTTCATTACTGATAACAACCATCCTGAAAGCCCCCAGCTACTAAACAATTTATTTAACCAATCCCATCAAAATCTTCACACCCATGTCCTTGAGCTAATAACAAAAAATCTATCACGGCCCTACTCTGCCATGTGGCATGTCTTACAGAATCTACATCTAGAAAAAGTCCACTTAAAGCCTTTTAAGTTCTGTTAGTTTGCTTAACTAGCCAGCATCCTAATTTTCTAAAATATTTAAAGCTTTTAGCTGTGCCAACACCAGATACAAGAGATCCTAAAACCCTTAACCTTGATCCCCAAAAATTTACATTACCATCACATTTTGACTCATATACACACAAAAAGTGTTTTTCTCGTCTTGCTCTTCTGTGATCTATTATCATAGATACATTGGGCGTTAAGAGAGTTAATAGTCCCAAAATACACAGTCCTCCAACAACATTAGAAGGAATTCCTGGTCAGGCTCTATCTCCACAGATCAAGAATACACCATACAGGAGGTTTTGGGGTCGCTGTTCCTAAATCATCAATGACATCCCTTGGATTCTTCTGCGAGGCATTACACCAACGAGTTTCATTTCTATAGTCACCAAGGGTAGCATTAACATTTTTCAGTTTTATCCATTCATGCTTTAGCATATTGTCCTGACACTGTTCACAAACCAACTGGATACAAGTGTCCATGGGCACAGATCCCAGCAATTCCAGTTCCTGTGGTTCAAGATCTGCTTCCAGGAGGCAATTAATCCAAGGTGCCATGTTAGTATTATTACAGTTTGATGCAATGCCTTTACACGGACCACTGTTTTGAAACAATTGTGTGATGCTGCTGTAGTCATCAAGGGGGATGCCAACCAAGCATGTGTGGAACGGGTTTTCCGGAGATGTCATAGCTAGGCATATGGAGTCCTGGTCAGTCATGTTGGCTAAAGTACTCCACATGTTAGTCTTTGTCTGTGCGGGCATCCAAAACACAGCAGCTGCAACAATCATTGTCAGGAAGATAACACAGGTTTCACGTTTCGTGCTAGCAACCATTGCGGCCCTTGATCTGTAAATACACAAGCAAAACCTCTCCCCCAGGTTATCAATTGATGTGGCCTTTTCCATTGACAATTAACTAGTGATTTGGCCATAACTAATGTAGGTTCTTTCTGATTTAGCATGGTTTTGGGTCACACTTGCAAAGTATTTCATCACATACAATGCTTTTGACAATTGGTTTTGCGGTGTTTCCCCTACTTCTCCCCCCTTTTTGTTTTAAAACAGAACAAAACCAAAACAAAAAACACAGTTCAGAAGCAGATACGTGCGTTGGACCTTGACTACGTACTCAGAATCACAAATCAACTTTGGAGGTTCCTCCTTAAAAAGCTCTAAGTAATGTAAAGCTGTGCCAAGTTCTGCTAATTGGGTTGAACCTTCAATAATTTTTACAGAATGATGCCAATTGTTATCTTCACACCAAACCACTACAGCTTTATGAGACTTCCCAGAACCATCAACAAAAACTTTGCAAGTATACAGGATCAGACCAAATACAGGTATGGTCTGTGACCTGATGTTAAAGACTTGCAGGTTCTGCAGCAATTTACATTTTACATTTATGCATGCCAAAAGCTGTGCTGTTAAGAAAACCAGCTAGTGCAATTGACAAAGACATAGATTACAAATAAAATTTAAAAAATCAGAACTAAATTTCACAAATGGTACATATATGACAAAAGGATCATGGCCTATTGAAACTGAAATTCATTCCCTGCTTTTCTTGATCAGAGTAACAAGCAGTATATCAGTCTGCTAGCAATCTCATCATACTGTCCCACAATAGCCACAGGTTGTTTCTATGTTGTAGCTATAAATAGACAAATCTGCAAGTCCAATCGAATGCAGTCAGCCTGTAAAGTTGTCATAAATTCATTCCTCAAAGTTTCTAACTCCATTTTGGCTGTCATATTTATTGGATATTGTTTTCCCTTACCAGATCGAAGTCCTGTTTCAGATCAATCAGTGTAGTATTTGCTTTATCGAAACATTGGCTGTTAATACTAGTGGAAATACAGCATTTGAAATTTCCTTGGAGATTTCTCACTTGCAGCAAGCAGATCTGTGCCATCCAAGCAGCTTCTTGTAGTCTATGCAACTAAACAGAATTCTCAGAAAATGTTATTTGAGCTTACAATTTACTAAACAAATCTTAACCTAAGAGAGGTATAGGAGTTTCTAACAACTATAAGAATTCATGTATTTAAACTTTGTTCCAAATTTGACATTCTATTGGTCTCAAAAAATGGCCTTTCTTTCATTCTCTCCCATGACCTCAAAAACTAGCATGGTGAATTTACTAAGAAGTCACTTACAACTAATTACCACAGAATAAGTCTATTAACAAATTTTTGGTTTAATGTTCCAGTTTCATTAGAACTATGGATCCACTGGTGATGCCTTTAAATTTTACCCTCAGAGTCCTTCATGCAGTATTACAGATCTCTAGCAGTAATATTGCTTGGGGGAGGGGCGCGGGGGGGAATAAAACTTCCCTCTCGCCCCCATCTGAGATGGCAAGACGTACAGCCCAGCATGAAAACACATCAGTTTGAACTCCACATCAAACCAGTCTGGCTCCACTCCACACTCAAATCAGTACCAGTCTGACCCAGAGAAGCACTGAACACTGTGACCCCCCAAAGCTGACCAGTGTGAAAAGACTGACTTCAGCAAGGAGGTAAAATTATGAGCTCTTTTCCCCAGATGTGTCAAAACCTAGGAAACAAGACAGAAGCAAAAATAAACAACACCAACAACCCCTGATTCAAAGCCGAAAAACAACACAGTGCCACAACAAAAATGGATTACAATACTTCAGGGAAAAAAAAAAAAAAAGGACAGAGCGGGGGGAGTAAAGCCCCCATTTCTCTGCTTAGCAGCGGGAAAACAGTTTTTGTTTGTTTGTTTGTTTGTTTGTTTTTCTCTCGCTGCAGTTCAGATATAGCCAAGGTCATGCATAATCATTGGTACGAAGTGGGAGGCTCTGGCAAACTCCTCAGTTACAATGAGCTGCACACAGGCCTGGGATATTTTGCTCTTTTGTTTTCCCGTTTCATTCCAACTACACTTTATATGCAATTTCAAGTAGCTCAGAAATAGTTACATTCCTTAGCTCCATTTACCTTTTACAATTTAGAGATGTCAAAAAACAGTATAAACCAGTATAATAAACATAAATCCATTAGTCTATTTTCCTAGATCCAAATCAGTTAATATTCTAGCAATTTTTAAATACAACCTCTTTCAAATTCACATCTATCATAGCATTTTAACAATTTAAATGCTTTTCTAACAGTATAAGCAATCATTCTAATGTGTAAGGATGCATCCTAAGGGGAAGCAAGGTGGAATTTTAGCAGTGGAACCAATTCCCATTTTGTAATTATCTCCCCAAACAAGATTCTTTTGGTACCAAATATGAATATGCAAACTAAAATACTGAGCTCAGATATGAAAACCATATACCAAGTTCAAATATGCAGATGGATCACAGTTACACCAGTTTAAGACAATATCTCAATTTTTTGCATTGCACCTTTGGGCCGCTTACTGCTCAGCCAGGTGGAGGTACCTCTGGGTCTCCCTGACAAAAAAAGTCAGTGCGCGCTGGACCCCCATCGGCACCTGCCGCTGCAGCGAGCTGGACTGGGCAAGGCCTTTTTTATTTTGTTTTGTTTTTTGTTTTGTTTTGTTTTGTTTTGTTTTGTTTTTTAGTGTCTCATCTGGTGCACCACAGCTGTTATTCCAAAACCAGGATTCTTTACATGATGTGCATACGGAAAAGCCAAATCCACCACACCGAGATGAGACACAGCCTGTCACAGAGTTGCGCAAGTCTGAATGCCGGAATAAAGGTAGCATGCTAGAGAAAAGAAAAAAAATAACAGCTACTACACACAAAATTTTACCATCACATTCACGCAGTAAAGAACTAAATTACTTATGATCTTCTGTATTATCACAAAATGCACATTTTGAGTCAACGGATTCTCATAATTTAACAGACTGTGAACTTATCGTACCATATAACAAAGACCTACCAAAATTGCAACATGCTTAAACAGATACCCACAAAGAAAACAGGTTAATGAGGAAAGCATCTTGCAGACTTTAGCAAGTTTACTGTGACCTGTGTGTTATCAGTTAACTCTCTCTCAGCTTGTTGACGTTCAAATTGTTCCAGCTGTAAAACTGTCTGTAATGATCTAATGATCTCTTGTAGAGATTTATTTTGTCCTGCTCTTCTCACCTTAAAAACAACATGAATTGCAACAAAATTCTATTCTCCGGACACTTTTCCCAATCATTTAACGTAAACAGCAGTGAACACTGATTTCAATATTTAACAAGATCTTCCTTCCTCATAATTCCGAGGGCTTTCCTAAG
This sequence comes from Columba livia, assembly GCF_036013475.1. Classification (NCBI taxonomy): domain Eukaryota; kingdom Metazoa; phylum Chordata; class Aves; order Columbiformes; family Columbidae; genus Columba; species Columba livia. The sequence goes on along the minus strand of NC_088641.1, from coordinate 20,427,103 downwards.
TTTTAAAACACCTCCCAATACTGATTTTTCAGGAACACAACTGAAAACAATTATTCCTGACCCCATCTTGCAAGTAAAAACCTTGAGAAGGGGGACGGAGGGGTAGAAAACAGGCTGCTTGCAGCATGACTGGGAAAAATGGGGAGAGAGTTTTACGGCACACTGAAGAACAACTAGTAAAACAATTAACTCACATTCCTAACAAGCTGCTTGATTTTCAGAGAGGCAATACACAGAAACACATAACATGTACTGTAAAAATTGCAGATAACATGTTGATAGCAAACATCAGCATTCTCTACTGTTAATTTCAGCACCGATGCTTCGTTAGCTTCTAAGTTTTCAACCTGCTTATTGATTGTCGAGGGTTAAGATTGCAGGGTGACAATAAAACCCTGGCAGATGTATTGTTAACCCCCTCTCCCCCCCAACACTTCCCCCTCCCTCTCCCCCCTTTTCACTAAGGAGAGGCGATTGGAAGGAAAAGAAGCACAGAGTGAAGAGAGTTGGAAAAAATTAAAGATGTTTTACTAATGCTACTAATAAGAATAGAGAAAATAATACAAAATATACAAAACCAATCTTGAAAGTCTCAGCAACTGCAGAGCCGGCACCCAAAGTCCTGGACTGGACCCTGCAGCCAATCGGAGCTGGATTCAGTCTCTCACTAGGCCTCAGTTCGCAGGGACGACTAGCAAGGTCCTCTTCTAATGTCGGCCATAAGCAGAAGGGAAAAGGGAAAAGCCACACGAGATCCTCGTGATCTCCCACTTTTATATGAAGTATTCACGTGAATGGAATGTTATACACAGTTGGTCAGTTTCTTGCTCACTTGCTTCTCGTCGCCCCTCTCGCGAGATGTCCATCTGTGCTTATCAATAAGTTTGCATTCCATTGCTGTGTTTACCAAAACATGTGTCTGGTTCTCCAGGAAAATGCAGCTAATATGAAGCTTTAGCTGACAGGCAAATTCACTAAAAGAGAAACTTGTTTTTAGCAAAACCAGGACATTGATGGACTCTTGAAGATGGTCAATAAATTGCATGTAATTCTCTCTGGGACCCTGAATAATAGTTGCAAATGATTTGGCTGCATTGTTGGTTTCAGGCACCTTTATCGTAGCTTGATATGCGAGGTCTGTTGACTGCCTCAGGATTTCAGAAAGTTATCGTGCCTGTAGTTGTGGTGTGTCAATTAGTGTCTCTTCCAGAAACGCACAGGGTCCCGTGGTTTAACTGTAATCGAAACTGGGGGTAAATCCCAGCTTTTTGGTAAGTTCGGTTTACGCTCTGAAACTCTACCCCCACCCTCAGGAATTTGCTCTGCAGCAGTGCGGGAGGGGGGTGGGGGCAGGCTGGGGGGGCTCAAATCCATAGGATTTGCCTGGATCTCCAGGCAAGGGGGGATAGGAAAGAAAAAAAAAAAATGTCCATTTTTTTTCTTCCGCGCGGCGGGGCAGAGGGTTGAACTGTGATCAATGGCGGTGACGCAGACGGCGGAACCGCGGTTGATGATGGTGGAGGAGAGGTTTGAGCCATGATTGATGACAGCGGAGCGGTTGGCCGAACGCACCGCTCCGACCGGTGTTTCAAGGGCCCCTCCCGAGATTGTTTATAACCCAACGCTGTTTTTTCATGTGAGTCTTTCATAGCTTTTATCTGATCTCGGGGCCACACATATGTATACGAGTCTTTCATAATTTTTTTCTGATCTCGGGGCCACACATACGTACGCTCCTCCTTTATTCCTTTTAACTTTCCAAGAAAGTGCCGTGGATCCTTATCCGTATCAGATAATATGGACTTGGGTGGTTTTGACAAATCTTTAGTAACAGGGGGGGTCGGAGCAGTACTTAATCTTGCTTTTTTCTCCAAATCTGGCCCAGGAGAGCCAGGAAGACCATCCCCCTCCGCCGCCTCTGCCTGTTGCTGTTTTAACTCTTTCAGAGTATCTAATAACAAGCGCCACATCGTTAACAGTTCAGTTGCTTCCTTGGACCCTTGGGTAGCACTAGCAAACAGTTTATCCCCCAAGTTCATCCATGGTGACACACTAAATGCTGTCACAGGATTAACCTCTAAACCTTGTGCTTTGCCCCATAGTAACATTTTTCTTAAAGTCAGTTCCGGAAGGCTAACACCCTGCTTCTTCAGAAGCAGCTTCCATGTGGATAATATAGTACCCTCTTCTTTAGATAAGTTTCACCCCCCCTGTTCCCGGGAGCTCACCTCCTCCTTAGCGAGGTGTCTTTTCAATCGATCCAGATCTTCGGCAGCTCTCCTCGGCTTCTCTCATCAGCTGTACCGGGCTCCGTCTCCACAGCTCTTCTTCGGCTGTTCACAGCTTCACGCTGTCTCCTTGTCATGCGAGATCCTCTTCAGGCAGGATCACGTTGGGGTCACCATATGTTGCGGTTGAGATGGACAAACGACATGGACCAAGTTCTTTCAAGATGAAAGTAATAGATGCCATTTATTGCTACAAGTGCATTTTTATACAATTCTACCAGTTCATGTGTCTTTTCACTATTGGTTACAAGTTACAGCACTAACATCTCATTGGTTAATTTTTCTGTCATCCATGTTATTCTTCTATCCCTTTCTCTCTCACGGGTACATCTCTCCTCTCTCCGGATACTCCTTTACTCCCATCCTTCTCAAGGGTAAATCTTAATATCTCAAGGCTGATCTTTACTCTCATATTTTCTGTTAAGGATTCCACAGACCCGCTGCAGTTTCTCACACCTTAGCACTATGTCTGAGATTCCTGCTTTGTTGTGAGAAAGAGTGGGAGGCTGCGCCTGCCTGAAGCCTTAAAATACAGACAAGCTCATCAGGCCCAGTGATCTTCCAGCAGGGCTGAACTGCTGCAGCACCTGCATCCCCGCTTGTGTCACCTCTGCCTGGGAGCTTAGGTGCTACTTCGGAGATCCCCCAGTAGAGAGGTAACTAAAATAAAACTTGCTCTTTGCAATGCATTCGTGGCCTCTGGCTCTTCTTGCGATGTGCCTGCATATGTGTATACACACGTTAAGACCCCGAATAGAAACAAAAGCCAGATTGCTCTGAACCACATCTACATCCCCCCATCACTGCTAAAACAGACAAAACTTCTCTGACAAACTGTTGTTAATAGGTTTCTTAAAAATACATACAGGAGGGATCTTAACAAAATACTGTTGTGTTTGATTAAATTTAATCCAATCCTTGTTTACCATCAACTGATCTTCTGGTGGTATCCATGCCCCACCTACCCAGTGTGTGTCATTGTTACTGCACTGTTGTAGATGGTAGCCAAATAGATTAAGAAGTTGTTAAGTGGAGTGCGGGGCCTGCTGCTGCCATCACAGTACTTGCATTTTGCTGTAACTTCTTAGCTGCTCCCAGGTAATATCACTGGCCTTGACTATGCACTCAGAATCACAAACCAGATTTAGAGGTTCCTCCCGAAAAAGCTCTAAGGCATGTAAAGCTGTGCCAAGTTCTACTAATTGGGTCGAACCTTCAATAACTTTAACAGAATGATGCCAATTGTTATCTTCGCGCCAAACCACTACAGCTTTATGAGACTTCCCTGATCCATCAACAAAAACTGTGCAAGCATGTGAGATAGGACGAAGTAAAAGTATGGTCTGTGGCCTGATGTCAAAGACATACAGATTCTGCAGCAATTTATATTTAGGTATGTGTCATGGTTTTGTTAAAAAACAAGTTTCTCTTTTAGTGAATTTGCCTGTCAGCTAAAGCCTTCATTTCATATTAGCTGCATTTTCCTGGAAAACCAGATACATGTTTTGGTAAACATAGCAATGGAATGTGAAGTTATTGATAAGCATGGATGGACATCTCGCAAGAGAGGCAACGAGAAACAGGTGACCAAGAGACTGACCAATGGAGTATAACATCCCATTCACATGAATACTTCATATAAAAGTGGGAGATCAGGAGGATCTCGTCCCTTTTTCCTTATAGCCGACATTAGGAGAGGACCTTGCTAGTCGTCCCTGTGAACTGAGGCCTAGAGAGAGACTGAATCCAGCTCCAGTTGGCTGCAGAGTCCAATCCAGGACTTTGGGTGCCAGCTCTGCAGTTGCTGGGACTTTCAAGATTGATTTTGTATATTTTGTATTATTTTCTCTATTCTTATTAGTAGCATTAATAAAATATTTTTAATTTTTCCAACTCTCTTCTCTCTGTCCTTCTTTCCCTCCCAATTGCCTGTCCTTAGTGGGAAGGGGGGAGAGGGAGGGGCTAAAGGGGGAAGGGGGGCGAGAGGAGGTTAACAATACATCTGCCAGGGTTTTATTGTCACCCCGTAATCAAACCCTCGACAGCATGCCAAAAGCTATGCTGTTAAGAAAATCAGCTAGTGCAATTTGCAAGGACATAGCTTGCGAATAAGAAAAATCAAAATCAGATTTCACAAATGGTACATATATGACAGATGGGTCATGGCCCACTAAGACCTGAATCTGTTCTCTGCCTTTTTTGATCAGAGTAATGATCAATTCCAGGGGCTGAGTAATAGTTTTACTGAAAGAATTGGGCAAAAAAATAAATTTCAAGTATATCAGTCTGTTTGAATTCTCATCATACTGTCTCACATTAGCCACAGGTTGTTTCTGTGTTGTAACTATAAATAGACAAATCTGCAAGTCCAATCAAATGCGGTCAGACTGTAAGTTTGTAATTTTGTGTGCTACCAGCTCTAATTCTCTCTGTGCTTGTGGAGTTACAGTGTGAGGAAGTGTTAAATCTGAATTTACTTTTAGCAAATTAAACAGATGCTGGAGTTCATGGTTAGAAATTCCAAGCATAGTTCGTACCCAGTTAATCGTACCCATCGGTTCCTGCAAATCATTCAATGTCTTAATGTCATTTTTAATTATCAGAGGCTGAGGTTTGATCATAGTTTCTGTTAAAATCCAGCCTAAATGTTTCCAAGGAGGCACAGTCTGCACATTTTCCTGTGCAACTTGTAAGTCATTGTCCCGGTTTTGTTAAAAACAAGACCAGTTCTCTTTTAGTGATTTTTCTTTCAGCTAAGTTCTTCTAGGTGGCTGTACTTTTCTGAGTTTTAGCCTGCATATTTTTCCTCGGATGCTGTACTCAGTGCTGATAAGAAGACCAATGGAATGCTGAAGAAGCTCATATTTAGATTTATTACTATGGTAGCCAAGAAAGACTGTTAAGTTTTCCCACGTTCTGTTGTGAGAGGGGTGTGTTTGAAGAGGGGTGGATGGAACAGGTGACTAGAACTGACCAACGGAAGTATTCCATCCCATAATTGTCATACCCCCTATATAAGAGGGTGATCACAAGGGTCACGCTCTTCGACCATGGCCGGCACCTAGAGAGCACCCTGTCTACCTGTGATCTACAGGCCTCAGGCCCTGCATCCCTGCAACCAGTTTCCGGTTTGCTGTGAAGTCCCACCCATGACTTTTGGGGGCCTGGCCTCCACCTGCTGGAGCCACATCAGCTCCACACACCCAGCTCCGCTGCTGGAGTGACGCCAACTCCACATCGAGTATTCGAGATTGATTTTGTATATTTTGTATATATTGTCTATTTATTAGTAGCATTAGTAAAAGCCTTTAGAACCTTCCAACTTGAAGTCTAAGTCTCTCTTCCTTTCTCCTTATCTTTCCTATCATCTTTCCAATCTAAAGGAAAGGGATGGCGGGAGGTAAGGGGGTAACAGGGAGAATCTGCCACAGTTTATTGCTGCCTTGCCTTAAACCGTAACAGATTTAATTGGTGACCTGTACAGGGAGCAACGAGTCCGTACGGGGAGAAACGAGACCGTACAGGGAAAACAAGACCGTATAGGGATAGAGAACGTACAGGAATCGAGATCACATAGAGAGAGTGAGCGTACAGGGATGAAATAAGAGAAACCGTGACAGGTTCTACTGGTGCCGTGACTCGGATTTGCATGAGAAATCGTGACAGATTTTATTGTGCTGGAGCAGGGATGGGGTTTTGACTGAGATGGGCTAAGAGCAATATCTGATAATTAATGTAAACAGCTTACCGGGTAGTGTAAGTCATAGAGCATCAGGCTTTGATGTGCTTGGTCTGTGTTTGAATCCTCTGGTGGGAGGAAACTTTGAGAGAAAATAAATCTGTGCGCTTTATGGGTAATAAAGCAGACAGTGGTTTGAGTTAGTTTTTAATTCTAAAGGATGTTGTTTCAAATCTATTTAGATTTAATAATGCCTTTTTGGGGGTTAATTCTTCTTTTTTATGTTTTTGTGCAGAACATTACTTTCAGAAGTAGAGATAAACTTGTTATACTAGCTGTGGTCCTGGGTTGTGTATCACTGATTTATGTGATTTTAATTAAGTTCATGATATATTTCTACTCATTGTTATCATACTTTAGGAGTATGCATTTTTTTGAATTCTCCAGTAGAAGCAGAAGAAATTAAAGAGACCTGTACCTTTTGTTTTCTCAGTTTCAGGAGTGAGATTTTAGGAGAGCTATTTAACTATTTTCTGCCTGTGTCATTAGAGCAAATTACAGATGCTTTTGGGAATTTTGAATATCCCTGGACCTTCGGGTGAAGCTTGTTGGTTTTATTGGGTCTCTGGAATGTGTGTCGGTCTTTGCTAGTGATAAAACTGTTTAGGAGGACTGTAGCAATTCTGACTCCTGCGGCAGGAGTTGCTGCTTTTAAAGCTACAAGCACCGCAGTCAATGAAATGCCCGTGACAGCTACTGCACCCCCCTCGACAGACTTTGCAGCAGCTCCAGTCCCTGACTCGGATACAGCAGCCACTACAACTGCAACGTCAGTTTCTGCATCTATTCAGACCCCCACAACATGTAATCTGGCCATTCAGACTTCAGCAGTATCGGTTGCCCCGACAACGAGGAAGCAAAAGAAAGCACAATTGGAATCCATTGTGAAGGAAGATGAAGAAGAGGAAGCAGAGGGTCCTTCTACCACAGAGCAGGGAGGGGTTGTTTCTGGAATAGAACAAGGTGATGATGAAGAAGAATCGGAGGAGAAAGAAGAGGGTCCTTCTACAGCTCCTCCCACAGCCCTTTCTAAACTCCTTCCACTGCTATCCCAGGCTACTACAGCAAAGCAACCAGTGGGTCTTTCTAAAACAAAGCAACCAGCAAAGGACGAGCTAATAGAACGCTCCTTATCTCTGAAGGAGCTGAGGACTGTGAAACAAGACTTTAGCCCTCGTGAAGGCAAGCCAATTGTCACTTGGCTCATTCGGTGCTGGGACAATGGGGCTAATAGTTTGGACTTAGATGGCAGTGAAGCCAGTCAGTTGGGATCCCTGGCCAGAGATGGTGGCATTGATAAGGCAATTGCAAAGAAGAAACAAAGTCAAAGCCTCTGGAGAAGAATTTTGTCAGCAGTAAAAGTCAGGTACCCTTTAAAAGATGATATCATATGCCGCCCAACCAAATGGACTACAATGGAGGGAGGTATTACGTATCTGAGAGAACTGGCTGTGCGAGAGATAATTTACAGTGACCCACAGACAATAATAGATCCCGATGAAGTGCCATGTACTCGAGGTATAATGCGGAAGTTTGTGCAGAGCACACCGCCATCTTATGCCGGCACTTTAGGGTTACTCACCCTTTCAAAGGACGATCTATTAACTGTGGGTGAAGTAGCAGACATGTTGCGGCAGTATGACTACACTCCTTCTTCTCCCCTACAAGCCTGTGTCACAGCTGTGGAGAAACTATGTGACAAACTGTCCAAGAGGGAGGACAGATCCTACTCGTCACATACACAGGCCCGAGCCACAGCTATTAGGAAGAGATGCCCTTTTGCAGCATCAGCCCAAGAGAAACGCAACATGTCACGAGGTGAATTATGGTTTCTTCTGCGTGACCAGGGAGAAGATATGAGTCATTGGCACAGAAAGCCCACTGCTGATGTACAAGAACAAGTACGCGAGTTGAAAAAGAAAGCTCCCAAGAGAAAAGCTGCTCCAGTTCCCAGTAGGAGGCTTTCCAGACAGAGTAGGAGGGATTCTTGTGTCTCCCTACCAGAGACTGTGCAAAGCACCAATTAGTGGGGCCCTGCCTCCAGCCAGGTGGAGGAGAGGGACAATGACAACAGAGTTTATTGGACTGTGTGGATTCGGTGGCCTCGTATGTCAGAACCACATGAGTATAAAGACCTGGTAGACACTGGTGCACAGTGTACAATGATGTCATCAAATCATAAAGGGGCAAAATCCGTCAGTATTGAAGGAGTGACTGGGGGATCTAAGGAATTGACTGTATTAGAGGCTAACGTGAGCCTAACTGGAAAGGAGTGGGAAAGGCACACTGTTTTGACTGGTCCAGATGCTCCGTGAATCCTTGGTATAGATTACCTAAGGAGTGGGTATTTTAAGGACCCAAAAGGGTATCAATGGGCCTTTGGTATAGCAGCTGTAGAGACTGAGAACATTAAACAGCTGTCTAATTTGCCTGGTCTTTCTGATGACCCTTCTGTTGTAGGACTGCTTAAGGTCGAAGAGCAACAGGTGCCGAATGCTACCATGACGGTGCACAGACGACAATACCACACCAACCGAGATTCCCTGATCCCCATTCATAAACTGATCCAACAACTGGAGAGTCAAGGAGTGATCAGTAAGACTCACTCACCTTTCAATAGTCCTATATGGCCTGTTCCAAAGCCTAATGGAGAATGGAGACGGACTGTAGATTATCGTGGCCTAAATGAAGTTACGCCACCATTAAGTGCTGCCGTGCTGGACATGTTAGAACTGCAATATGAACTGGAGTCAAAGGCAGCCAAGTGGTATGCCACAATTGACATTGCTAATGCATTTTTCTCTATTACTTTAGCAGCGGAATGGAGGCCACAGTTTGCCTTTAACTGGAGTGGTATCCAGTACACCTGGAATCGACTGCCCCAGGGGTGGTAGCAATTGGCACCTGCTGATCATCAACCATCAGCAGTGCTACAACAGAAGGATCATCTGAAAGACCAGGCAAATCAGACAGCTGTTCAATTTTCTCAGTGTCCACAGCTGCTATACCAAATGCCCACCTATACCCTTTCCGGTCCTTAAAATACCCTCTCCTGAGGTAGTTGTGGCAGGATGCAAACCCCCCTCTCTCCCCCTTCCTCCTTCATCATGGAAGGAGTAGACACATCTCCCTCTCTCTCTGCTGCAGCTTCTTTTGTTTGGCCCCAGAGCACCCTGGCCAGGGCCATTAGGAGAAGGGAGTGCCGAGGTGCCAGGGAGCCACTGGGCGCCAGCGGCCAGTGTGGGGGATGTTTGGAGGCTTCAGGGGCACCCCCACAGCCAGGGTGGGGGTGCAGAGAAGCTTCTGGAATACCTACAGTCAGATCTTATCAGCCAATAAAAAACGGGACTCTCATTGAGACTCTGCCCGTTGTCACGGGTCTCTTGGAGCACGAGCGAGATGCTGCTGCCGAGAGCCCCCCCGGGATGGAGACTCCGCTTGCCTTGCCGCCACGTGTGTGAGTAAAATTTCTCCTCACAAGATTGCGAGTGTATTTACTTTTCGTGCACATATGCACGTGTAACTTTCCATGCTCAATATGAGCACGTGTAAAATTAATCCTCGCATAATCGCGGGTGTATTTTCCTCCCGTGCTTCCACATAAGCACGTGTAACTTTCCATGCACATTTGCACATGTACTTTCCATGCTTAATACAAGCATGTGTACTTTCTGTGCACATTTGCATGTGTAACTTTCCGTGCTCAATACGAGCATGTGTATAAATTATTTCCTCGCACAATCGCGAGTGTATTTTCCTCCCGTGCTTCCACATAAGCACGTGTAATATTCCGTGCACATTTGCACATGTATTTCTCCTTGCAGGATTGCGAGTGTATTATAAATTTACCCTCGCAGAATCGCGAGTGTACACTTTCCGTACTCACTACAAGTACGTGTATCTCTTTAAAATAATCCCACACCGTGTACAGGCAAGTGTGTACTCCTCCCGGACTCAGAGATGGCTCCGGCATTGTTTTGGGTGGAGCCACATGCATGCACTCTGTGGACTGCCTGTTGTATTAGTTGCTGCCCCTTAATAATTTTCCTCAACTGATTTCCAAACCTGTATTTAAGTCACTTTTGGAGTGCTAAAACCCTGTTTCTCACCAGTTTAATAAAAGTTGTTTTGGACCCTGATGTCCCTTAAACTAAGCTCAGGGTGCCTCCATGACAGTAGTCTGTGCCAAGGATGCACGGAGCATCTGGACCAGTCACAATGGGATGCTTTTGCCAGTTTTTTCCAGTTAGATTCATTTCAACCTTTACAACAGTTAGTTCCTGGGATCCCCCAGTCACTCCAACAATATTGATGGATTGTGTTCCTTTATAATTAGAAGGAAGTATTGTACACTGAGCACCAGTGTCCACTAAAGCTTTGTACTCCTGAGGGTGTGTTGTACCAGGAGTTTTTCCTTCTATCTCACGTACTCGTTCTTGAAGTTCTGAGGTAGGTCTTCCATGCCACTTATTCATGTTTTCTCCCTGCTCACTTAGGAAGAATCACAGTGAACCTCTTTTTGTGGACTGCCTCTGTCCTCTCTCTCTCGAGATTGGAAATGCCTTTTCCTAATAGCTGAAACATAGGTTTGTACAGGTCATGAATGGTATGTCTTCTCTGAGTTCTTTGATTTCTTGCAATAGCTTTTTAAACCAGTCATCAGATTTTTCACACAGTTTCTCCACAGCAGAGACACAAGCCTGTAGAGAACCAGCAAGGCTGTCCTCAAAGCCTCAGCTGCAGCCTCAGCTGCTCAGTCACTTCAGTAATACTTTGTACACCTCCTGGTGTCCAGACCATTCCTGCCATTGACTTAGTATATGTAGGTGGTGCACTTTGTACAAATCTACGCCACAGAGGTCATGTACAATTGATTCTATCTGGGTCCGTCCCCTCTTGGCTGTTTGGTCCAAAATAGATGATCTCTCGCACAGCTAATTCTCTCAGGAACTGGATACCTCTCTCCATAGTATTCCATTTCCCTAATGTGCATATACAATCTTCCTTGTAGGGAAATCTTACTCTCACAGCTGCCAGGAGTTGGGTCCAGAGGGTAGTGGCATTAGGGTCTCTTGAAATTGCCCTATCAATGGTGGAATCTTTTGACAGAGATCCCAGCTGCCTGGCTTCACCACCTTCCAGTTCAATTGTTTCTGCCCCATTGTCCCAGCATCGGAGCAGCCAGGTTAAAATATTCTCGCCTTCATGACGACTAAAGTCTTTTTGCAGGTCTCTCAGCTCACCTGGAGAAAAGGACTGAGTGGTGGTCACTTCATCTCCTCCCTGTCCTGATGATGCCCCTTGGGTTGATGTTGGCCCTGTGGCCCCTGTGCCATCGCCTGCTTCACCAGTAGTCTTTCTAGTGACTTTCTTACAACCGGCAACTGATGCTGATATGGGTTCACCATCATTTTATTCATTTCCAGAGTCAGAATAACTGTCAAAGTGATTGCTATGGTTACAGCAGCAACAGTGCCCAGTGTGTGAAGAAGGAGGGGCTGCCTTGTTAGCCTTTGAGGCTGGAGAAGTTACATTATCTGCAGCGACCTCGGCAGAGGAACTCTGCGGAGGAGCTGTAGCTTCAGCCTGTGAAGCCGCGAGTGGGGGGGGGCGGTGGCTGCAGTGGCAGCTTTGGCTGTTTTGCTTTTTCTCGAGCTGCTAGGAGTGCTTTTTGCTAAAGCTTCCGAAGATGCACCACAAATCTCAGGACTAAAAAGAGACTCAAACCTCCTATTGAACCTCATTTCTCTTAACAGTAACACAAACTGACACACATTCAGAAAACCAGATAACACCATCACAGTTCTATCAAAGCTCCAAGGATATTCAAAGCTCTCTAAAACATTTGCAAACTGTCCTAGCGAAAAAATGAAAGTATTGTTAGTCAGCCTTTCTAAATATTCAGTTGACCAATTAGCAAACACATAGCTGTACTGCTCTTTTATGTCTCCTCGAGGTTTTTCAAGGCAAAGCAGAAACGAGTAGAAATTCATTAGCGGCTGCAGTATAACGAAATAAACCAGTGCCAAACCACACAGAATCATCATAACCATCATACAGTTTCTTGTTGTTATATAATGAATACTTCGATTCAGAAAGAAGGCCCAACACAGGTATGGGATTGTCAAGCACAATGTAGAAAATAACTGATACAACTTATGCCATAACATCTTTAAATCAGTGTAATTCACTTTGCCTTAATACCACTAAATAATGTCTGAAGCAAACAGACGTGCGAGTATCACAACTCTATGAGTTGGCACCGTGCCAAGAAAATGGAAAGGTACGTCAGAGCAGTAGAAAAGCCAAAAATCTCCAAATTTACCCCTTTCTCTCACCCCACGTTGGGCGCCAAATATCTGTCAAGGTTAAGATTGCGGGGTGACAATAAAACCCTGGCAGATGTATTGTTAACCTCCTCTCCCCCGCCCTTCCCCCGTTTGCCCCTCCCTCTCCTCCCTTCCCACTAAGGACAGGCAATTGGGAGGGAAAGAAGGACAGAGAGAAGAGAGTTGGAAAAAAATTAAAGATGTTTTACTAATGCTACTAATAAGAATAGAGAAAATAATGAAAAATATACAAAACCAATCTTGAAAGTCTCAGCAACTGCAGAGCCGGCACCCAAAGTCTTGCATTGGACTCTGCAGCCAACCGGAGCTGGATTCAGTCTCTCACTAGGCCTCAGTTCACAGGGACGACTAGCAAGGTCCTCTCCTAATGTTGGCCATAAGCAAAAGGGAAAAAGAAGGGACGAGATCCTCCTGATCTCTCACTTTTATATGAAGTATTTACGTTAATGGAATGTTATACTCCGTTGGTCAGTTTCTTGGTCACCTGTTTCTCATTGCCCCTCTCGTGAGATGTCCATCCATGCTTATCAATAACTTCGCATTCCATTGCTATGTTTACCAAAATATGTATCTGGTTTTCCAGGAAAATGCAGCTAATATGAAATGAAGGCTTTAGCTGACAGGCAAATTCACTAAAAGAGAAACTTGTTTTTTAACAAAACCAGGACAAATACTCATCTGATCCTCAGTTGGTCAGTTCTAGTCACCTGTTCCATCCACCCCTCCTCAAACACGCCCCTCTCACAACGGGATGCGGGAAAAACTTATTGGTCTTGGCTACCATAGTAATAAATCTAAACATGAATTTCTTCAGCATTCTGTTGGTCTTCTTAGCAGCACCGAGTACAGCATCCGAGGAAAAATATGCAGGCTAAAACTCAGAAAATACAGCCACCTAGAAGAACTTAGCTGAAAGAAAAATCATTAAAAGAGAACTGGTCTTGTTTTTAACAAAACCAGGACATCTACACAACAACAACGAACCATTTCTCGATTGGATTATAATGTGTGACGAAAAGTGGATTGTATATGACAACCAGCACTGACCAGCTCAGTGGTTGGACCAAGAACCTCCAAAGCACTTCCCAAAGCCAAACTTGCATCAGAAAAAGGTCTTGATCCCTGTTTGGTGGTCTGCTGATGGTCTGATCCACTGCAGCTTTCTGAATTCTAGCAAAATCATTCCAGCTGAGAAGTATGCTCAGCAAATCGATGAGATGCACCAAAAACTGCAATGCCTGCAGCCAGCATTGGTCAACAGAAAGGGCCAAATTCTTCTCCACAACAACGTCCGACCACACGTCGCACAAGCAATGCTTCCAAAGTTGAGTGAATTCGGCTACAAAGTTTTGCCTCATCCACCATATTTACCTGACCTCTCGCCAACTGACTACCACTTCTTCAAGCGTCTCGACAACTTTTTGCAGGGAAAATGCTTCCACAATCAGCAGGATGCCGAAAATGCTTTCCAAGAGTTCATCGAATGCTGAAGCACAGATTTTTATACTACGGGGATAAACAAACTTATTTCTCATTGGCAAAAATGTGTTGACTGTAATACTTCCTATTTTGATTAATAAAGGTGTGTTTGAGCCTAGTTATAATGATTTAAAATTCATGGCCCAAAACTGCAATTACTTTTGCACCAATCTAATAACTACAAGGATCTCAATACATTTATAAAACTTCTGAAAATAGTATGAAGTACTGTAAAAATTATTTGGTGTGTTGTTTACATTAGCGTGAAGCTGACACATTAGAGCAAGAGATGCAAGACAATACTCAAAAGGGATGTGTTGACATTTTATTATTCAGTGTAAGCTCTCCAGAAAATTACATCTTATTTAGTAATCTAAATCAGTCCTACAACACCTAAAGATTATTTTGCCAGATTGTACCTTTGTGAAATGCTTGTAGAATAGAGAAGGGGATTTACTTAAGAACAACTTACAAAGAACTTGTGTCATAATATATACATTGGTATTCAGTGTGCTTATTAGAGTGGGTCAAATTTAGATTTGAAGTCACTCCTCAGAATTTAAGATATGTTTTTTGAATGCTCCTACTGTCATATGGCCAGGTTTGCCAACAGTTTTAACAACTGTTGTTTTGTGCATAGGAAATGGTGTATATGTTGAGAGTAATGAACAAGCACAATGAAATATTTGTCTTCATAGGAAAAATGAGCACCCTAACATCTTCAAAAATAAGGGAAGGAATGGTGTGCCAGCATTCTTTCAATGTATGAACTGTCCCTAAACGTTTTTATTTAGTCTAGTTTTTAGACTGGTTTCCTATAAAAACTAGTAATATTCACTGGTGTTGTCCATATGTCTTTTGTATTACTTTGGAACTTGGTTTCAATAAAATTTTTAAAAGGGAAAAAGGTCTTAAACATCTCTGACTATAATAGTTGTGAAAACCAAATATGGGATGTAGGAGAGTTGTTCAAATTACTGTCCATGTCTGTTGGAAATGCAGACAGCATACCAAGTACTTTCTGTTTTCTTAGCAGCCAGGGAACTAGTTGATGTACATCAATAACAGGTAGCCACAGCATGTGTTGTCTCTTGTGTGAAAGGAATATCTTGAACTATATTAGAGGAAAGGGATGGAGTGAGAATGTATGGTTATTGCAATGTGAGCTGATACAGGCAAGGTCGCAGGAACAACCACAAACCACAGATGAAACACAAAGACTAAATTTATTTTCATTATTTCACTAACAGGGGATTCCTGAAAAAGCACCTGGGCAGAGATACACAAGTGGGAACACAGGCACTGCAGAGCTTAGTCCTTGCTAGAAGAACCCTGAGCCTGCTGGTTTTGCCTGTATATCAGGAATTCTTAATGCTTCATTTTCCTGATAATGGAACAGTACTAAAACAAGCTGGATGACAGAAACTACTGCAAATTCATACCATGATGAAAAACAAACAAACAACAAACAAACAAAAGAAGGAACTAGTGAGTATGGAAGTGGATGAAATGCTAGAGAAGATACATAATAACTTTTTTAAAAGAGAGATGACTACATTAATTCAAAATGTATTTTAGGTTATGTGTCCATAGCTTTCAGAAGCAAGTTTGCAGTTTTGCATTACAGTCAAGATAACATACTGTATAGTAAAAGTAACTTCAAATAAAATTGTGTTTTCTGAAAACTTTAAGTAATTATGGTAATGGAAAAACTGCTGTATGAAAAGAAAACTTTATTGTTTTAAAGGCTAAAAGTATGAAACCGTTGCAGACTTCTTTGGAGTAATTATTTATGGAGTTTAGAAACAGTCTATCTATGTCTATTTCTTTGTTGCCTTAAAGATACAAAAATAACACATTGTCTATGAGAATGTCTGTCACAGCAGTGGCTATATTTCCTTACACTGAGAGTCGCCCCTACATCCCTCAAATCAATTTCCCAATCTCATGGTTAGGAAAAATAAGTAGGTTTTAATCCCATGATAACAGTGAGCCAGACTGCTCCTCCTGACTACAAGTACTTCTCTGTGTCACCTACTGTGTTGTGAAAGTCTTTGCCTGTGGCCAAGGCCAGTCTCCAAAAACGTTTGGCAGTGTAGCCTTCACCCTTTTGGTTACCCACATATTAGATACTGCTGACTGCTCTGTACCTATGCAGCTGCTGGCAGGTCATCTGGAGTTTGGGATCACACTAAGTGAGAAAGAAAACCTCATGATTTGTAATGGGAAGAAAGGGCCTCCTGCAGCATCCTATGTTCAGAGGGACTCTACTAAAGGTTATGCATGCTCTGCTGCAGTCTGGTACTCTGCCTCTCACTATGTGACTTGTCCTGGATTCCTTTGCTTGACCCCACTGATCAGTGACTTAATAAGTACAAAGATAGGAAGCATAGTGAATTGCAGTTGCAGTACTTGTGAATAGGTTTATGAAATCTCAGTTAAGTGTACACAGTTTATCAAAAAAAAATAGACTGAGGAAAAGAGAGAACATTGGAGGGCTTCAGGTAGAAGACGGGATATAACCATTCTCTGAATTTGGATGATCAGAAGAATTTCAAGGACAGAAAGAACCACATGATTTTGTGTTGCATACTATGTCTACTATTATGTTGCACTGATAATGTTACATCTCAAATGTAAGGTGTTCTAAGATTTGGTTTTGTTTTTCATTGTCCTACTTTGATTTGAATGGTAATAAATTAAAATAATTTCCCTAAGTCAAGTCTGTTTTGCCTGTGATGGTTATTGCTGAATTATCTCCCCGTCTTTATCTTGCACATGAGCCTTTCATCATTTTTTTTCCCCTCTGTCCTGCTGAGGAGGTAGAGGGGTAGAGCAACTTAGTGGGCACCTAGTATCTAGCCGAGGTCAACCTATCACATTAATATGTTAAATGAAAGCAGTGGCAGTCTTTATAAGTGAGTGTCAGCTTTTAAAAGGTGGATAGGATGTGTCTTGATTGAATTCAAATAAAGCGTAGAGCTATTTGAAGCGGTTTTTTACTTTTAATGCATTGCCCCTGTATTTTGTTGTATTTGTATTTTGACACTGCCTCCAATAGCCCATCCTCCGGGCCCCGCCCATAGTGGCCGTGGCCTGATGCTGCTTCCCAGGCGGTGGGGCGCGGCGTTGTGGCGTCATCATGGGTAGTAAGATGGCGGCTGCTACTAGAATCGTTCAGGTAACGACACTGGGCCTGCGGCCCGGGGAGTGGTTGGGGCTGGGAGCTCGGCGCGGGTGGAGGGCCTCGCCTCATGCGCAGCTGCCGGGGCCTGAGGTAGCTGAGGCCCGAGGTGCCCCTGGAGAGGCCGGTGTCCTTGGCGCGGGGGAAAAAACATGCGGCGGGGTCGGCCCGGCGGCGCCGGTCATTTGACTTCGGTGCATGCTTCTCCTTTTCGTACCAAAGGATGCTATCGGGCAGCCTGCGGGCTGCCCCTATTGTGCACTGTTCAAGAGGGGAGAGTCAGCCATCTCCCTTTCTAAGTCATCCCTTTTCTCTTCAAGGTGAAAGTGAAACACAGAGTCTTCTTGAAAAGACGTGTTTCAAAAATAAGCAGTGGCTCTGAATACCAGGCTTCATAATTTATAGTGGTTTTTTTTTTTTTCTTAATGGAACTAATCAGTCCCATCCATCCAGCTGAACAAATATGTACAGGCAGAGCACAGCTAGCAATTCCTGTGCTAAAACTTTATCATTCCATTTATGCTACTGTGGTAGCTATTTCTGCATACACAGACTGCTGTGAGAAAAGGAAGAGAATGCTTATTCCTGTTCTGAACACTAGTGTGGAGGAATGCCTTTAAAGGTGAAATTTCTCCTTGGGTAAAAATAAAACTTAAGTAGTAAGTTTATTATAGTAGTGGTGTACAAAGCAGCAGTATAGAAGTGGTTGCTTAATATGTTATATGTTCCATTTTATTATTGTAAAGTTAATGTTTGTCTAGAAATATATTTCATTCTCCCTGTTTCTCCTACTACCTTGTCTTGTTCTAGGTAGTCAAGCCACATACTCCATTAATTAAGTTCCCAGACAGAAAAAGTAGTCCCAAACCTAAAAGTAAGTATTTAATCTACAGATACAACTTGTGCCACATTTCTTTGCATTTGCATTCTTATATAAGAACCAGCACACAATTGTTCTGCTTCAACTATGCAACTCAATAATTTTGAGCAAGGTTTCTGAACCATAGTTGTTTTAGTTTGAAGGCAACTCTGACTCTTTCTTTTCTGACTTTATACAACTGTGGGAACATATATAGTACATGCATGTCTTTATTTCTTAGTCAAGGCAGATTCACTAAGATTTCCAGTGTTGTTTTCTTACTTATATACTGAGTCCCATTTTTGCAAATACTAATATTTGGCTGAAGTGATAGTGCCCAAGTCAAATTGAAGCAGACTTAGTTATTTGGTGATATTTGCAGAAATGATGTTGCATTTTCCTCATCCTTTCTTTTCCTAATTGGAGAGCACAATGTCTGTGGTATTTTAAACCCTGATTATAGCTGAGAGAGCCATCCCACTATACATTTTAAGAACTGTTTTCTTGTGCTATTCATTAATACTGAGAAAAAAATAACTTGATTGCAATCTTTGACAATCTATACCTATAGTTACGTTTATATTTATAGGAACCCCAATACTGTTACATTTAAACATCAAAAGTTAATGAGTTGTATGTTTTAATATTTCTTTTGAGTCAATAAAGCATTTAAACTAAAGTAGTAGATGTTTTAAGAAGTTCTGTTGTTATTTTTACTTGTTTAGAAAGTATACCATACCATGTATTTGCCACAGCATTATCACATTTGGGATTTAACTTTTAAGTTTAGTTTGTCCATTAACATTACAAAGTATTTGTAGCGCACATCAGTGCCACTTTGGACTTACCTGTGAATTCTTCAGGAACTATTTTCTGCAATAACTTTCAGTCAGAATTTTGTATCTTTTACTCACTTCAGCCAATTGTACCACCTCTTATGCCAGTGAATTGCTTTCTCAAAGTCTTAAAAACATGTTACTTAGCTCATGTTTATCTTCGCATCAGAAGATTTTTGTGACTGTATATTTTAAGTATGTTAGACTTTTCTACCTTAATTGATTTCTGTCACCTCACTAATAAGTTGCAATCTCTCTCACTTTGCTTGAACGTTGTAGCAATAACTGTGTTTCACTGTACCAGACTGTTACTTCTACATAGCTAAACAGAGCTCTGCAGATCAAGACTATACTTTTAGGGATGTGAGTGCTTAAAAGGCCAGCTAAATTCTATTATTGTATTACTACTGCAACATGATGGTGTCAAACAGGGAAGGGAAAATTAGTAGGGACTGTATTTGAGCTTAAGCAACAGCAGTATTAGGTCAGGTATTTTTGAGTCTTGGCTTCAGGTTTTTAATTGGCTAATGCTTCTATTCCAGCTACACTTCAGACTTTAAAACATACAATAGAGGAAAATCTTAGGCATATAAAACAAATGTGGCATATAAAACAAAATTGGAGAAACTGTTTCTTTTTTTACAAATATAAGGTGTGTTGCTTCTTGAAACAAAAATACTTTGTAGTCATTACTAGCCAAAACTATTAAAATCTGTGTGTTGTTTTTTTCTGTTCCCTTTGCCTCCTGCTCTTAAATTTTAAATTTCAGCTTAATGGCATGCCCTCTGTTCAGACTGTGCTCCTTCTGATGGGTTCTCTTCCTCCTTGTTCTGTTTGGGACCTTCCTTTGTTGATGCCATTTTGTAATATTTAAAATGGGTACAGTATTGTATTGCATGTTATGGTATGTCATAGTTATGAACTTTATCTTTGCGTAAGCCTCTACCTCTTTTTCATTTGTCTGTCTTTACAGTTGCAGTAAACAAAAAGCATCACCTTAGTGGATTTTAGTTATTTATCTTAGTTATCTTTCTGCATGACGCCCTGCACACACACATTTGATACTTTATGCTTTTTCTGCAAGTACAGCTTCCCAATGAAAAGGGCTTTGTTAGGATATATACTGATTTATCTTCTGTTTCCACATCAGTATTTCTGCCACTCAGATATGCTTTCTTTTACTTTCAGAATTTTTTCACTCTGTTCTTGGTATATTTAACAACAATAAAAACAGTAGAGTCTCTTTTAATTCTTTTAAGTGTTTGTTATAATGAAGAAAATTGTCAATAACTAGTAACTTTTATTGGCTGCTCACTAATTAATTTTACAGTCTTGTTATATTTCTGTAATGGTTTCACAATCTGGGTTTTTCAGTACAGGAATCTCTACAAGCAAGTATGCCATTTCCTGATGCTTCAAAAGCACAGGAGTCTATAGGAGGCAGATCACCAGAATTTCAAAATATTTCACCTGTTATTAGACTACAAGGTATACCAGACACTTCTGAATTAGCAGGAACCTTACCTCAGAAATACAGAAGGAAACTCATGTCAGATGAAGAGATGGAATATATTCAAGTAAGCTTCATTTACTGGTGTGTATTGTCTGTATTTACCTAGTATTTATCTTATTTCTACACTTTCTTCAAAGTTTAAAATATGGTATTACATTGTCATTCATGGTAAGCGTATACTTGGATTTTTCACAGCTTTGATGCACAATACCCAAACTGCCGAATCTTAATACACAAGGTACCCAACTCTAAACACTACTGCTTAAAAAGGGACAACACACAAAATTTGAAGAACAGGAGAGATGGGTGTGAGTTTAAAATGAAGATACACAGTTTTGTTAAATGATAAGGACACCTACAGTGTGATCATGTTAGAGGAAATCAATTTTCCTGCATGTGTTGCGGTTGAGACAGACAAACGACATAGGACAAGTTCTTAAGTACAAACAGCAATGTCCATTTATTGCCACAAATGCTTTTTTATATAGTCTACCAGTTCATGTGTCTTTTTGCTATTGATTACAGGCTGCAATAGTAACATATCATTGGCTAATTTTGCTATTGTCAGTGTTACTCTTTTATTCCTTTCTTTCTCACGGGTACACCTTAGTAACTCTGGATACTCCTTTACTCCCATCTTTCTCATGGGTAGGCCTTAATATCTTCAAGGCTAATTTCTGTTCCCATACCCTCTGTCATGGAATCCATGGACCTGCTGTAGTTTCCCACACTGCATGTATATCAATAGGGTATTATAATTAGAAATAAAATTATTTATTTTTCCATGGTAATACACTTGACCTCTAGCATAAATTTTCTAACGGTGAGGTAAGTTGTAAAATAAATTTGTTGGCAAAATAAGGAATTGAGTACATTTCTGATTTCTCATAAGGATTGTAATGACTGACCTTGGCTTTGTTTTTACTTTGCGCTCTGGACAGTGAAAATAATTCTAAAACTTCTGTTTACTACTGCTGCGTTTATCAGACCTTTCTAAAGTAAGAGTCTGGTTTCTTTAGAGTGTGAGGATTGGAAGCAGCTATAATTATAAGTCACAGGTGTTGATCTTTTTGTATTCTCCCCTGAAAAAAATGGGTAGATGCTGATACTTTGACACTCCATGCATGTTCTTATACAGGTTAAAAATCAATTTCCAAGTCAGAAGTTAAAACTAGAACTCTGTAAATCTAGAACAGTGAAAAAGATTTCATCTCCATTTCTCATTCTTTTAGTGGAATATATTTAACTGTCTTCTTTTATTTTACAGCGTGGAGGTCCAGAATAAGTATGGAAGACGACTTGTTTGCCACTATTGAAGAATGAAATATACAATCATAATACGCCTTTATTGTGAATATTATTAGCTTTAATAAAACCCTATATGAAGGGTGAGAAAGTTGACACAACACACTATATTAATTTGTGATTGAGAAAGCCATCAACAGAAAATATAACTAGTATTTGATGTCCACACCATTAAAATATTTTTTTTTCTAATTAGCCATTCGCAAACATGCCAATAGAACTGAGTTGTTTTCATTAAAAAAAAAAAGAAGATGTCTCATCAGGAATAATTTTATGGGCAGGAAAGGGACACTGAAGTATTCTCAAAGATTATTAAGAGTGGTTGTTCTTAGTAGTTATACAACTGAATATTGGATCTAAGGTTGGGGAAAAAAAAAAAACACTGTTTCAGAAGAGAGCTCTTTGGGTTCAATTACAGTTAGAAGTCCACAATATAACTGGTCTCTAGGCTTAATCTGCATTAATATGCATAGTCCATAGCTGCAGCCTTTCACATGGCAGACAGAAATGAGCCTATGCATCTCAGGCTGGTAGTAGCCAACAGCCTTAGCATCAGTCATGCTGCTTTCAGCCAAGGGGCCGTGTAGTGATGTAACCTGTGGTATTGGAAAGCAGCTGCGCGTTCCCCTCCCGAGCTGTACCCCAGCCTCCTCCGGCACTGGAGATAACAGCGCGGGTTGCTTCATCAGCCCTCTTCCCCCTCGTGCTTCCTACGAGTTACCGGGAGTTAGGGACAGTGCCAGGCGGGTATCTGTGGGCGGGGCGGTGAGGGGTGGTGCCGCTGGCGGTTGCCAAGGGCGGGGCCTGGCGAGGTGGGGGTGTGCACGTGCGTGTGTACCCCCGCACCTCTTCTCCCTCCTTCCTCTTTCCCTCCATCCTCCCGTCCTAGCAGTGGTGGGTACGTGGGCGCGCGCCAAGCGCTACGAGAAAATTGACTTCTTGGGGGAGGGGCAGGTTGGTGTATGTAGAGCTCCTCAGCTCTCTCTGGTCCGTCAGGTGTGAGGGTCTCCTCTGAGGGGTCAGCTGGGCCCGGCGGATCTGGTGACGTGTCTCTTGTGACTGGAGGGGCACTGGCGGAGGGGAGTCTTCCGGCCCTAGGGCTGCCTGTAGCAGCGCGCATTCTGGCGGCTTCTGCTAGGCCCATGGCATGGCGTGGCCCGGGCCGACCCTGTTTCGCCTTCCACACGCAGTGGTGAAGCCCTGCTGAGAGGCGGGGTGGTGATACTGCGGTTATAGGGTGAGAGGGTCGGTCTCGTGCGAGGGAGGTGGTTGGGGGAGGCAGATTGTTCCCCACCACTGTGCTGAACCAGAATTTCATGGGCTCTTCCTGATTGAAGGTCCTGGTGCGGGCACCTCTCTAGCCCGAGGAGCTGGGTTCGGTGGTTCAGGGGCTGTGTTTGCTGTGCTAATGTCCGAGCCTCTGACCAGGCTCTGCTGGCGTGCAACTTGCATGCCCCTGTAGTCATGGGAGCCTCTCTCCTTAGTTTGCTACTGTTTATAAAGCAACCAAATTGTTGCTATTAAAAAGGTGTCAGAATATTTTCCCATTGTGTGATCAGGTGTATAGTTGCTCTTGACCTGCCTAATGATTTTTTTGAGCTGGCTTAATGGGTAATAGGGCAAGATTTTGTTTCTAGAGTTTTTTGTTTAAATGATTCAGTTAAGTTGTCTTTAATAATTTTTTTCAAGAAGAAAGACTAGCTTCAGTCCTACTACATTTCTGAGTTTCTGAAGGATTACCTGGTCTTGTAACTTGAAGTTTTGGTTATTTGTTAAACAGATGTATGCTTACTTTTTGAATCTTTTCTCCTGCCATACCTTTTTGACAGAATTTGACAAAAGTGATCTTAGATCTGCAAATTAGCTGTTTGAATATGCGTTTATAAAGTCTGTTTTCATAAAGTGTTTTGCTTCATACTATATGAAGAGATTACAGAAAGTTTTTGTATTAAAAATAGATTATTAGTTGTGTAATAAGTGATGGTCAAAATTGTTAATGTTGAACAAATCGAGTAGGATTCAATTGTATTATGCATATTGTTGTAAGCAGTAACTGCGCTTGTGCAAGTTTGATTATGTTTTGTAGAACCTTGTAGTAGTAGTTAAGCCAATGCCTGGATTGCCTGGATGGTGCCACAGATAACAGGACTCCCGGATGGTGCCACAGATAACAGAGCGCCCGGATGGTGCAACAGATAACAAAGTTCCAGAGATGGAAATTCCCAGCGTGTAAATGAGCTTATAACATATATAAGCACACACGAAAAGTTGAGTGGTGTGCCTGTTGGCGGAACTGAGCTTCCCCCGGTCACCCAGCGCTGTTTTGCCTAATTACCGCTTGCTAAATAAAATCGATTGATTGGCTCAAAATCGATTTATTGGCTCTTATTTATAACAAATTTTGGTGCCGTGACTCGGATTAAGGATCTCTGGGAGGGACTCCTAAACTTCAGGGAGGCGCCTCGTCCCGTTTTCAGACGGCCCTGGAGTGGACGGAGGATCGCCCTGAAACCTTAACCTCCGAACCCTAAATTTAGGTAATTAGGCAAAAGAATTGAACCCCGTAAACCTTTGTGCACGAAGAACCGGACGAAGACCCCGGGGAGGGTAAGTATAGAAAGCAATTCCGTTCGGTTGGGGTGGGTATCCTGGAGTGTGCATGAACGAGACGCCCCCCCCGCTTGGGGAGGAAGCGAAGTGAGTGTGGACCCTGCCGTAAGGCAGGGCGGGACTCTCTAGTAGTGCGGTTCTCATTGCCCGCGAGGGCGTGAGCCACGAACGAGGGGTGCGTGTGTGTGTGAAAGAAGACACTCCGGAAGATGGGACAGAGGAAGAGCAAGCCTTCTGATCCCATGGGGAAGGGACCCAAGGAGAGGTTACCGGATATTCCCCGAGATTCCCCATTGGGCCTTATGCTCAAGAATTGGGAAGGTGCAGCTTGCACGCGAAACAAAGGTAGGGAAAAAATGGTTTATTATTGCATGCATGTCTGGGGAAACCAGCAGATTAGACCAGATCATTTATTTTGGCCAATTTTTGGTTCATTTGAAGATTGGATTTGTCAGGCCCTAAATTTTTATGTAAATGATAAGGAGCCCTTTGATCCTGACGAGAGCGAATATGCGCGTTGTTGGCTACCTCCTGCGACTCGCGCTGGGATTTTTACCATAGATGAAAAAAAATCTGGCCGCAAAAAAAGGGCTCCCGAGGAACCTCCACACCCTCCCCCTCCCTATGATCCCCCGCCAGTAGCGAATCCAAGGCCCTCCTCTCCCCCTGTGCCTTCGGCTTCTGCGGAGGATTCCGATTCTTCGGGGTCAGTTAGGGGAACCCGAAGACTCACGAGGAGTCAAGCTAGGCAGCAAACGACATCAGGGGCAGGACAGCAAGCATCATCAGAAACAGGGCTATACCCATTACGAGAAATAGCGATGGGAGGTCCACAACCCGGGGTGGGATTTGTGTCAGTGCCTCTAAATTCAGGGGATGTAAGAGAATTTAAGAAGGAAATGGGGAATTTGTTATAAGATCCCTTAGGAGTTTCGGAAAGGGTAGATCAGTTTTTAGGACCTAATTGATATACCTGGGATGAACTGCAAGCTATTTTAGGGATACTATTTACCTCAGAAGAGCGGGAAATGATTCGGAGGGCTGGGATGAGAGTTTGGGACCAGCAACACCAACAAGGGCTGGGTGCTGACATTAAGTGGCCCCAGCAGCGCCCTAACTGGGATAATCAAAACCCAGAACACAGGGGCCATATGGGAGATCTCCGCACTATAATCGTCCAAGGGATTAAGGAATCTGTCCCTCGAGGGCAAAACATAAATAAAGCCTTTAATGAACAACAAAAGAAAGATGAGACTCCCACAGAATGGTTAGAAAGACTAAGAAAGAGCTTGCAGCTTTATTCCGGGATAGACCCTATGACACTGGTCGGACAAGCTCTTTTAAAAACACAGTTTGTGGCGAAGTCATGGCTGGATATTAGAAAGAAGTTAGAAAAGTTGGAAGATTGGCAAGAGAAAGGGTTGGATGAGTTGCTAAGAGAAGCACAGAAGGTTTATGTGAGAAGGGAGGAAGAGACTCAGAAGAGGCAAGCTAAAATTTTAGTAGCGGCAGTTCGAGAGGGACAGAGGACGGCTCCACAGAAGGGAGGGCCACCACGCATAGGTGGGAATGGGCCACCTCGGGGAAGTCAAGTTGGACTGAAGGATTTGAAGGAAATCGAATGTTTTTACTGTCAGAGGAAGGGACATATGCGAAGGAGCTGTAGGAAACGTATACAGGATGAGAAAATGTATTATGCTGAGTAGGGGTGTCAGGGGCTCTATCTGCTGGGGACTCCTAAAACAACAGAGCCCTTGATAAAATTAAAGTCAGGTCCCCAGTGCCAGGAAATGGAATTCCTGGTAGATTCGGGGGCAGAAAGATCTATTGTCCAAACTGTGCCTCGGGGATGTGCTCCATCTTCGGAGAAAATAGAAGTAATAGGAGCAAAAGGAGACCCCTTTTCTGTATTAGTAATTAAAGGGGTAGAAATAGAATCCCCATCCCGAATAGGGATAGGGTCCCTTTTATTAGTGCCTGAAGCTGAATATAACCTATTAGGAAGGGATTTAATGGTCGAATTGGGAATTAGTTTGGAAATAAAAGATCGGGAATTGAAAGTAAAACTGTACCAAGGTAAGAGAGGATTTAGAAGAAGAAGAGGAGTTTTTATGTGGATCATCACAGGTAGTGGACGGGAAAAGGAAGTCAGGATACGCTATAATAGATGGAAACAGCTGGACAACTAAGGAGTCAGGTCCCCTTAACTCAGGATGGTCGGCGCAGGCTTGTGAGCTGTTCGCAGTATTGAGGGCATTACAGTTGTTAAAAGATAAGAGAGGAACAATATTTACAGATTCTAAATATGCATTTGGGGTGGTTCACATGTTCGGAAAAATTTGGGAAGAGAGGGGACTGATGAATTCTCAGGGTAAAGGATTAATACATGAGACCTTAATAAAGCAAACTTTGGAGGCATTAAGAGGGCCCAAACAAATCGCGGTAGTTTATGTAAAGGGCCATTGGAAGGGAACCTCCACACAAATAAGAGGGAATAATTTAGCAGATGAGGAAGCTAAGAAAGCTGCGTTGCTGGTAATAAAAGAAATGGGCAGCTGGAATCAGCAGCTTCCAAAAGTGTTAGAATGGAAGAAACCTTTTTGCACTCTTTTCTTAATATTAAGGACATTCTTAAAACTAGTTAACACGTCAGTGTATTAGTTTTTAAACTTCAAGGTATTTTCTGGAGCTTTTACTTAATAAGAATAAAACTTTGTTATTGTGCAATATTTGTTCATTAGTTTAAAAATGGTCACCTTTAAGAGTTGGTCCCATATAAATGTATCTTCTGTCAGGGAGTTTTAAATTCCAGATTTCTTTTTTTTTTTTTTTTTTTTTTTGTTACTTTGTATTTTGAAATCTGTTTTCCTATGTGCTTGTACTCTGTGCCTTCAGCTTGTGCACTTTGCAACTTTATAGACCATATTTTGTTACTGCAAAATGTGTTCTTGAGGCAAAACTTGGCATGAACAAACATGCTGCAAAGTTGCACTTTTCTCTTGCTTTAATGGGAGGTGAATCTGAGAAAAAAGTCGAACCTATCACCGTCACTAATCGTTACTTGGAAGTTTGTCCCCTTTTATTTTACATGCGTTTTAGTGTTCAGTGTGGGGACCAACTCTTGCAGAACCCCTTTCATTGACTTTTCAGTGGCTTCCATAATCGCAATAGATTGAGGTGTGAATTCCAGACTGAATAAGATACTAAGATGTGTTTGATGCTGTGCTATGTAGAAATATTTGGGGCAAATTCTCGGGTTTTGTAGGTCTGCAAAGTGCATCTCTGGCAGCACGAACCAGACTTGCAGCTGGTTGATCAGTGAACAGTGGCACCTGTCCAAGGTCACTTTGTGGCTCCTGTGCCGTTTCTCCTGTCCAGGGGACGCGAGCAGAGTGGGGGGGGGGAGGTGTTGTCCCTGCCGCATATGTTCTTTGTCTTTTTCCTGCGTTGTGTGGTGAAGTCCCGCGGGCCCTTTTGTGCTTGTGTGGCTTTGTTGCGCAGTGCAGGGGGGAGAGATGGAGGGTGTGTGCAGCAGGGGTGGCATTTCTTTTTCATTCTGCTTTGTAGCCAGACAAGAACTGTCAAAGCGAGGTCTGGTGGTCCAGAGACCACCTTTAGATATAGCAATACATCGTATCAAACCAGGAAATCAAGTATTCATAAAAACATGGAGGGAATCATCGCTAACCCCTCCTGGGAGGGACCTTTCCTTGTTTTACTCACCACAGATACCGCAGTCCGCACCGCGGAAAGAGGATGGACACACGCTAGTCGAGTAAAAGGTCCTATACTGCACACAGACTGGGAAGTCACTGGGAAACTGGATGAGTTGAAGCTGACCTTCAAGAGGAAACAGACACGTGATGCATAGCCCTGGATACTAGGCTTTTTATGGACAATTGTAAGGAATTACATAAGTCGCACATCGCATGTCCTGTATGTAAGCAATGCAATCCGTGGGTACGTTGAGTGTGTCACGGGTGCGGGATACAGCAGTGAAAAAAGTTTCCTTATGTTGAACGATGGTGTAATGAGTGTTGGGGAAAAACCTTAGATACCATTAGGATATTAATAATCACCGATAAGTCCAGACATTTGGGAAATAACCAAGAGGAAGTGTTCCAAACCCTGTGAGGATTCGGGACAGTGGCCAAACCCTTGTATTTGAAAATAGCCCTATTGGGTTGAGTATTGGAAAGTCGGTTGTGACAGAACAAGGAGAGAATTCAGGAGGCAGTTCCCTGAAGACTACAACTGCTGCTGAGAAGATAACTTACCCGGCTATTCTGAAGCAACAGAGTAGGCCCAGGGCAAGGCAGAGGGGTATCCTTGTGGGGATTGGCAAGTGCCTCCGAAGACTTCTAAAATAAAGCAGCTCCGTTAAGCAGAACAACCCTCAACAAAATGAACCTCCACTGGCTGATTTTCAGCCAACCAGGGGCCGGGTCGCTCTCCCTAATCCTCCTTACCTTACCGGTAATAATAGCAATAAACCAGGGGAGTTCCCACCTGCTGCGATTGAGAGACAGGGACATTGAGAGACAGGGACGCAGCTTGATGCAAGCAAGGTGTCCGCTTTATTGTTTGGCAAACATACATTTATATAGTCTAAGGCACACATGTTTCATGCTGATTGGCTAATCACTTTAACAGACATTAAGCCAGCTAAGGCGGGAATGTTGGTCAGGCAGTGTTCGCATGGTAACAAGATCGTTATCTCGTAGTCACAAGCTGTCCCCCGCTCCAGGGCGCAGGCACCCCCACCGACCACAAGTTCCCCGCCTCCAAGTCGCGCCTCACAACTACCGCAACACTTAACTTTATTCATACAGCAAACTAGCCTATTAACTCCAAATACAGAAAACTAACTCATCAACTCTAAATTCAGACAACCCACATCTCCCCCTTTTTGTTTTAATTAACTGACCCTCCCAAGGTCCGCGAACGACCAACTCGAGGACATCTTATTTCACTAACAGCTCCGTACTGGGGGTTTTCGTAATTTCTTTCTGATCTTGGTCCGCTCCTTGCTGCACAAGGAAAATCTTGTTCATTGAAGCAGTTATTGATTTTTGCAAGCATTGTAACACACATGGGATTGCTATTAATAATGCACAAATCATTAAAAGAACAGAAACTCATTTGAATGTCTTTGGCGCATTCAATCTTAGAATATAAAATGTCCCCAGACCTTTGTGCTACAATTTTCCCCCAATCGTTAGAATAATAATCATACCGGGGAGAATATTCTGTCTCTCTACCTGTTATCAATAACACCTGAACTGTATTCCACTCAATTGTTAGGCAGTTATCACACCAGCGTCCTACTGTATGGCGATTTAGCCACTGTGATTTTCCACAATTAGCACAAATTCTACAAATCCACGGATTACATTTTTCACATTGGGGACATTTAAGCTCCCATTCGTTAACCTCTGGAACAGAGTTCATTCAATTATTGATAGGTAGTGTCTTCTATATCAGTCGCAGGATCAGGACCAGGAATGTCTTCAGGAGGCTGCTGCAGTGTCTCTCGAAAAGGTCTCACGTTTTTAGCTGGGATCCAGCGGGGGCCTCTTTCTGTGGAAACACAAGCATAGCCTCTTCCCCACGTGACAAGGGGATAGGGTCCCATTATCTTACCTGTTTCGGGGTCCCGGATCAATACTGTCGGCTTAATCTTGGGTTCAAAAAGGGTGTTTGTGCTAAAATGGCGAACCACTGGAGGATTGCTGTCTAATAGGGAACAATTCAAAAAGTTAAAAACATACAAGGCTTTCTGTATTCGCTCCTCTGGCGTAGCGGCTCCTATTCCCCCTTTTTGTTTTAATAACAGGCGTTTTAAGGTTTGGTGGGAACGTTCTATTAAAGCTTGTCCCGTAGGAGAGTGAGGGATACCTGTAACGTGTGATATACCCCAAGAGGCAAAAAAGGTTGTTAAGGTTTTAGATACATATGCGGGGCCATTGTCAGTTTTAATTTGAGAGGGTACCCCTAAAGTAGCAAAAGCGCGCATTAGATGTTTTTGCACATCACGTGCTTTTTCTCCTATATGACAGGAGGCAAATAACATTCCCGAAAATGTATCAATAGAGCAATGAACAAACTTTAAACGACCAAATTCAGCAAAATGAGTGACATCTGTTTGCCAGAGTTGAAGGCTCTGTAGCCCTCTGGGGTTGACTCCTTCTGCTATAGAAGGGAAAGAGTGCCTTTGACAATCAGGACACACCGCAATGATATTATGGGCTTGTTGTATAGTGAGGTCAAATTGACGCTTAAGGCCTGCAGCGTTTTGATGAAAAAAGGAGTGGCTGAGTTTAGCTTGCGCTAATCGATCTGGTAACACCTGCACCGGTAGCGTAAGCAAATCCGCTTGTCGGTTCCCTTCTGCAATAAAACCAGGTAGAGAAGTGTGAGATCGAACATGCATAATAAAATAAGGGTGAAGACGGGAGTTTAACAGAAAGATGAGTTCTTGTAACAAATTAAATAGTGCCGTATGAGAAACATCTCGTAGCACAGAAGTCTCTGCTCGGCTAACAATTCCTGCAACATAAGCAGAATCAGTGATTATATTGAGAGGAATAGACCATTTTCGAAACACTCGAACAACTGCAGACAATTCTACTATTTGAGGAGAACCCTGTACAGTCTCTACATCTGAGTTCCACTGTTCCCGATGGTCATCCCACCAAAGGATAACAGACTTGTGAGATTTGCCAGACCCATCCGTGAATACAGTGAGGGCTTGTAAAGGCTGGTCACTCCGCTTTGGAATAGGTAAAAGGTAAAAATCAACGCTTAACAGTTTGTGAGAAGGCGGATGAGAAGTGAGTTGGCCTGCATAGCCAGTTAGAGCTATGCCTAGTGCATCTGATTGTTGTTGTAACCATTGCAGGTAAACACTTGTTACTGGCATACATATAAGGATAAAGTCCGTGCCCGCCAGGGTAAGTAATCGCTGTCGAGCCCTGATGATTAAAGATGCAAACATTTCATGCTGGGTAGAAATCGTTTTTGTGGCTT
The DNA here is from genome assembly GCF_036013475.1 of Columba livia. Taxonomy (NCBI): domain Eukaryota; kingdom Metazoa; phylum Chordata; class Aves; order Columbiformes; family Columbidae; genus Columba; species Columba livia. The sequence goes on along the minus strand of NC_088641.1, from coordinate 20,395,911 downwards.
GGTTAGGTAAAAAAATCCATTCAATAATCAATAAAGGGTCCGTTTTCTGGCAGTCCCATTGGAAAATACGTGCATGAGGCTGTCGAGCAGGGTTAAGGATGATTAATTGAAAAGGCAATTCTGGTTCCCATCGATGCGCTTGTCTGGAGGTAATTGCTGCCGCAGCTTTATGCAAGGAAGCTATGGCTTCAGGATTAAGAGTTCGTGGAGCGTTTAAGTTCGAGCTTCCTTTAAGCATTTCAAATAAGGGACGAAGATCCACATTAGTGATTCCTAACAATGGTCTGACCCAATTGATTGTTCCCAGCAGTTTTTGCACGTCATGTAAATTCTTTACATTCGCCTGTATTTGTAAAGGTTGCGGAGCAATAGTCTGAGCCCTTATACGCCACCCTAAGTATTTCCAAGGTGGCACTTTTTGAATTTTTTCTGGTGCAATACAGAGGTCTGCTGATTTTACAGCAGCCATGACAAGGGCTACAGCTTCCTCCATGACTTCATGGTGCTGTGCTGCCACTAGAATGTCATCCATATAATGATATAACAATGCAGCAGGTACCACAGTTCTGACAGGACTAAGTATTTTTGCTACATACCATTGGCATATTGTAGGGCTATTTTTCATTCCCTGCGGTAGCACAACCCACTGGTATCTTTGCAAAGGGGCTTGCATGTTGACGCTAGGAACCGAAAAGGCAAATTTAGGAGCATCATCTGGATGCAATGGAATGTTGAAAAAACAATCTTTGAGGTCTATGATGGTTAAAGGCCAATCTCTAGGGATCATGGCGGGTGACGGAAGCCCAGGTTGCAGGGCCCCCATGTCTTCCATAGCGTCATTAATTTTTCTGAGGTCATGGAGCAAGTGCCACTTGCCAGTCAGTTTTTTAATAACAAAAACGGGCGAGTTCCAAGGACTCGTAGAGGGTACAATATGTCCCATAGATAGTTGTTCATTAACTATTTCTTGGAGGGCGTGAAGTTTTTCCAGCGGCAGGGACCATTGATCAATCCAAATAGGAGTATCTGTTTTCCAAGTTAACTTTAGGGTTTCACGCCCCTCAATGGCCCCACCTAAAAATGTGTCTGGATAGACATCTCCCACTGAGACAACACATCATGCCCCCACAAGACCATAGGTACTGGTAAGATAAACGGTTTGACTGAGGCAACTTGTCCTTCTGAATTTTGAACTTGTATTATTTCTGCGCTTTGGCGGCTAGCTCCATACCCCCCAATTCCTGCTAATGTCTGAGAGACATCAGCTAAAGGCCACCTAGAAGGCCACTTTGCTTGAGAAATAACGGTAACATCTGCACCTGTATCAATAATTCCACTTAACATGACTTGTTGACCTTCGCGAATGAGGGTGCATTGACATATAGGACGTTTTTGTGAGATGGCTTGAACCCATAAAATTAGTGGTTCTCCCGTAGATCCAAAACTTCCCTGTCTCTGTGGGAGCAATTGGTCAGGGATTGGGACATAGTCTTCCTTAGGGATCAGTATCAATTGAGCAATACGACTTCCCTCTGGCACTGTACAAGGAGGAAACGGGGTCCAGGCCATAATTTTAATTTCTGAATTACTGTCAGGATCGATTACTCCGGGCAATACAAAAAGTCCTGACAGAGTGGTGGACGATCTTCCTAATAATAAAGCCTGCGTTCGAGGGGGCAAAGGACCTGCAATTTTGGTAGGCAGTAAGTGAACAGAGGAATCAAGTAGCGTTACTGTGTGGGTGGTTGCCAGGTCCAGGCCGGCGCTCCCTGCTGTTGCTGGGCGGAGACTGGAAACACTCCTGTTTCCCCCCCCGGCGTTTGTGGGGGCGCTGGTCGCGGAACTTGTGTCTGTGCGCGCCGCGGTCCCGCGCTCTGCAATCGGTTTCCCTGTATGGGGCGCCCTTGAGAGTCGTATTTAGATCTACATTGATTAGCATAGTGGCGCCCTTTTTGGCACTTAGGACAAACTCCAGGTATTTGGGGTCGTTTCCCAGCATTGGCACTAAAGCAATCTTTTTTAAGGTGTCCCGGTTTTCCACACCCATAGCAGTTTCGCTGTGGGTCGGCGCCCATCGGGCCGTGCATGGCTGCAAAAGCAGCAGCCATGGCCTCATATTTATGATCCATAGTGCCAATTCTATTACAGGATTCCACCATTTCAATTAAGGTGGGGTTTTGATTTGGGAGAGACTTTAAGAGCTTTTTACAATCGGCGTTAGCGTTTTCCACAGCCATTTTAAGGAGTAAAATCTCCCGAGCCTGTACGTTATCAACTTGCCGCTCTAAGGCTTGTTTTAATCTATCTATAAACTGCATATACGGCTCACGGGGTTCCTGAGTGATACTAGTGAATGCTTTTTGGGGTCTGCCAGAGTCAGGAACTCTCAACAAGGCCCTTTTCGCTTCTTCTCTGCCTGCTTCCAAAGCCTCCCGAGGAATGTCCCTAGCTTGGGCTGCCGGGTCCAAAAACTGCCCTGTTCCTGTGAGGTGCTCTATAGTCAATGCAGCTAAGGCGGCATTAGCATGTCCTGCATAACCCAGCAAAACTGTCTGCAATCCCATTCTCCATTGAGACTCCCACATTGTATATTGTGTTTGGGTTAATAACAACCGCGCGAGAGATTTTAAATCACGTGGGGTCATGACATATGTATCGAATACAGAAGATAAAAGGCTTGCAAAATAAGGGGAAGACAACCCATGCTCGGTAACTGTACAGTGCAACTCCTTAATGACCGAAAAAGAAAGAGCTTCCCACTGAGCCTGAGCCCCCCCCCGTCCTTGGTATATAACGGGGGCTACTATAGTTCTGGCTATTTCCAACTCCCCTTCGTTTATCGCTTGGCGCTTAATCTTTCCCCAAACCTCATGAGGATCAGGGGGAAAAAGATCAGGTTCCTTTTCAGGGTCAATCGGACCCGGGTCAAAGGGATCACCCTCCGGGGGATATCCAGCAGCACAAGCTAACGGTGGCGCAGAGGGTTCCGCCCCACCAGCGATTTTAGAAGGGCAGGGGGGAGGTGACTGAGCTCCCTCCTTGGAGCCTCGCTGATTTTGCTCTTGTGCCTTTATGGTTTCAAAGATTTTTCTCCAACTGGGGAGCATATACTGCGCTTCCTCATCTCCTGAGGTAGCTGCGTCCCATAACTTTACCCCCACATCGTCCCAAAGTTCACGCGTAAAAATAGAAGAAGCAGTCACCGCGGGGATCTTAACCTGCACCCATTTAAGGATTAACTTAAGATCTTGTTCCGAAAGAGTCTTTTTCCCATGCTTCTTAAGTAGAGCTTTCATAAGCTCGTAAACGTCTCTCTCAGGGAAAGACTCTTGATTCCCCATTTTGCTAGTTTCCCGCAGCTCACCTCTCGTTCCAGACAGAGGGATTGTTTGGCCGGACAGCTTATCCTGCTTCCTTTCAGCAGCTCATTCCACGTTCTGCGGGACTCGCAACATGCCACCAGGTAGGTGGTTTTTCAATCCTCGGCGGTTTCGTCGCTGACGATCACGTCGGAGGTCACCAATTTGCCGCGATTGAGAGACGGGGACGCAGCTTGATGCAAGCAAGGTGTCCGCTTTATTGTTTGGCAAACATACATTTATATAGTCTAAGGCACACATGTTTCATGCTGATTGGCTAATCACTTTAACAGACATTAAGCTAGCTAAGGCGGGAATGTTGGTCAGGCAGTGTTCGCATGGTAACAAGATCGTTATCTCGTAGTCACAAGCTGTCCCCCGCTCCAGGGCGCAGGCACCCCCACCGACCACAAGCTCCCGGCCTGCAAGTCGCGCCTCACAACTACCGCAACACTTAACTTTATTCATACAGCAAACTAGCCTATTAACTCCAAATACAGAAAACTAACTCATCAACTCTAAATTCAGACAACCCACACCCACCAACCTTTTAAATGGACTCTCTATCGATGGGAGGACCAAACGATAATACAACAGACCACATCAGGGTCACCTTCTTTTACTGCAACCTTATGCCAATTAGTTCAGATTGAGCCATGCCTTAAAAAAATAGGGTTTTATATGTGCCCCAGCACAGGGCCCTCGTATTGTAATACCCCAGGACACTATTACTGCGCTTACTGGGGGTGTGAAACGATTGCTTCAAACTGGCCAATTCCTCGGGCAAATACTGATAAGTTCTTAAGGGTTGGATGGGGACCTGCAGGGTGCACTCCTCCCTCGGGAGAAATGAGTTCCCTACAATTAGCTCCCCGTGGGTACACCCCACCCGACGGCAACTGTGAATATATATTCCTTAACGTAACAGATCCTGAACATAGTGGATGGTTTGTTGGAAAAACCTGGGGAATGCGATATTATCAACCGGGTGCTGATAGAGGAGGCATGTTTCTCATAAAGAAAGAAGAAGTTAAACCGACCCCTCGAGCGATAGGTCCCAATCCAGTAGTAAAATCCCCTCCCCCTCTAGGTAGGGAGACAAAGACAGTAGAGAAGGAGAATATAATAGTAATAGAGGAAACTGTCACTGAAGCCTTGAAATCTCTGAATACTGAAGCCTCAGAATCTTTGAATCCTCTATGGGGAATTATCCTGGCTGCTTATCAAACCCTAAACTATACTCAACCCAACTTAACCACTGGTTGCTGGTTGTGTTATAATGTTAATCCACCCCTTTTATGAAGCTATAGGGGATAATCGTCGGTATACCATAAACAAGGAGTCTGTGCCTATTCAATGTCCTTGGGAAAAGCAGAAAAGAGGGATAACTATGCAACATGTAACTGGGATAGGGACTTGTATAGGTAAAGTACCAAATTCCAAGAGACCACTTTGTGGGAATATCGTACCGAGCCTTAATGAAACCACAGGATATATTATTCCCCCGAATGGAACAAAATGGATATGTTCTAGGACGGGACTTACTCCATGTGTGTCTTTAAAGGTGTTCAACAGTTCCCGAGAGTATTGCATGTTAGTTACCATCATCCCAAGGATATTGTATCATCAAGAAAATGTAATGTATGATATTTGGGATACAGGTCTCCATCGTACCAAACGGGAATCCATTACAGCCATTACTATAGCCACGTTGCTAGGGTTAGGGGTAGCCGGAGCAGGAACAGGGATAGCTTCACTTGTTCAACAAAATCAAGGATTCAATTCCTTGAAGACTGCGATAGATGAGGACCTAGAGAGAATTGAAAACTCCATAACCGCCTTAGAGAGATCTCTAACCTCGCTATCTGAAGTGGTGTTGCAAAACAGGAGAGGGATGGATCTCCTTTTCTTACAGCAAGGTGGACTATGCGCAGCCTTGAAGGAAGAGTGTTGTTTTTATGCAGATCACACAGGGGTAGTCCGAGACTCGATGGCAAAATTAAGGGAGAGACTGGAACAGAGAAAAAGGGAAAGAGAAGCTGCAAAAGGGGTGGTATGAGTCTTGGTTTATTCAGTCCCCGTGGCTAACTACATTGCTATCCACAATAGCTGGACCCTTGATGATATTATTACTCACCCTAACCTTTGGACCCTGTATCCTAAATCGACTTATTGGACTAGTTAAAAACTGTGTAGAGCGGGTACACCTTATGCTGCTACAGAAACATGGAACTGATGAAGAAGCTGAAATGACCTTACTAGCCCGAAAAGCGGTAACTCGATTTGATCAACAAATAAATGAGTAAAAAAAAAAAAAAGGGGGGGAATTGTAATAAGTGATGGTCAAAATTGTTAATGTTGAACAAATCGAGTAGGATTCAATTATATTATGCATATTGTTGTAAGCAGTAACTGCGCTTGTGCAAGTTTGATTATGTTTTGTAGAACCTTGTAGTAGTAGTTAAGCCAATGCCTGGATTGCCTGGATGGTGCCACAGATAACAGGACTCCCGGATGGTGCCACAGATAACAGGACTCCCGGATGGTGCAACAGATAACAAAGTTCCAGAGACGGAAATTCCCAGCGTGTGAACGAGCTTATAACATGTATAAGCACACATGAAAAGTTGAGTGGTGTGCCTGTTGGCGGAACTGAGCTTCCCCCGGTCACCCAGCACTGTTTTGCCTAATTACCGCTTGCTCAATAAAATCGATTGATTGGCTCAAAATCGATTTATTGGCTCTTATTTATAACAAGTTGTACTTTGTGAGGGAAGAAAAATGTATGTTATGGTACTTTGGTTATTTAAAAGGCCTGCTTTACTAAGTGAATTAAACCATATAAACAGTAAGCAACTTTGTTTGATACACTTATCATTTTAGCATTATAATACTGTTCCTGTATGGTCACTATTAGTAGCAACTGTTGTGAAAAACATTCTTGTTTGTATCAGAATATTTTCTTTTATCATCTGGAAATATCAGTGACAGGATTCTGGACTTGAAAACTTCAGGTCAGTAGATCATTGAGGTAGAATGATTCTACTAAAACTAGCATACTCTAAACTTGGGTTCACTTAAAGTCCTAAAACAACTGTCAATTACTTTGGCTTCATTTTTCCCTGGGGAGAAGCTCTTCAGTGGTATATTAAGCTTTGTGGATACAAAGCATTTAATGCTGCCAGTTTGCATCCTGTCTGTTTTCAACCATCATGACTGGTTTTAAGCTTTCATAACAGCTAATACTGTGGAGACAATTATCTTTTTTCTTTCTCCCCTAAAAAAAACAAAAAGGAGAATTTTCTCCACAGCATAAACAAACAAACAAAACCCCAACCCAACAAAACAAAAACCAAAACAAACACAAAAAACACACCACCTCACCACCTAGCTGGTAAAGCACTAAAACTCCCATCTTAAATAACACTAAAGAATGTATCTGCTACTGTTGAGGCAGATGGCTTACCTTTACATAGTATGAAACACTAATTTTCAGATTAAACTGGGACAGAGATCATATGCAAAAGCTATTGCATTTTAAAACAAATGCATGCTGCAGAAGCTGTGCTTGCTTTGCTTTTATAAATTCATGTGTTAACTTCCCACATCATAGTAACTTGGCTGAGAAAAAGTAGCTCAATTATTTTAGTGTAAGGCTTAGTAGAAGATTGCTTTCCAAACTGCAGGGACAGAAAAAAACAGTGGAAATATCTGCATGCATAGTATATATATTTATAACTGGCTGGCTTGTCAATTTAAATGGAATAAAAATACAAACATAGCACGGAATAATAACTTTTACAGCACTGACTTCAGAATACCTTTTTGTACTGATGAATCTGTGTGCCTTAAATATGTAAGACAGATGAGAATGTTTATCTTGGTTTTCAGATGGAATCATAGAATCATTTTGGCTGGAACAGACCCTCAAGATCAAGTCCAACCATTAACCTAACTCTTTCACTAAGCCATGTCCCTAAGAACATGGTACTGTTTTGTCTGAATAAATCCTTTCTTCTCAGCAAAGTGCAAAATAGGCCTTACCTTGCAAGTATTCAGTGTAGTTTGTAGTTGCTTTTGGTAAATATGAGCAGAACTTTACAGCTTAAAATTTTAGCAAATCCAGCTTACCAAGTAACATGAAGCAAAGAGTATATTAAAAATCATACAACCTTATGTCTCTAAATAATTCATTATATTTAGTGTGCATCTACTAAAGCTAAATGATTAATATTGAACTTGAATTGGGCTCATCCAGTGACCTGTAAGTAGTAAAACCATTGCCATACAGCTCATTTATTTAGCAGGGAGAGCTCAAAGTGGGCTCATCCAGGCTGTCATATTTATAGAATGAAGTGGTTGACTTGTGGTCAAATTGCATACAGTAGTGTCACCGTTTACTGCAAGGTGACAATAAACTGTGGCAGATGCTCTCTGTTAACCCCCTCCCATTACCCCCCTCCCCCAGCCCTCCCCACCAAGGAAAGGCAATAGGAGGAAGAGAGAGACTTGCAAGTTGGAAAAAGTTAAAAATGCTTTACTAATGCTACTAATAAAATAGAGAAAATAATACAAAATATACAAAACCAATCTTGAATTTCCCAACGCAGTGGTAGAGCCAGATTGCTCCAGCGGCTGCAGGGCAGACACCTGGAAGTCCTGGACTGGACTCCACAGCAAACTGGAACTGGATTCAGGGATGCAGGATCTGGAACCAGGCCTTGGATAGCAGGGAAGACAGGCAGGGTCCTCTTCAGATGCCAGCCATAGTCAAAGAGAGCAAGACCCTTGTGATTTCCCACTTTTATATGGTGTTATGACGTGGATGGGATGGAATACTCAGTTGTTTGATTTTGGTCACCTGTTCTGTTCACCCCTCCTTGCAAATATGCGCCTCTCATTTATTGGACATGCATTTTTATCAGTAACCCTGGCTGCCATAGCAATTAGTCTAAACGTGGGTCTCTTCTGCATACCATTGCTTCCATTATCAGGTCCTGTCTGCAAAAACATGCAGCCAAATTCAGAAAAGTGCAGTTACTTAGAAGAACTTAGGTGATAGGAAAATTCACTAAAAGAGAAACTGGTCTTGTTTTTAACAAAACCAGGACAAGTAAGAAAAGTATGCACGAGACTCCCTGTGCCCACAAGTTAATGGTATTCAGTGTGCCGTTCTGCTTCCTTGTGGGTCTCCTGGAAGGAGTTCTTGGCCTGGTTATGGCTCTGGAGCCGGGACCAAACTGCTGCTTGTTTGGCTGGGGGGAAGTAGAGTACATCTGCCACACCCTCATCTGCTAAGCGGGTCACCTTGTTATAGAAGGAGATCAGGTTAGTCAAGCAGGACCTGCCTTTTATAAACCCATGCTGACTGGGCCTGATCACTTGGTTGTACTGTATGTGCCATGTGATGGCCCAAACGGTGGCTGTTCAGGTCTCCGGCTGCAGGGAGTGCCAGAGCCTGCTGCTGCCGGGGGAGGGAGGCCAGCACTCCACCTGTGTGAGGTGTGAGCAGGTGCAAGACCTGCTCGACATGGTTGTGAAACTTAAGGAGGAGGTTGAGACGCTGAGGAACATCAGGGAGTGCGAAAGGGAGATCGACTGGTGGAGTAACACCCTGACGTGCCAGTCGGAAAGGTCCCAGGGAGGTACCCCCCAAAAAGGAGATGGACCTCCTGCCCTCTCGGACAGAGGCGGAAGTCCTGAGACGGCCCCACCCTTGTTGCTGTCGGGTAGAGGTAGGGGACCTAAAAGACAACGAGGGTTGGAAGCGTATTCCGGTTCGGCGTCACGGGCAGCCCCCCTCCCTGCCTGCTTTGCCTCCCCAGGTGCCCCTCTGTAATAGGTTTGAGGCCCTGGATCTTGAAGAAGAGGTAGGTGAGGAGGTGGTGCCAAGCCTGCCTACAAGATCACATAGGAAGAGGCGGTTGACTTCACAACTTAAGACTGCCTCTGATAAGAAAGAAAGAAGGGTGCTTGTAATAGGAAATTCCCTTCTGAAAGGAACAGAGGGCCCAATATGCAGAGTTGACCCTCATCTTAGGGAAGTTTGTAGTCTACCTGGAGCCCAGATCAAGGATATCACTAGAGAGCTCCCCAAACTGGTGCGCCCGACAGACTACTACCCGCTGCTGGTCTTCCAGACAGATGGGGAGGAAGCTGCTTCCCGTAGTCTGAGGGGAATGAAGAACGATTTCAAGGTCTTGGGAAGGAAGGTGAAAGACTCAGGGACTCAAGTGATCTTCTCTTTACTCCTTCCGTCTTCAAGGGATGATGTGGGATGGAATAGGAAAATTCAGTCTCTAAATGGTTGGCTCCAGGACTGGTGCTACAGGCAGGGTTTTGGATTTTTTGATAATGGTTGGTTTTATAAGACACCAGTCCGGACAGTGTCACGCGGGAAAGGTTTATCTCGCAGGGGCAAAAGTATGCTGGGGCAGGAATTAGCTGGGCTCATTTGGAAAGCTTTAAACTAGGCTCGAAGGGGGATGGGGTTGTAGCTGGGCTTGTCCCAGTGGAGCAGCATTCTAAAATTGATGAGGACTGGGTGGCCTCCTATGCCCCTAGGGAGAAATTTGTGTGCTCTGCTCGCTCCCTGAAATGCCTGTACACCAATGCGCGCAGCATGGGGAATAAGCAGGAAGAGTTAGAATCCTGTGTTCGGTTGGGAGATTATGATCTGGTGGCAATTACAGAAACATGGTGGGACAGTTCACATGACTGGAATGGGGTCATGGATGGCTATGCCCTTTTCAGGAAAGACAGGCCAGCCAGGCGTGGTGGTGGAGTTGCTCTCTATGTGAGAGATCAACTACAATGTACTAAATTCTGCCCAGGAGTGGATGACGAGCAAGTTGAGAGTGTATGGGTCAGGATCAAGGGGCAGGCTGGCAGGGGTGACACTGTTGTGGGAGTCTGTTACAGGCCACCAGATCAGGCTGAGGAAGTTGATGAGGCCTTCTATGGGCAGTTGAGAGTGGCCTCACAGTCACAGGCCCTGGTTGTTGTGGGTGATTTTAACTTCCCTGATGTTTGCTGGAAGGACCATTCAGCCAGCCAGCCACAGTCCAGGAGGTTCCTCCAATGCATTGATGATAACTTCCTCATGCAGATGGTGGAGGAGCTGACTAGGAGAGGTGCACTGCTGGATCTCATCCTCACTAACAAGGAGGGTCTGGTCGAAGCAGTAAAGGTTGAGGGCTGCCTGGGTTGCAGTGACCACGAGATGGTGGAGTTCAGCATCTTGTGTGGCAGGAAAAGAATAGCAAGTAGAATTGCAACCCTGGACTTTAGCAAGGCTAACTTTGGCTAACTTTTCAAGCAATTGCTGGGGGAAATCCCATGGGCAAGACTGCTTGAAGGAAAAGGGGCCCAAGATAGCTGGATTGCATTCAGAGATTGTTTCTTCCATGCTCAGGATCAGAGCATCCCCACATGTAGGAAGTCAAGGGATCCAGGAGGCCTGTGTGGTTGAATAGGGATCTGTTGGGTATGCTCAAGCAGAAGAGGAGAGTTTACAGGTCATGGAAGCAGGGGGTAGCCACTTGGGAAGAATATAAGGCTGCTGTTAGAGGATGTAGGAAGGCAGCTAGGACAGCCAAGGCCTCCTTAGAATTACAGCTGGCGAGAGGAGTCAAGGACAGCAAAAAGAACTTTTTCAAATACATAGCAGATAAAACTAATACCAGAGGCAATGTAGGCCCACTGATGAGCGGGGTGGGTGCCCTGGTGGCAGAAGATACAGAGAAGGCAGAATTACTGAATGCCTTCTTTGTCTCTGTCTCTGTCTCTGTCTCTGTCTCTGTCTCTGTCTCTGTCTCTGTCTCTGTCTCCTCTGCTGGAGGCTGTCCTGGGGAGCCCTGTACCCCTGAGACCCCAGATGAAGCCAGGTCAATGGAGGAGTTTGCTTTAGTCGATGAGGACTGGGTTAGGGAGCAATTAAATAGTCTGGACATCCATAAATTCATGGGTCCAGATGGGATGCACCCGTGGGTGCTGAGGGAGCTGGCTGAAGTCATTGCTGGACCGCTCTCCATCATCTTTGCCAAGTCTTGGGAAACGGGAGAGGTGCCCGAGGATTGGAGGAAAGCAAATGTCACTCCAGTCTTCAAAAAGGGCAGGAGGGAGGACCCGGGTAATTATAGACCGGTCAGCCTCACCTCTGTCCCTGGGAAAGTAATGGAACAGCTTATCCTTGGTGCCATCTCAAGGCATATCAAGGATAAGAGGGTTATTAGGGGCAGTCAGCATGGCTTTACCAAGGGTAAGTCATGCTTGACCAACCTCATAGCCTTTTATGAGAATGTAACAAGGTGGATGGACGATGGCAGAGCGGTGGATGTGGTCTACCTTGACTTGAGTAAAGCCTTTGACACAGTCTCCCACAGCATCCTCACAGCTAAGTTGAGGAGGTGTGGTCTAGACAATAGAGTAGTGAGGTGGGTTGCAAACTGGCTTAAGGAGAGAAGCCAGAGAGTGGTAGTCAATGGTGCCGAGTCTAGTTGGAGGCCAGTATCTAGTGGAGTGCCTCAGGGGTCAGTGCTGGGGCCAATATTATTCAATATATTCATTAACGATTTGGACGAGGGAATTGAGTGTACTATCAGCAAGTTTGCTGATGACACTAAGCTGGGAGGTGTGGCTGACACACCAGAAGGCTGTGCTGCCATCCAGCGGGACCTGGACAGGCTGGAGAGTTGGGCGGGGAATAACCTGATGAAATTTAACAAGGGAAAGTGTAGAGTCCTGCATCTGGGCAGGAACAACCCCAGGTTCCAGTATAGGTTGGGAAATTACATATTAGAGAGCAGTGTAGGGGAAAGGGACCTGGGGGTCCTGGTGGACAACAGGATGACCATGAGCCAGCACTGTGCCCTTGTGGCCAGGAAGGCCAATGGCATCCTGGGGTTTATTACAAGGGGGGTGGTTAGTAGATCAAGAGAGGTCCTCCTTCCCCTCTACTCCGCCCTGGTGAGACCCCATCTGGAATATTGTGTCCAGTTCTGGGCCCCTCAGTTCCAGAAGGACAGGGAACTGCTGGAGAGGGTCCAGCGTAGGGCAATGAAGATGATTAAGGGAGTGGAGCACCTCCCTTATGAAGAAAGGCTGAGGGAGCTGGGTCTCTTTAGTTTGGAGGAGACTGAGGAGTGACCTTATTAATGTTCTTCTTCTCAATGAGGGTAACAGAACACTGGAACAGGCTGCCCAGGGAGGTTGTGGAGTCTCCTCTAGAGACATTCAAAACCCGCCTGGACATGTTCCTGTGTGACCTCACTTAGGCGTTCCTGCTCCAGCAGGGGGATTGGACTAGATGATCTTTTGAGGTCCCTTCCAATCCCAAACATACTGTCATACTGTAATGGCCCTCAGGATGATCTGCTCCATATTCTGCCCTGGCACCGAGGTTAGACTGACAGGCCTGCAGTTCCCCGCATCTTCCTTCCATTCTTGTAGATGTGCATCACATTTGCTAACCTCCAGTGAACTGGGGCCTCCCTGGTTAGCCAGGACTGCTGATAAATAATTGAAAGTGGACTGGTGATCACCTCTGCAATCTCCCTCAGTACCCTTGGGTGGATCCCATTTGGCCCCATGGACTTGTTTGTGTCTAAGTGGTGGAGCAGGTCACTAACCTTTTCCCCTTGGATTATTGGGGCTTCATTTTGCTCCCCATCCCTGTCTTCCATCTCAGGGGGCTGCATACCTGGAACATAAGTGGTCTTACTATTAAAGACTGTGGCAAAGAAGGCATTAATTACCTCAGCCTTTCCCTCATCCTCTGTCACTATGTTTCCCCCTGCAATGTTTTTATTAAGTATCCCTTCTTAATATGTCAAAAAGAACTCATTAAATCCTTCAAGGAGTTTAACTATTAACCATAGCTTCCCATACAATGTTATTGCAAGTAACAGGCATAATATACACATCCCTTTCCAATACATACAAGTACAGTTTTGGGAACGGCACGGCGTACAGCTCCAGCTGCCTGGATGATAAAAGAAGATCAATACTAACATGATCGTCTGGATGGTTAAAGAAGACTAATACTAACATGACTAAATTACAGCAATCAGTTAAAACACAAAGCGGCCTTGGACAGGCTATACAGAAGTTCGTATGTTTGTGAGGAGTGATAGCTCAGGCTGGAAGACCGCCCCCAAGAATGTATGGGCATATGAATGTCAGGCTGGAAGACCACCCCAAGAATGTATGGGCATATGAATGTTGGTCTGGAAGACCACCCACAAGATATGCATGAGAACGTGACTGAAAACAGTCACAAGATGTGGTCCAGGCCCCTATTTGTAAAGCTATAAATTGAGAAAGAGAGCTTGCTTGCTTGCTTTCTGCTCTGCTGGGCTCAGCTCAGCTCAGCTCTGCTCTCGCTGCTGACACGAACTCTGTGTGTGTGTATCTCTGTGTGCGTCATTCTCAATTGCCACAACAGTCCCAGGGGCTTTTCAGGGATTTGGACACCTGCCCCATAAAAATGTATGTGAACTACCTTGCCTTTAGTCCTGTTAACTTTGTACCACACTGGGTCATCCATGGATTTTATACTTAGCCATGCTGCAGTGGTCATCATGGTTAACAGCACCAAGAGTAGTGAGATGTTCTACTTCATCTTTTTGGTGTATGGGATCTTCTGAATGTAGTAATTTGTTAGCTGGTTGGCTATTCACCACTTGATGTCAGAATGGTGTATCCAGTTTTCTCTTCCTAAAACTTTAACAGTAAAATAAGAACATAGTAGGACAGTATATGGTCATTTCCATTTAGGTTCTAATTTGATTTTTGTGAAAACACCTTAATTAACACTTCATCTCTAGGCCATATGTCATGCATCAGTATTTCAAGTGGTGGGGGTTGACACCATTGAGCATACTTCTTTTTCCCTCAACCCCTTGTTCCATATATAAAACATACTGGGTCAACCATTCATCTCCATCTAAGAGGCTGTTCGTAGCATGGACAAAGTTCCCAGTTACAGGTAAATGCCTGCCAAAGACTATTTCTGCTAGTGACAACCCTAGAGGCTGGGAAGGGTTATTTCTATTATCCCATAGCACTTTTCTTAAAACTTCAGGCTACTTCAAACCCACTTGACTACAAGTTCAAGCCCTTTTATTTTTATTTTCTCACCTGTCCTGAGGAGTGTTGATGATATGGAGCATGTAGCTGTCACTATTTCTAAACTTTTATGAATGTTGTTTAGTACTCTGTGACAGATGCACTTGCCCCCCACCAAACAAACCAGCAGTAGTTTGGTACAGGCTCCAAAGAAAGTAAAAGCCTGAGTTGCAGCTAGGCCAAGAAGTCCTATTAGGAAACCCACAAGGAAGCAGAATGGCACACTGAACACCAATAAGTTGTGGGTGCAAGTAGTCTCATGCATACCTCTCCCACTGTATGCAATTTGACTTTGAGCCGACCACTTTATTCCAAAAATGTGACAGCCTGGGTGAGCCTACTTTGAGCTCTCTCTGCTAGACAAGCGTGACTGTATGGCAGTGATCTTTTACTATGCACAGATCACTGGATGTGCCAAATTTAAGTTTCATATCAGTCATTTAGCTTGAGTAAATGCATATTAAATAGAATGAATCACTTAGAATTATAAGGTCATATGATTTTTAATATACTGTCTGCTTTATGTTACTTAGTAAGCTAAATTTGCTGAAATCTTAAGCTGTATGTTGTAAAGTTACACTCATATTCACCAAAGGTGCATCTGCTTAATGAAAATGAAAGCAGCTACAGACTATTATGGACAGCTGCAAGAAAAGGCCTGTTTTGCACCTTGCTGAACAAATAGGATTAATTCAGACAAAAAAACACCTTCAAAGCTGGCACAAAGCAGCTATGGACTGTAAACAATATCTACAGCTAAACAAAACAAAGGCCTGTCTGAGGTCAGTGAAAAGGATTTGATGAGAAGCAAGAAGACCCCAGTCTCAAATATTGCTATTGGACTGAATCGTGGTGTGAGGGGTGGGTAAATAGTCTTTAAGGGTATAAAAACCCAGGGATTTCTATGCTTGGTTGGGACCTCTGTGAAGGCACCCAGCTTGAGCCAACTCTGCTGCTGTACTACTCCATTCATTTATTTATTTTTATGAACTTTGATGCCTGAGAGTTTGCTTTGAGAGACTGAGGATCCAGACTTCAGAGCAACCTGACACCAGGCTCCTAGAGAGGAGGTAAGCAGGTTGAGATGCAGAATGATGAAATTTTGAAATCCTAGCCAAGTGATGATACAAAGAATTGTGTGTGCACATATAATCCTTTGGCTATAAATACAAATAATCCCTTACCTGTTTCCCCTTACCCTCTATGTCTCTCAGACTTGAACTGTCGATCAAGTCTGGGGCTAAGTTTGGATCCAGTCATACATAGACTCTGAGAAGGAGTTTAGGATGCAAGGGGGTCCATTCTGAACCTGATGACTCAACGGGAAGGCCTCCCTCTACCCTTTCGCATCTCTTGTCCCCATAGAAATCATTCTAAAACAGTCTCACTTGATTATGTTTGACATATTTCCTCCACGCAGTAAGTAATAGAGTGAACCTTGCCATTGAACTCTGTGAAGTTGCACTTTTCTTTAAGTGGTCTTAACACTGCTCTGTGGCAAGCAGGACCCTAAATCACTCATCTGTGACATACTTCCACTGGAAAATGAGAACCTCTATTGGATTCTATGGTTTCAGGCGTTTCATATCTGGAAATGATTTTCCACAAGAGTGCTTTGACCACTCCCTTAGTATCAGCCTTCCTGATGGGAGAAGTATTTACCCATCCTGAGAGTTGGCCCACGATTACCAGCAGGTGCTTAAGTCCACTCACAGGAGGCATGTCAGCATAATCAATTTGCAGTCTTTGGAATGGGATGTATATCCATGGTTGTCTTCTAGCCTCCTGTTTGGGTTTTGCATTGGAAAACTTTCAACATATGGAACAAGAACTCAAAATCTTTTTTTACTGCCATACGTATTCCTGGGGCTGCCCACATTCTCTCAATCTGGTTAATAATTTCTGCCATCCTTCCCTATGTTTTATCATTAATCCACCTACCTACCCAAAGTCATTAAATATTTTCTTGGTAAAGTGAGTTTTCCTCCAATAGTCCAGATTTCACAGCTTCCCAACTTTCCCATAGAGCCCATTGAGGATCCATTGATGAAAAGGGTTAGATACAAGTTCTCTAGAGGTTGACCCCATAGATCTTCCCATAGGTGGCTGGAGTGGAACTCTACCTTAGCACAATCATGATATAGCTCACCATTGGAGGAAAGAGACAGTAAAGTTTCTGGATTCAAAGCATTACATCTTTTTAGAGTAATATTATCCACATTTAATATTGTTAATTCATAACACTGAGCTCTTTTTGGGGAAAATGCTTGTGTAGCACGTTGTTTAAGAATAAGTTCTACTTCATGTGGGACATACACAGTTGTTGGGTGGCCCAGTACTAATGGTCTGCTTCTTTTTATGATAGTTGTTGTTGCTGCTGTTGCTTTAAAACCAGAATTATTCCCTGCTGCTACAGGATCCAGTTGAGTTGAGTAATAAGCCACAGGGCAGCTCCTTTGTTCTTATGCACAAAGAGTTCAAAGGGCTTTGGAGTTATCCAGCAATCCCAATGCTGGAGCAGAATCTAAAGCTTCTTTAAAAGCTTGGAAAGCTTTTTCTTTTTCTGGACCCTAACATATAGACTCTACTTCCTCTGCCTTGGTAGCTTCTGTTACTGGCTTATGCCTAGCCCCAGTCTCCAGTGTCTGCAGTTTCTTTGCCTAAAAACCCTCACAATAGCTTCTTTGTTACTGATCAAGGTATTTCTACAATAGCATTCTGGGTCTGCTAATTTTTGTCCTTCTTATATTAATAACATGAATCCTAAATATTTTATTTCCTGCTGACACAGCTGAAGCTTAGAAAGAGATGCATGGTGACTTTTTTCCTGTTAAAGCAATACATAGACACATAGCATCTTTCAAGCAATCTTCATTGGGGTCAGCTGTTCCTGCTGTGTGTATGTGTGTGTCCCGCACCTTCCTGCGCACCCCCAGCCTGCTCTCCAGTGGAGCAGTGTAAGAAGCAGAAAAGCTCTCCACTTTGTGCAAGCACTTCTCAGCAATCATGAAAACATCTCTGTATTATCAGCACTGGTTTTAGCACAGATCCAAAACATAGTCCCATACAAGCTAATATGAAAAAAAATTAACTCTGTACCAGCCAAAACTAGCACAAATAGGGATCTACAGACCTGTCAGTCTGATCTCTGTGTTGGGGAAAGTTATGTAGCAGATCATCTTGAGTGCCATGATGCAGCACATACAGGACAAACAGGGGATCAGGCCCAGTCATCATGGGTTTATGAAAGGCAGGTCCTGCTTGACTAACCAGATCTCCTTCTACGACAAGGTGACCCACTTAGTGGATGAGAGAAAGGTTGTGGATGTTGTCTACCTGGACTTCAGTAAAGCCTTTGACACTGTTTCCCACAGCATTCTCCTGGAGAAACTGGATGCTCATGGCTTAGACAGGCATACCGGGTGAAGAACTGGCCGGATGCCCAGGCCCAAAGTGTGGTGGTGAATGGAGTGAAATCCAGTTGGCAGCCGGTCACAAGTGGGTCACTGAGTGCACCCTCAGTAAGTTTGCAGACAACACCAAGTTGGGTGGGACTGTTGATTTGCTCAAGGATAGGAAGGTGCTACAGAGGGATCTGGACAGGCTGGATTGATTATCTGAGGCCAACTGCATGAGATTCAATGAGGCTAAATGCTGGGTCCTGCATTTGGGTCACAACAACCCCATGCAACACAACAGGCTTGGGGAAGAGTGGCTGGACAGCTTCACAGAGGAAAAGGACCTGGGGGTGTTGATTGACATCTGGCTGAATATGAGCCAGCAGTGTGCCCAGGTGGCCAAGAAGGCCAACAGCATCCTGACTTGTATCAGAAATAGTATGGCCAGCAGGACTAAGGCAGTGATCGTCCCCCTGTACTTGGCACTGGTGAGGCTGCACCTCAAATACTGTGTTCAGTTTTGGGCCCTTCACTGCAAGAAAGACATTGAGGTGCTGGAGGATGTCCAAAGAAGAGCAACGAAGCTGATGAAGGGTCTGGAACATAAGTCTTATGAGGAGTGGCTGAGGGAACTGTTTAGCCTGGCAAAAAGGAGGCTCAGGGGAGACCTTATAGCTCTCTACAACTACCTGAAAGGAGGTTGTAGTGAGGTAGGTGTTGGTCTCTTCTTCCAAGTACCAAGTGATAGGACAAAAAGAAATGGCTTCAAGTTGCACCAGGAGAGGTTTAGATTGGATATTAGGACAAATTTCTTCACGGAAAGGATTGTCAAGCACTGGAACAGTCTGCCCAGTGAAGTGGTGGAGTCACCATCCCTAGAGGTATTTAAAAGATGGGTAGATGAGGTTCTTAGGGACATGGTTTAGAGGTGGACTTGGCAATGTTAGGTTAATGGTTGGTTTCAATGGTCTTGAGGGTCTTTTCCAACCCAAATGATTCTGTGATTCCTTGGAGAGGATGTGGAAATCTGAAGTGGGGAATAGAGGGTACAGGTATAGACACAGTTTAAATAATGAAGAAGCCTACAGTCTAATTTATCTTTCTTAAGTGGCTTCTGCACCATACTTTAAATGTTTGTGCGACCACGTGGTGAACCAGATTTGGGAACTGGTCTATCTGAAAATACCTTGAAAGAAATATTTTGCCTTATTTGGTTTATCACACTAATAGGTGTGCTGGTACAATTTAATTGGCAGCTCAGAAATGGAAATGTGCAGTGGCTGTTTGAGCAGCACAAGTGATGTGTATATTAATATGCATTAGACCCACTAAAATTGAATAAACTCAAGGAAAGTCAGAAAGCAAATAAGTAATTGTTGAATTCTGTTGAATTCTTTGGTTTCTCACAAAGCAGAAAATGTGTTATGTTTCAGTTTTATCACTATGATAGTTTTAAATGTATCTGTATTAGGTTGAGGGACAATGCAACTTCTGTGAGCTTTACAAAAGCATTTGATGTTCAAGGGGCTTTCATGACTGTCAAGGTCAATTCGGACCTCTCAAATTTGCAGGACAATGTGTTTTGTGATTTAAACTTTATTTCATGAGCTCAATAAGAAATATAATAAGCAAACATGACAAACAGGAGCTCAGTACCCTTTTGCCGAGACTAGTCTATCACATGAATTCATTTATTCACCAGTCAACTCATAAGGTTTCATAACTTATAACCCGTAACTCTTAATTTGTGCACCTATGAGCAAGAAAAAGAATTAGTTACCTAGCCAACGGGGAGAGTGCTTATCCTTCCTCCTCTATCATGGTGCAGGCATCCCCTGTATCACACTGGGAAGCATGAAAGCCTCAGCAGTCCAGCTACTGTTGGGTTCGCTTCAAAAGCTTTTTGGGTAAGATGATGTTTTATACTGTCCAGCTTGGAGGTTTGGTATTTACCATTTCCATAAATTGATGGTTTCTGAGGAAACTGCCAGACAAAAGATAATGGCTGCTGGAGACAGCAATTTGCAGATGATCATGGCTGCATAATGTCCCTTAAGCTCTTCCTGGCCACCTGTCCTGCCTACCTGGTGCTCCCACTTTGTCCTAATGGTGCTATTTACAGCATACATCAGGCCTTAGCATGAGCTGGGTTAGCCAAAATCTAAGCAGCAGTTGAGTGAACAGTCACACATGGCACAAGAATGTAGTATGCTGCTTAGTAAGGATGTTCATTATGCTCTTTCTGTTCTAGTTAGTTAAATACTGCCTCTAATTCTTCATAATTTTACTTTTATTCACAAAGTCCCTTTTTTCTTGCATTGTGTGCCTCATACACAAGCTAAAAATTGAACTGGGCAAATATACTCTTTTGTCATCTGCCTATTTTAAACGAGATGTGATGCTGATTAGACAGTTTCTGTCCTAATGGGTCACTACCCTCCCTCATGCTGTGACCTCATTCCATCAAACTAATTGCTGCTTGTGTAATCCAGTTGTAATTCACTTTAAATGTGCAGCGATGAGAATGATGCATACAGACACACATATGGAGACACAGACAGAGGCACAGACACAGAGTTCTTGTTAGCAGTGAGAGCAGAGCCAGGTAGAGCTGAGCCCAGCTGAGCTGAGCCTTCTTTAATTAGCCTTTCTCCATTTATAGCTTTACAGATACAGGCCTGGACCAAAAAATGTTATTCCAAGCACACACGCCCAGGCCCAACACTCACACGCCATACATCCTGGGGGCGACGTTCTGGCCCAAGATATCATTCTCACTGGCCTGGGCTATCACTCCTTCACAAACACACAATCCTGTGTAACGTGTCAAGGCTGCCTTGTTTTGACTGATTGCTGTGATTTAATCATGTTAGTATTAGTCTACTTTGACTGTCCAGAAGGTCATGTTAGTATTGATCTTCCTTTATCGTCCAGGTGGCTGGATCTGTGCATCCTGCCATTCCCACAAAATGCTTTGAATATATTAAACACCTACCTTCAAGGAGCAGATGTTGGAAAGATCATTGTGACCATCAGACTTTAAATTGGCAACTCAGACATAAAATCTTTCTTCTCCCATGTTTAGTTATTTTACATTAATGTGCTGGTGGTTTAATCTTATGTTTAGCTCTATGCTTTCAAGTCAGTGATATCAAGCCTACATTGCAAGAAGCTTTCAAAATCTATTTGGACATCACTAGAAAGCCTCAAATATTTGGTATGCCTCTTTGTAGTCAGCTGGTATACAAAGATGTTTTGCCCTGCTCAAAGCTGCTCTCTGGAATTGAAATTTGGAAGTTAATCAAATGCTGTTGCCTTCTTCCAGATTCCTTTTTTTGCCAGGGAGACTCAGATCTTGACCAGCTGACAAGGATATTTGAAACACTAGGCACTCCAACAGAAAAACAGTGGCCTGTGAGTCCTTTTGTTTAACAGACTGACATGAGTTTTGCTTAATAATCTTTATTTTAGCTTTTGAAATTAAAGGGTATACCAGAATACTTGAGTAGATTTTCAGAAGGCTTCTGCCTGATATCACAAAGCAGAGGATAAGCAGCTAAGATTTATTGTTTCTCTTGGCAAAATTCTGATAAATATAGCAGTGTTGCTAGCATTAAGCAATAGCAATGAAAGTTCTTGGTTTCCTTTTTCTGTATGTCCAGAATTTCCCATGGCTATTGATGTGAAATTAAGGTTGTTACTTGATGGTCTTGAGATGCTTGATTAATTTGCCTTCTTTAACCTTAAAGGCTTTAATCACTTTCAGAAGTAGGAACAATTTATAGAGGCTTAAGCTGACCTAGCTAAGTAGTTGTTTTGGGATACAGTAAGAAACACCAGACCAACAGCTTTAGGGATAAACAGTTTATCTCAGAGTAACTGTACAGTAACAAATACAAACCACTAGTACAATTATCCGGGTCAAGACAACAGTAAATCCAGTAATTCACTAATACAAAGCCAAACTTAGTGTCAGGCCATACAATGACCTACATAACCATGGTTATCAGGCAGGCCAACAGGAAGAAAGGCATGATTTCTTCAGATGCATGATTTGGACCAGCTGATGGGCACAGGGAGTCCTGAAGTCCATTACTGCCCTCTTTTACTGTTGAGTTGTGGAAGCTCTCTCTGGACTGGTTAAACAGTCATCACATCCCACCTCTGTTCCTCTTCCATACTGGTTTTCCTTTGTGTGAATGGTGCTCAGATGCTACCTTAAATGGTTGTCCTGGTTTTGTTAAAAAACAAGACCGGTTCTCTTTTAATGATTTTTCTTTCAGCTAAGTTCTAGGTGGCTGTACTTTTCTGAGTTTTAGCCTGCATATTTTTCCTCAGATGCTGTACTCGGTGCTGATAAGAGACCAATGGAATGCTGAAGAAGCTCATGTTTAGATTTATTACTATGGTAGCTAAGATTGATAAGTTTTCCCACGTTCCGTTGTGAGAGGGGCGTGTTTGAGGAGGGGTGGATGGAACAGGTGACTAGAACTGACCAATGGAAGTATTCCATCCCATAATCGTCATACTCCCTATATAAGAGGGTGATCACGAGGGTCAAGCTTCTCTTCCACCATGGCCAGCATCTAGAGAGGACCCTGCCTGTCTGCCTGTGATCTACAGGCCTCAGGCCCTGCATCCCTGCAACCAGTTTCCGGTTTGCCGTGAAGTCCTGCCCATGACTTCCGGGGGCCTGACCTGCACCTGCTGGAGCCACGCCAGCTCCGCACACCCAGCTCTGCTGCTGCTGGAGTGATGCCAACTCCACATCAAGCACTTGAGATTGGTTTTGTATATTTTGTATATATATTCTCTATTTATTAGTAGCATTAGTAAAACCCCTTAAAACTCTCCAACTTTAAGTCTCTTTTTCTTTCCCCTTATCTTTCTTATCGTCTTTCTGATCTAAATGAAAGGGGTGGCGGGAGCTAAAGGGGATAACAGGGAGCATCTGCCACGGTTTATTGCCGCCTTGCATTAAACTTTGACAATGGTGCATACTCACCAAATGGATCCATAGCCATGCAGAGAAATATTGCATAAGAGAGTACCAGCCCCACACAATTCTGTTGTTCCAGAATTCAAAATGAAATGCATTAATATTTTTGCAATGACATTTCCACTTTCTTGGGAAAGGAAGATTTAAGATATAGGCAGGGAAAAGGAGAGAATAGGAGATTTGCTAGCGCAACAGAGATGATGCATTTTCAAATTAATTTGCAAACCTGTGCATTTCAAGAATTGAAACCTTTACTGCCAAGATTATAACTGATTGAGCACATTTTTCACTTCAGTGTTAATATTTTATTTTGCTTGGATAAACTTACTGAAGTGTGATGACTAGAGGTTTAAAATACTAATGTTTGGATAATTGTAACAGGATATTTTTAATGATAGAATTTGAATACAATGGGAATAATTTCTTACCTAAGGGAGAAAAAAAAGTACACAATTCATTTGTTGTTTAATTGCTTGGCTTCATCAATTGTGCATTTCAAAAGTAGCTCAAAACAGTCATGATGATAAGCTAACTTTGAAGAGGAGGTTAGTGTATTATTAATTTAGCGAAAATGCAGATAGGCTCATCTTTGAATCTTGTCTCTTCCACCATGTCAGTTTGGAAGAGAAAAGCTAAAGCTAGTTTTAATTCATTTGTCTGCATCCACTCTAAAGTTCTTTCATACTTCCTTTCTTTGTTAGCAGTTTTTCCTTTTGTACTGCTCACTACTGAAGCAAGGGAAAGACAGATCTCTTGTAAAGGGAAAGTGTGAAACAACTGTAACAATTATTTTTTAAAAAAGTCTCTATGACCTACTATTCCTACATTTATTTTATTTCAGTGACCAAGTATTAGCAGGGTGTTTTGAAAGATTATTTGCTTCTGCTGTGAAGACAACCATATGAAGTACCCTTTTTGTGAAAAGCTGAACTCATTCTACTTGAAAAATGTACATTCTATTTTTGTCTTTGTAGGGGATGACAAGTCTTCCAGGTTATGTCACATTTAAGTCTTTCCCTGGAATGGCACTTAAACACATCTTCAGTGCAGCTGGTGATGCTTTACTTCTTCTGCAGGGCTTATTAATATTTAATCCTTGTATTAGGGTTACAGTTACTTAGGTATAGTTATGTCCTAATGTTTTTAACCCACTGTTAATATCAGACAAATATGATTTGAAGCCAGTAAGCCAGGTTTGAAATGAAATGTCATATAACTCTGTCTATGAAATACTATAATAGAAACATATTTCCAGTATTTTATACAGAGAACTCTGAAAGGCATGAATAATGCTGACTGATCATCTCCACTCCCAATGTAGAGCAAAGGTAGACAACTAAAAGGTGCATGAGTCATGGCCTTCAGACAATCATATCTGACATTCAAAATTAAGTTACCTAAAGCTTGAAAGTGTGCTTGGTTGGCCAAGATAGGGTTAATTTCCACAAGAAGCTGGGGGGACAGCACAGCCAGGACAGCTGACCCAAAACTAGCCAATATACCATATAAGGTCATGCTCAGTTTAAAACCAGGGGCTGGCTGGGGAGGGGCTCTCCCTCTTTCCCTCTCTCGGGGACTTGCAGCAGTCTGGGATGCTCTTTTGTTTTCCAGGACCATGAAGTTCAGTGCTATTGTGAGCTGCTCTCCAGGACAGGAGGTTTCAGCATGAGTTGAGGTTCCAGCACAAGCTGCGGCCTGGAGTTCACAATCACTGCTCGGGGAAATCATTACTCAGAAAAGTAGCTGCACATTGGTGTTGCCACGTGGTGAGAAATTGTGTTGTGTATCCCTTGCTTTGCATCTTCTTTAATTATAATTATTATTATTGCTATTATTTATTTATTTTTCTTTTTACTGCTCCATTAAACTGTTCTTATCCCAACCCATGAATTTTGTCTTTTGTTTCCTGATTCTCCTCCCCATCCCACTGGGAGAGGGATGAGCGAGTGGCACATGATTCTATTTGCTGGCTGGATGGCTGGAGGGAACTGGGGCTAAACCACAACAGAAACTTAAGTCTTAATATAGCATATCTTATTCCCTGATTTTGAAAGGTTTTCATCCTAAATTAATCCAGTTTCTTCTTCAATTTCATTTAAACTTCTTTGATTCTTTTTCTTAATGTGGGATTCTGTGGTGATTTAAACCAGCATTCTGATCTGAACATCCATTGCTATTACACTTGGGAAAAATTGATCTCAATTTCACTACCTGCTGGTGAGAAATTAAAGACTTTGAATGAAAATCCTTCAGAATGTTCTACTTCAGAATATAATTTCTGCTGTGAAGAAGATATAGCAAATGACTGTTTCAAAACTGTATTTCTGACAGTTTATACTGTTAGGGAAGTATTCAAGAATCAGAGGTATCCCCTTAAGGCCAGGTCACCTTCATTGCTTTTTAGACAAGGTAGATCCAAATCCAGGGGTTTAGTGCATGTGTTAGGCATCTTTTCAGAGCATATTCAGGTTTTTTTTTGTCACCATCACTAAGAACTTTCAGTATAAGTTCTTGTATGCTTGGGACACTTGCTGTACTAGTTCATATGTATGAAGTCATTTTACAGGCCATATTGTTGGATGGTGTGGCAGAATGCAAACCCCCCTCTCTCCACCTCCCTTCCTTCGATATGGAAGGAGTAGGCACGTCTCACTCTCTCTCTGCTGCTTAAGGCTAACAGCTTCTTTTGTTTGGCCCCAGAGCCCCTGACCAGGGCTGTTAAGAGAGAGAAGAGGGACTGCCAAGGTGCCAGGGAGCCGCTGGGCGCCCGTGGCCAGTGTGGGGGATGTTTGGAGGCTTCAGGGGCACCCACAGCCAGTGTGGGGGTGCAGAGAAGCTTCTGGAATGCCTACAGTCAGATCTGATCAGGCTATAAAAAATAGGATTCTTGTCGAGACTCCGCCTCTTGCGCGGATCTCTTGGAGCACGAGCCAGATGCTGCCGCCGAGAGCTCCACCCGGGATGGAGACTCCGCTTGCCTTGCCGCCATGTGTGTGAGTAAAATTAACCCTCGCAGGATTGCGAGTGTATCTACTTTCCGTGCACATTTGCACATGTACTTTCCGTGCTCAATACGAGCACATGTAAAATTAACCCTCGCAGGATTGCGAGTGTGTTTTCCTCCCGTGCTTCCACATAAGCACCTGTAATATTCTATGCACATTTGCCACGTGTATTTCTCCTTGCAGGATTGTGAGTATTATAAATTTACCCTCGCAGGATTGCAAGTGTACACTTTCTGTACTCAATACGAGTACGTGTATCCCTTTAAAATAATCCCACACCGTGTTCAGGCAAGTGCGTACTCTTCCTGGACTCGGGGACGGCTCCGGTATTGTTTTTGGTGAAGCCACGTGTATGAACACTGTGGACCTCCTGTTGTATTAGTTGCTGCCCCTTAATAATTTTCCTCAACTGATATCCTGGGGTGCATTAAGAAGAGTGTGACCAACAGGTCGAGAGAGGTTATCCTCCCCCTCTGTTCTGCCCTGGTGAGGCCACATCTGGAGTACTGCGTCCACTTCCGGGCTCCCCAGTTTAAGAAGGACAAGGAATTACTGGAGGGAGTCCAGTGATGGGCTACGAAGATGATTAGGGGCCTAGAGCACCTTTCTTATGAAGAGAGACTGAGAGAGCTGGGTCTATTCAGCCTGGAGAAGAGAAGGCTGAGAGGGGATCTCATCAATGCTTACAAATATCTCAAGGGTGGATGTCAAGAGGATGGGATCAAACTTCTTTCAGCGGTGCCCAACGATAGGATGAGGGGCAACGGGCACAGACTGAAGCATAGGAGATTCCATCTGAATATGAGGAAAAACTTTACTTTGAGGGTGACAGAGCACTGGAACAGGCTGCCTAGAGAGGTTATGGAGTCTCCTTCTCTGGAGACATTTAAGACCTGCCTGGACACATTCCTATCCAATTGTCCTGGTTTTGTCCTTAAACCTTGACACCAATCTCCTCTAGGTATACCTGCTTTAGCATGAGGGATGGACTAGATGATCTCCAGAGGTCCCTTCCAACCCTAATAGTTCTGTACGATTCTGTGAAGAGACAACGCCCTCAGACACATAATGTGAACTGTAGAGTTGTCATATGCAGGGACAGGAGTCGGATTTGATGATCCTTGTGGGAATGTCCAACTCAGGACATTCTATGTTTCTATGATTCTGTCATGGAACAGTCTCACCAAAAAAGTCATTTGAAGATAATTTTTTGGGGTCCACATTGTCCTGCAAAAACAGAGGGTGCTGGTGATAGAAGAATAAAAGCCAAACAGATGTGGCTGAGGTGATATATGTTTCCACTGAAACATTGCCATTGTCAGTGGCATTTCTGGAGAGCAAGCATTGGTGCAAAGTGATGAAATTGCATTGTTTGGCAGACATACGGTGACCATCAGCAGCTCCACAACTCCTATGTGGTACAGACTCCCAAGAACTCTGTGAAGAGCCTCCCCCATCCAACGCCATCTCCCACACCTGAGGAAGCCCACACCTATACATCTTGCTCCAGAAACTGAAGACCCAAATGACTGCAGATATGCAGCCAACCACTTTGGTACTGGAAGGACATTTCTAGGGTGGGAGATGTCAGAGATGCACCATGCTACCATGATCTCATCCACCTGTGGGTTATTGATAGACAGACTGCTAATCCAACTGATGGAGGCAGCAAGTGTGTTAACTGTACTCCTCCCATTTCAGCAGGATTAGGGAGCCATGGTGGAAGACACCTAGAAACATCAGAAGCATGGGCAAGAGGCCAGAGACTGAGAGTCTAGGGGGCATAGGGATGTGAATGCTTCAACCACTTAATCTCCATGGGGAGCAGCATTGTGCTTGAGTGCCTTCAGGAGCTTCACAGCCCAGTGAGGGGGTAACACATGATGAACTCAGTTGTCCTCTGTATAATGCTTTACTGAGTAAGCAGATAAAAGATTGTTCACAGATTTAAGGAGACAAGGAGACTTTCTTCCTCTCCTCCCTCTTCTGAAAATGAGGTTCCTCCTTAAAAAGCTCTAAGTCATGTAAAGCTGGGCCAAGTTCTACTAATTGGGTTGAGCCATCAATAATTTTAACAGTATGATGCCAATCGTTATTGTCATGCCAGACCACTACAACTTCATGATATTTCCCTGATCCATCAACAAAAACTGTGTGAGCATGTGGGATCGGACCAAATACAAGTATGGTCTGTGGCCTGATGTCAAAGACAAGCAGATTCTGCAGCAATTTACATTTAGGCATGTCAAAATCTATGCTGTTAAGAAAATCAGCTAGTGCAATTTGCAAGGACATAGATTGCGAATAAAAAAAAAATCAAAATCAGATTTCACAAATGGTACATATATGACAGATGGGCCATGGCCTAAGAAGACCTGAATCCGTTTTCTGCCTTTTTTGATCAGGGTAACAATCAATTCTAGAGGCTGAGTAATAGTTTTACAGAAAGAATTGGAAAAAAAAAACATTCCAAGTATATCAGTCTGTGTGCATTCTCATCATACTGTCCCACAATAGCCACAGGTTGTTTCTGTGTTGTAGATATAAATAGACAAATCTGCAAGTTCAATCGAATGCGGTCAGGCTATAAGGTTGTAATTTTGTGTGCTACTAGCTCTAATTCTCTCTGTGCTTCTGCAGTTAAAGTGTGAGGGGATGTTAAATCTGAATCTCCTTTTAGAAAATTAAACAGATGCTGGAGTTCATGGTTAGAAATTCCAAGTATGGGTTGTACCCAGTTAATTGTACCCATCAATTTCTGCGAATCATTCAATGTCTTAATGTCATTATTAATTGTCAAAGGCTGGGGTTTGACCATGTTTTTTGTTAAAATCCAGCCTAAATACTTCCAAGGAGGCGCAGTTTGCACTTTTTCCTGTGCAACTTGTAAACCATAAATTTTCAGAGCTTGAATGAAGTGTGTTACCGTGCTCTGCAGATAATCAGATTGCTCAGCACAAACTAAGATGTCATCCATGTAATGATATATTATAGCCTCTGTGAATGCTTCACGTGTAGGCTGCACAGCGGTACTCACAACAAGCTGGCAAATTGTGGGGCTGTTCATCATGCCCTGTGGTAAAACCATCCACTGATAACACTGCATAGGCTGAGCATTGTTAATGCTGGGAACTGAGAAAGCAAAATACTGACAATCGTCAGGCTGTAGTGGAATGGTAAAAAAGCAATCCTTTAAATCAATAATCTGTAATGTCCAATTACTAGGCAGCATAGTGGGATTCAGAACACCAGGTTGTAAGGTTCCATTAGGTTGCATTACTGCATTAATTGCACATAAATCTAGTAGCAAACACCATTTCCTTGATTTTTTTCAGGATAACAAAAATGGGAGTATTCCATGGACTTGTAGAAGGTACTATGTGCCCTGCTTGCAGCTGTTCTTGAACTAGTAAATGAGCCTGGAGCAATTTTTCCCCTTTCAAGGGCCACTGGTCGACCCAAACTGGTCTGGCTGACAGTCAAGTAAGTTTGAGCAGGGGCTTTAGATCAGTGACCCTTAAGATAAATTTCTGCCTGCAGTGGTTAAGGTAATGTGCCATTGCCACAGCAAATCCCTACCCCAAAGGTTGATAGCAGTTGGTAAAACATAGGGCTGAATCCAAGCTGAGATTTTATCTGGGCCAATATCTTGTAACACCCTAGCACTTCTCATAGGTGTTTGAACTCCTCCATTTCCAGCAATTGTGGCCATAGCTATTTCCAGGGGCCAGTTTTCCATCCAGTCTCATTTAGAAATGATAGAAACATAAGCACCAGTATCCACTAGCCCGTAAAGGTTCTGCCCTGAATTGAAACAGTAAGTATAGGTTGCTGTGTAGTAATCTCCTGGGACCACAGTACTTGTGGTTGGCCAGAACTCCCAAAACCAGAATCCCCTCGTTCAGCTTTAACTGTCTGGGGGACCCAGTATGGCAAGAGCAACAGTTGTGCAATTTGCTGATGAGCTAAAATTTCACAGGGAATCTGAGTCGCTCTAACCATGATTATAATCTTTCTGATATAGTCTGCATCAATTACACCAGGGAAGACAAATATACCTTGTACACTAGCACTAGAGCGTCCAATAATCAATCCAAAAAATCCATTAGGCAAGAGTCCTCATACAGATGTACCCACTGCATATACCCAGGGTTCCATAATTAACAATTCTGTCGCAGTTGCCAAATCCATCCCGGTGCTGCCTGCAGTTGCAGGGGCGAGATCATAGAATGCGTGCCAGATTGTGATACTGTTGCTGTTCCAGGGGAGAGGCTGTTCTGTGGCTGAGAGGTTGGATTCCAAACCCTGTTGGATTGTGGGGCACTGGGTTTCGCGCCCCTCTTGCCGTTTCCTGGCAGGGGCTTCCCTGTTCTATCAAACTCAGATTTGCAGAAATTACTCCAGTGATATCCCTTCTGACAGTGAGGGCACAACCATGGTGGGCATCCTTTTTGCTTTTTATAGCGCTTGTGAGGACAGTGTTTACTGACGTGACGCTCATTACCACTAGTAAAACACTTAAGACTCTCTTGATTTACACTTAGCTGAGACAACGCGGCTACTAATACCAAAGCCCACCGTGTTTCATTCCCTATATTCTGACAAATCTTAACGTATTGTGCGACATCAGTAGCTTTACCTTTCACCGACAATAAAGCAGTCTAGCAGTCAGAGTTGGCATTTTCATATGTCAGTTGAAGCAGTAAAACTTTTGCTGCTGCTTCATTTTCAAACTGCCTTGCTATAGTGGTTTTCAATCTGTCAATGAAGTTTATATAAAACTCCTGGGGTCCTTGTTGTATTGTTGCAAACGAGCTTATGCACTGCCCTGCCTCCTGGACCCGATGCCACGCCATAATAGCAATACGAGTTGCCTGTTCAAAAACCTGCCGCTGAAGCCCAGCCTGCACCTGCAGGGTGATATATGATCCAGCTCCTAGCAAATCCTGATTCATCCTTACTCCAGATGACAGATTTTCCATGACCTGTTCAATCACAAGATTGCGATATTCTAATTGCCACACAGAATATTGCGCTGATGTCAAAATTGTTTTAATAAGCGATTTCCAATCTCATGGAGTCATTAAGTACATGGCACCAACAGCTTCAACAGTTCCCAGTGTAAAGGGACTTTGTAACCCATCGTCTTGCACAGATTATTTTAATTCCTTAATCATTTCATAAGGTATTGCATCATGTTCTGGTGGTTGTTGTGGTTTGTAAATAACTGGAAAGGCGAAAGAAAAATCGCCATGCTGCATAGCCAAAATCGTCAAGTTACGTGCAAATCATTGGGAACTTCAAAACCTAAATTCATTTGTGTTTGTAGATAATCCCTGACCTTTTTTCCAAATTCTATTGTCAAACGTCCCATCACTCGGAAACCAATCACAATTCTCTTTCACCCACACCAGAAGCGAAGCGACTTGTTTCTCAGAAAGACAATACCCGTAAGAATGCAATATCTGCAGTAAAACCCACAGATACACCTTATGTTCCTGAGAAGCAGCTTGCCCCATGCTAACGCAATCCCACAACTCACTCGTTGAACGAGGGTTGCTATCCCCGTTACACCCAGGGATTTGTGGCCACAAATAAAATTTACCCACCTGTCAGACTGCATGGTTACTGCCACACACACTGCTCAATGAAGAGCCTCACGGGGGTCAGACACTCACATGAAGGGCACCATTTGCGGCAATGAAGAATCACACACAGGTAGAGGTCGTGTTCATGCCCATATCCTCTCACCTTTCTCGAAAACTTCTGCTGCTGTGTCACCCCACACAATGATGTAATCAATTAACTACAGATGTTCTGGAGCTTTGCCCTGCTGGATCAGTCCACGGCAAATGGTGGAGCTGTGCTTCTACCCCTGGGGCAGTCAATTCCAGGTGTACTAGATACCCCTCCAGGTGAAAGCAAACTGTGGCCTGCACTCTACTGCCAGAGGAATAAAGAAAAATGCATTGGCAATGTCAAATGTGGCATACCATTTGGCTGCCTTCTACTCCAGTCCATATTGCAGCTCTAGCATGTCCGGCACAGCAGACCTCAGTGGTGGCATGACTTCATTCAGGCCACGATAGCCCACTGTTAGTCTCCACTCTCCACTGGGCTTCCTCACTGGCCATATGGGACTGTTAAAGGGTGAGTGAGTCTTATTGATCACTCCTTGGCTCTCCAGTTGATGAATCAGGTTATCAAAGGATCGTGGTCAGTGCAATATTGCTGCTGGTGCACTGTCATGGTAGCAATTGGCACCCGCTGGTCATCAACCCTCAGCAATCCTACAACAGAAGGGTCCTCTGAGAGACCGGGCAAGGTAGACAGCTGTCTAATCTCCTCTGTCTCCACGGTGACTATGCCAAAAGACCACCTGTACCCCCGCGGGTCCTTGAAATAACCTCTTCTGAGGTAGTCTATACCAAGGATGTATGGAGCATCTGGGCCAGGCACAATGGGGTGCTTTTGCCAGTCCTTTCCAGTCAGGCTCACCTCAGCATCTAATATAGTTAGCTGTTGGGATCCCCCAGTCACTCCAGAAATGGAGTGCATTGGGCCCTGGTGTCCACCAGAGCTCTGTACTCCTGTCGCTCTGATGTTCCAGGCCATAGAATCCACACAGTCCTATAAGCTCGGTCATCTCTCTCCTCACCTGGCTGGAGGCAGGGCCCCCCTAGTCCCAGTTGCGGTACTCATTGCTTCCTCCTTGTAAGAATGTCCTGGTTTTGTTGAAAAAAAAGACCAGTTCTCTTTTAGTGAATTTTCCTTTCAACTAAGTTCTTCTAAGTAACTGCACTTTTCTGAATTTAGCTGCGTGTTTTTTGAGATGCTGTTCACTCCAGAGCTGATAAGGGTACCAATGGAATGCAGAAGAGGCCTAGGTTTAGATTTATTGTTATGGCAGCCAAGGATACTGATAAAATTTTGCATGTCCCATAAGTGAGAGGGGTGTATTTGCAAGGAGGGGTGGACAGAACAGGTTACTAAAACTGACCAACTGAGTATTCCATCCCATACACGTCATACACCCTATAAAAGTGGGAGATCACAAGGGTCTCGCTCTCTTCGACCATGGCCAGCATCTGAAGACGACCCTGCCTGTCGTGCCTGAGATCCGAGGCCTGGTTCCAGACCCTGCATCCAGTACCAGTTTACTGTGGAGTCCAGCCCAGGACTTCTGGGTGCCTGCCCTGCAGCCGCTGGAGTGACACCAACTCCGCCGCAGCTGCAGCTGCGCTACCCTGGGAAATTCAAGATTGGTTTTGTATATTTTGTATTATTTTCTCTATTTATTAGTAGCATTAGTAAAGCATTTAAAACTTTTCCAACTTGCAAGTCTCTCTCCCTTTTCCTCCTATTACCTTTCCTTAGCGGGGAGGGTGGGGGGTTAACAGAGAGTGTCTGTCACAGTTTATTGTCACCCTGCAGTAAATGGTGACAAAGGATGAACCAGAAGTGCCTTCAGGAGGGTCAGAAGCAAGGTCAGCTCTTCTACTCTGTCTGGGGAGCTGCACGCTGGAAACTGGGGCAGCATTTTTCCTGGTATAATGTCCTCTTGTGGTTGTCTCCCCTTTTAACTCATGTATCCGTGCCTCTAGGACTGAGGTAGGTTGTCTATCCTATCTCCTCATGTCCTCTCCATTGTCGCACAGGAAAAAAGTTACCACAGCATATCCAGATTGTCATTCCCCACCCAGAGTAAAACTGCTCCCATCTCTATAGAGAGTCCACTCTGGATCTTCCAGTGGAGTATTCTTTAAGTCTGGTCTCCTAGAAAAGACGTGTTCAATAGTTAGTATATGATCATGCTCCAAATTTTCATGGTTAGATACAGGCAATAAAGTAGAAGGATTCAAAGATATTGTTGTTTTTAAACCTGCATCATCCTGTTCCAGTAATGCTGCTTGGTACTGTTCCATTCTGCTAGGTGACAGCCAGTGGTGTCCTCATCATTCTAGCACTGAAGCCACAGGATGTGGTACAAATACAGTAATTTTCTGTCCCAAAGTTAGTTTCCTTGACTCTTGAATCAGCAACATATTCATAGCTACTGCTTGGAGACAGGCAGGCCAGCCTTTACTTACTTGATCTAATTGCTTTGAAAAATAAGCTACTGACCTTCTCCAATCTCCCAAAACTTCAGTCAAAACTCCTAGAGCAGTATGTAATCTTTCGTGTACATACAGAGCAAAGGGCTTATTCATACCAGGTAATCCCAATGCAAAAGCTTTCATTAGTGCTGCTTTGATGTTGTCAAATCCTTTTTGGCATTCTTGAGTCCATTCTAGTACATCTCCTGGTCCCTTTATGCCCTCATATAGTGGTTTAGCCATCAGTCCAAAATTCAGGATCCAGAGTCTACACTGTCCAGCCATCCCAAGGAATCCCCTGAGTTCCCTTTTTGATCTTGGAGGTGCAATTCTACAAATTACCTCCTTTCTTTCACAACTTAATTTTCTTTCACCTTGGGATATTTCAAACCTGAGATATGTTACAGTCCTTTTGACAAGCTGGGCCTTATTTTAGGAGACTCAATATCCATCCAGTCCCAGAAAGTTCAACAAACTAAGTGGCTTCAATACATCATTGCTCAGTCTCTGTGCCCAGTAAAATATCATCAACGTATTGTAAAAGAGTTCTGTCTGGGTTCTTACCTTGCCAAGCTTCTAATTCTTTCACCAGTACATTACCAAACGAGGTAGAACTGTTCTTAAATCCTTGTGGCAAGACGGTCCAGCAAAGCTGCATCTTTCTTCCAGTGGTAGGGTTTTCTCATTCAAAGGTGAAAAGCTTCTGGCTCTCTGAATCCAATGGTGTACAGAAAAAGACATCTTTCAAATCTAAAACAACAACAACAAAGTTATTTCCTGCTATATTAGTCAAAAGAGTGTATGAGTTTGGCGCTACCAGGTGCACATTCATCACAGTCTGATTAACGCCGCTCAAATCTTGTACCAACCGGTATTCCATAGAATGTGGCTTCTTTCCTGGCAAAATGGGAGTATTATATTCTGATTGGCATTCTCACAAAAGTCTATATTGTGGAGGATGAAGACACAGACTCTAGCAGGGCACATACCAAAGACCTTTATTTACACAAACTGCTGTGCTTTATAGCTCTTTCTGCTGTCCACACACTATCAGCGCTATGCTGATAGGGTAAAGCCTTGTGATCATGCGTATTCTTCTATCACTGTATTGGTTAAAGTCCTTTCTCCATGCAGTGCTGCAACTCTGGAAGCACCTCCTGTTTCTTGTTGTTGCTTTCTCAAAACTTGCTCATTTTGCTTCTCAAGGGCACAGGCCTGTCTCATCAAGGTCAAACCCTTCCTCATATCCTACAGTTGGGTAGTAAATGTATTTCTCTATCACGGTGGACTGGGACAATCCCGGCAGTTCATCCAACAGGCTTTTGTATGGTGTTGCATTAAAAGGGTTAATTTGGCAGAAACTAAACCCCCTTGCGTTCCACCTTGTCCTCAGATACCAGAGGGGCTGGGGGGGGCTGAGCTGAACCCCTGAGTGATGCCCAATTAAACCAAAATAACCTCAAGTTGGCACTCTAAGTCCAATCGTGCTCAACAGCCAGTCCGGCATTATGTTGAATTCACACGATTACGGATTCACCGATAGTGAATAGTTTCTTGCTGTTGCTTTCTCAAAACTTGCTCATTCCGCTTCTCAAGGGCACAGGCCTGTCTCATCAACGTCAAACCCTTCTTCATATCCTACATATAGTGCATAAACTTGTTTATCAAAGTCTCTAATCCCATTTTAGCTTCCACATTGATTGGATATTGTTTCTTCTTCTTACCAGCTCGAAGTTCTGTTTCAGTTCTACCTTTATCAGCATAGTATTTGCTTTACTGGGTATTTCAGCTGCCCATACTAGTGGAAATACAGCGTCCAAAATTTCCTTGAAGATTTCTTGCTCACATTGCTGTTCTGATTGCATAAAGCAGATGTGCGCGTTCCAAGCATTTTCTTGCGGGATATGCCGCTGAACAGAGTTCTCAGAAAATGTTATTTGAGCTTACAATTTACTTTACAAATAGCAACCTAAGAGAGGTACAGGGCATTCTGGCATATGCAAGAATTCACATGTTAAAGCTTTGTTCCCAATTTGGTAATCCATTGGTTTCAAAAATGGCCTTAGCTCTTTCTTTCCCATGACCCCAACAACTGGCATGGTGAATTTACTAATAAGTCCCTTACAACCAGTTACTAGAGAAGAAGTTGCTCCTGGGTCTATTAGAAAATCTCTAGTTTAATTTCCCAGCTTTATTGGTCCCTGGGGATCTGCTGGGGGTGCCTTTAAAATCTCCCCCACTCCCCTTCGCTCAGTATCACAGTTTTCTAGGAGCAATACATCTGCCACGGGGGAAGGTGTGTCCCCCCCCTTCTTGCTGGTGTCTCTTTAGCAGCAGTCAGCTTTCCTGTCTTTTTTTTTTTGTTTGGTTGGTTTTTTGTTTGTTTGTTTTTGTCTTTGTTTGTTTTGTGTTTTTTTTTCCGTGTTTTTTTTTGTTGTTGTTGTTGTTTTGGTGGGGTTTTTTTTGTTTTGTTTTGTTTTGTTTGTTTGTTTTTTTACAAGATACAGGCAAGGCCACGCAATCCGCATAATTCCTGGTACAGAGTGGGAGTTGCCTGGCAGGCTCCTCTGTTACAACTTACTGGGTGGGTAGAAGCTTTCCGTCTGAGCGCTGCCACGGTGGCAGTGGTAGCAAAAGTGATTTTAAAACAAATTATTGCTAGATATGGAATAGTGGAAAATATAGATTCAGATCAAGGGGGACATTTTACCTCCAGGGTACTGCAAAGACTAATGGACAGTTTGGAGATATCTTGGGATTTTCATACTCCCTGGCATTCCCCTTCATCTGGAAAAGTAGAAATTATGAACCTTAAAGAAGCAATTGTCAAAATTAGTATTAAAATCTAAATTATCCTGGACTAGATGTCTACCTATAGCCTTGTTGAGAATTAGAACTGCTTCTCCCAAGGATATAGGAGTTTCACCTTATGAAATGCTCTTTGGACTGCCATACCTGGGCAGAAATAACAGATGGACCCCCACAGTTGAAACTAAGGATATGTTTCTCAAAAACTGTATACTCAGGTTGTCTTCTTTTCTATCTTCTCTCAGGCACCAAGGGCTTCTAGCACAAACTCTGCCTTTAGAGTTTGCAGCTCACAAGTTTCAGCCTGGAAACTGGGTCCTGGTCAAATCCTGGAAGGAAACTAAGCTTCAGCCAGATTGGGAAGGAGCATTTCAAGTTCTGCTGATCACCGAGACAGCAGTATGACCAGCTGAGAAAGGGTGGACTCATTACACATGGATTAAAGGGCCAATCGAGCCTCAAAAGGACAATGATGAGTGGCAAGTACCGACAACTGACGACCCCCTTCGAATAAAGATACAGAGATGAAAATGAAATGGAACTTTTGGGGATTATTAATCCTGTATTATGTAGAATTTACAAATGGGTTACTTAACATTAACATCACTGAAACTGAAGGTTCCCTAACAATTTGAGTAGATGCTTGCCAGATCCTTAATTGTGGGGATGTAAGAGCTAAAGAGAATTGAGTTATGAAAACAAATACATGTGTCCGAGGGAACTGAGTCTAAGGATGATTTAAATAAGTGCATAGTTTTTGGGATGTGAGTCCCTGCAGTGCAACCCTTTGCTAATTACAATACAGGGAATAGATGATTCAGTAAGTGGGGTTTATGAATCACGACCAGACATTAGTGGAAAAGACGCCCTGGGAAGGTTCAAAATGTAAGTGTTAAAGAACAATAGTAATGAAGAATTACTCAAAAACTTCTAAATAGGGCCTTGGGTCCTGCCAAATGACCCTAAAGTGGTCACTGTTGTAGAAATATCAGATTTAAGATAAACCTTTGAAGTAGAAACAGGATATGGAGATACAAATGCCTGGGTAGAATGGATCAAATATATGGTGCAAAGCCTAAAGAAGAGCAATTACTATGTGTGTGCACCAGGAAGGCCTGTGCCACAGGTGGTACCCTTCCCTCTGGGATGGAGCAAAGATTGACAGGGGATGGAGTCCATCTTAGCCTTACACCAAGACTCTACGGCACTGTTTCAAGCCTTAGAGGGGAAAAATATCAAAATTCCCCTGGCATTTTCACGAATAATTGGAAATCATACTGCCTGTCTCTCACGACGGGGCAGGAATGATACCGGGTTCCTAGGAACATGAGTAGGCGTGTAGAGTCACGGGAAGTTGATCCTCATACGTCCTCAAATGCTTCTTGAGTGGATCTTTGGTGGTACTGTGGGAAGATGACACTTCATTCCATTTTACCCCCCCCCCGCCCCCCGCCGGGAAGGTACCTGTGCCATTCTTCAATTGGCAATTCCTTTTACCCCGGCATTTGAACAGTGATTCATCAGGGCAACAGAAAAAGGAGTTTAGGGTTTTCCTTTGATGACAGAGTTTGTCAATTCAATTAGGGTTCCCAGAGGGGTCCCCAATGAACATAAAGCAAGAAATCAAGTAATGGTGGTTTTTGAATCCTTTTTACTCTGGTGGGTAACTATAAACCAGAATGCAGACTGGAAAAATAACATTTATTACAACCAACGATTTATAAGTTATACTAGAGAAGCAGTTAAAGGAATCGCCGAACAATTAGATGCTACTAGTAGAATGGCATGGGAAAATAACATGGTCCTAGATATGATGTTGGCAGAAAAAGGTGGTGTATGTGTAACCAGAGCTTTGCAAGGACTCACAGCTTTAGCAGAAGAATTGGCTGAGGAATAGATAGTCCACTCACGGGATTGTTAGAATCTTGGTTTGGAAAATGGAAATAAATGATAGTATCTGGTTTTACTTCTTTAATCGTAGTAGCAGGAGCGCTGATTTCTATAGCATGCTGCATCATTCCGTGTGTCTGAGGACTTGTTCAACACCTTATTGAGACAGCTCTATCAAAGCAAATGCCTTTAGGGCCACTGCCATACTCAGATAAAATGATGTTGCAGAAAGAACAAGAAGAAAGAAGCAATGCTGAATGCATAACTCCTGAAGAAAAATGTGAAATTATGTCGTCCCAGCTTGAAGCCACCTACTAGACTTTATCATAAGATAATACAAAAACAACAAAAGTAAAAAGAAGGAGAGGAGGAAAATTGTAAGGAACGTTTAATGGAGAACTGTTGTTTTTACATAACTGAGGCCCTGGCGCTTCACCCCAGCATGGAGGAAGGGCCGAGAGACATCGGACTATGAATCCTTAATGTAAAACACAGTCTCTTCCCAGAATATATACTGATGCATACTGATACCTGTATTTACAAGTTAATTTAGGGGGAAGGGTAGCCAAAGTACCAGGAATCCATATCTTAAAACAGACTGATAAGGGGAAGGGTATTGTATGTAAACTGAGGCAGGTGTCGGGGTAGTCTGTAAACCCTGAAGTACCCAACCAATGGGGAACAGGGGAGGGAAATTGTGGCCGGGATTTTGGGGGGATATAAGCAGGGGCTTTTTGCCCTATTATGTGTGCCTACCTTTAGGTAGAACACCCGGTGTTGCAATATCGTTATTAAAAAATTGCTTTGCTGAGAGATCCTGCCTGAGCCTATTATATTTGCAAAATAATTGTTTCCTACACATGGTTTATAGAAGCTGTGGAATTCCAAAATTTAAAATAAGGTATGTAATTCCACTACATGGAATTAACCTTGCTTGCTTGTGTTTGTCTTCTGCTCTAATTCAAGCTATGTTTTTCTTACAGTTTATGATGTAGAAACAGTACAGCAAAGAAATTTTGGGAAAGACCTATCTTAAAAGCCAGCAAAACAGATGGTGTCCAGGTCCTGGATCTGATCAAGACTTTGGATATATTCTTTTACTCTTTCTTTTTCCCTGCTTTCTTCTTTATTCTCTTGTCTCACCTGTCTGCTCAGAATGTAAGCT
Organism: Columba livia; assembly: GCF_036013475.1. Lineage (NCBI taxonomy): Eukaryota > Metazoa > Chordata > Aves > Columbiformes > Columbidae > Columba > Columba livia. Next base: position 20,356,064 of record NC_088641.1, on the reverse strand, counting down.
CTTCAGTGCTAGAAACTTGCTGTTTGTACAAGTCCTCCTGCAATGTAGTCTAGAGTTTTGTTAGGATTTATGAGCACTAGTTAAAAGTAACAGTACACAATTATCTCTTGGCTTACAAATCGAAGTGCCATGGTAGTCATTGAGAACATGAAATCTTGCTTTGCTCCAAGGCTACCTTCTAGTACAAAAGTGCCCAAGTAGTTTTGAAGTCACAATTGCAAGTGCTTTATTTCATTATAACCTCTTTATACATGGTGTTCTGATGCTTTATTCTACTTACTAGGTTATTTTTATTCCATTATTTTTAAGGCATTGAAACAGAAGCATTTCAGTAACTGACCAGGACCCACTCCAGGAAATCAGCTGCCGAGACCCAACTGTCCTGCAAAAGCTGATAAGGAGCAACAAAATGCACTTTTAAAAAGGAAAAGAACAGAAGGAATAGATCAAGGTAATTTCTTAATGTTTCACCTGTTTTAAAATAGGAGCTATGTGCTCAGAGAGAATGTGATATTTCCAGTGTTTCAGAACAAAAACCTTCTGAATGGACTACATCCCTAGGCACCAGTACTAGCTGAAGCCCTCTAATGATTTATGTGTTAAGATAAATACTTTAGGGTGAGAATGACTTAGTTCTGTGTTCTAACAGAGTTGGTACAAAAAAAGACACTTTTATGATACTTAGGAATCTATTTGTTATAAGAAATATCTAATTCCATTAATTTCTGTAATGGAATGTGATACTACCCAGTGAACTATAGGCTATTATTAGGCCCTTTATTTTTTTGAGACATCTTACTGAGGTGTAAATAACTTTACATCACTTTAAAAAGTGTGTGTGTGTGGGTGTGGGGGGGACTGAGAGAGAGAAACACAGCTTGCCATTCCTTTGAATGACAGACTGGAGAATGTAAATCACGTTCAGAAGAGAGATTTCTGCACACTCTCTCTCTCTCTTAGACTAAACAAGTTAACTGTTAAGACCGCTCTGGGTAAGGAAGATTAAGCATTCTGTGACGCTTTTTGTCATGGTTTGATTGCAGGGCGACAATAAACTGTGGCAGATGCTTTGTTAACCCCCTCCCCTTTACCCCCCCCCCCCCCCCCCCCGCAGCAAACCAGAACTGGATTCAAGGATGCGGGGTTTGTCACTAGGCCTCAGATTTGCGAGGACAGCAGGCAGGGTCCTTCCCAGATGTCAGCCATAGTTGAAGAAGGGCTGAGACCCTCGTGATCTCCCATTTTATATGGTGTTATGACGTGGATGAGATGGAATACTTAGTTGGTCAGTTTTAGTCACCTGTTCAGTTCGCTCCTCCTTGCCCCTCTCACTTATGGGATGTGCAACCTTATCAGCGACCTTGCATTCCATTGCTATGTCTACCAAAACATGTATCCAACTTCAGAAAAGTGCAGTTACTTAGAAGAACTTAACTGAAAGAAAAATTCACTAAAAGAGAAACTTGTCTTGTTTTTAACAAAACCGGGACACTTTTAAAAGGCAAACCTATTCCCTAACATTTAGCTCTAGATGGAGCCTCCAGTCTTCCCCAAACAGCAGCATGTAGTTCATATCTTCATGGCAAGAAAAGCTCTGAAGGCTAAAGACCTGTATCTGACTCTAAATTAGTTAGACCTTCTAGTAGAGAGGCAAATACTGGTTCTTAAGCTTGAAGTTGGTCTTCTTGACAGCTGGAATTTGCTAGGTAGCAGCTGTCGGGTTAGCATCAGCTTTTTGTTATTGCCAGTATGAGACACTCTTTTGATATGAGTGTTTTTGAAATGGAGATGCCTTCATGAAAGTGCATTTCCTCTTGAAGTTGGAGAGACATTATTAGAGTTTAACTTGCTTTTTAGACACTTTGACCTGTTGTTTCTTAGTCTGTGTCAAATTAAAATGCATTACTTTATTATCTTAAGATTCTAATCTCAAGTTAGAATTTAATGTGCATGCTTTTTGCTGACCTCAGTACCATGGGTCATAGAATCATAGAATGTCCTGAGTTGGAAGAGACCCACAAGGATCACCGAGTCCAACTCCTGTCCCTGCATATGACAGCCTCACAGTTCACACCATATGTCTGAGGGTGTTGTCTAGTATCTTCTTGAATACTGCCAGGCTTGGGGCTGTGACTATCTCCCTGGGGAGCCTGTTCCAGTGCTCCACTATACCCTCTGGGTGAAGAATCATAGAATGTCCTGAGTTGGAAGGGACCCACAAGGATCATCGAGTCCAACTCCTTGTATGCTTCCAGTCATGTGTTTACCGCAGTAGACACTCAAAAAAAAGCAATGCTCCTATATAATAGAAGTTCAGGAGCCGTTCCCTTCCAGCTCCCATATTGCAATTCATTTGGCATACTGTACACTGTACATAAAGTTGGGGCTTGTTCTGTACTGTGAGTGTACACAATGACTCACTGAGTAAGTCTTGGTTTCAGCTGAGTTCATGAAGCCTTGTGTGTCAGAGACTAAAACGGTGGTGTTGTACATAGATCAAGTGTACGTACACCACAGAGTAAGATATGATTAGAAAAAGGATCATCAATATTTTTTCTTAATATCAGGCTTTTGGATAGTTTGACTTAACTTTTGTGACTTAGTTCATAACTCTGGAAGGAATATTTGGGATTCCTGGTGAATATAATTTAATATGCAGTCATATGCAATTACTCATCTAAGTAAGGTTTAATTTGTGACTTGATTACATTGTAAGCTTTATATCTTTGCTGGTGTGTCTTTAGCAGCAGGCAGTCAGCTTTCCAGTCTTTTTTTTTTTTGTGTGTCTGTGTGTGTGTGTGTGTTTGTTGTTTTTTGTTGGTGTGGGTTTTTTTTGTTTGTTTTGTTGATGTTTTTTGTTTTGTGGTGTTTTTGGTTTTTTTTTACAAGATATAGGCAAGGCCACGCAATCCGCATTACACAAATCAACAGGGACCCTCTTTAGCAATTATCAGAGATGCCTGTTAAGATAACGACAATGCTTTCTTGTCTCTGTACCAGTCCTGAGTATTAGACTGTTCATATTCACATTAAAGCCAAGCAAACACAACGTAGATCTTCTAATTGAAACACTCTGCCTAACTGCACAAGGCAACTGTGTAGTGACTGAAATATAAATAAGGTGCGATATAGATACATTGATATAAACCAGCACCTTGCACTGGCAGTTGCCATAGGAATGCTACCACTCACCTGCTTATTGCTCTTGGCGTAGTTCAGTCCTATCCCTTGCACAGTTTGTCCTGTATATCCTGGGGGACAGGTCTCACACTGGAAACCCAGAGCAGTGTTCACACAACGCACTCCAGGGAAGCAAGAGTTGTAATGACACTGCAAAGAAAAAAAAATAACTGAGCACATGTTCGTGCTTCAGTAATGTCCAGACTCTGCCTATGCACATAGACCTCTCAGTCAATTTGCCTAAGCAGTGCTACATGCAAATGTCTGTATGTCTTCTGTTCAGAGCTGACTTGTAGAGGAAAATCTCAGGTATGTCTGACTCCGATAGGTCTTCAGCTATCTCTGTAACTTAAGTAACACTTGCAGTCTTCCATTATAGCCTGTAGTTGATGCCCTAAGCTCTGATCCCCATCCTTCCTTTTGCTGGGCAGGTTCAGCTCCCTCAGAGGCTGAGAGCCTCCCATGGGAGGGCCCTGACAAAAACATCAGGAAAGCCATGTAACTGCAACCCACTGAACGGTCCCACAGTTGTGTTTTGTACACACAGAAGTGGCAGCAGCATTTCCCCTCATTTATATTTGGGCAAATTTCATAGCCTGAAGTAACCCAAACATGAGTCAGATGAGCAGGGGTGTGTCAGTGGCACCCACACATTTCTAGACCAGAGGGCCACAGACAGCCCTCAACACTTCTCCCAAAATACCGCGTGCCCATATCATGACCCTTGGCCTGAAGGCACCATTTGCTTCATTGCCTCATGTGGTTTTACAGAATGGCCATGACCCATTTCAGTGGCCTTGCAGGTGCCATTTTGGGAACCACAACCTGAATCGCTGCCTCTCCAATATCAACACTAGCCACTAGTTAATATTTATAAGAGTACTGAAAACACCGACATGTCATCATGCTGCATATGGCTCAAAGACAACAATAAATAAGAAACATGAGAAAGAAATATGAAAGAGTTTTTAAAATATGCCTTTTTTTCCGCCTCCATCACTAACAGGAAAACATCCATAAGATGGAGGGAGAACAAGTCTGAGTATATCCACCTACAACAACAAACATATGACTTGTAACCAAACACACACACAAGGGAGCAAGAAAAGGTATGTTTAATATCAAAGTGTGTTTGACTGAAAGATTTGTTAGAAGTACATCCACATAGCATAAGGAACATGTAAAACCTAGGAGAGACATTTTGTGCTCCTCATACAATATGGATTTTTTTTATTATAGACAGCAGAGGGCACTCAAATTACACCATACACAGAGCAGAGCTGCAGCTCACAAGATACAGGGCATCAGTGCATGAAAGTAATGTCTTCAAACTGGTAATGAAAAAGAAAGGAGCATATTGCAGAGATGCTCACAGTCTCAGAAAGGATGATGGCAGCTCTTTGTGAGGAAGCTGATAGATTGCACTTTATCAGGATTTGCACATGACCTCTTTTTTAAATGCCAACTTTTAAGAAGTACGAAAATAGTTTATTCAGTAGAAAGGTGCTCTCCCAGAAGAGATTCAAAGAGTTTTCAAAAAAAACCCAAACCCATATTATTTTCCTTCTTACAGTCTCATCTAACTCAAGAAAACAAATAACGTGACACATTCCTTCTTATTAGACAATGAAAAGCTATTGCCATTTAATATCTCTTCTTTTTCCCCCTTGCACAACCATAAGTGAAAATCCAGCTGTTAAAGGAGATATTTACTGGTGAACAAAACCACATCAAACTACTTGGCATTTTAGTAGCAGCGTCCACATAAAGACCTCATATAAGCAAGACTGTATCTCTCTGACACCATTTGGGCAAAATTTCTAACGTGAGATCAGTGAAGGCATGTAAATCTCCAGTGGCAGAGCTCACAGAAACTCATGTTAACACTGGGACACTACAGATCAGTCTCGGTTTGTTTTCCCACCACTGCTGTCACACTGTAGTCACCCTACCAGCTCAAGAGATTAGCTCAGTTGGTGGTTATCACCCTCCCAGAAGGAGCTTGACTACGGTATCCACCTGGTGCAAAGTTATGTCCTCTGCACTCACCAGGAAGGACGTAGCAACCCAGTTGGAGCTCCCACAGAAGCATGCAGCTGTCCAGGCCTTCAGGCTGCAGGGAGTGCCAGAGCCTTTCACTGCTATGGGATGCCAGTAGAGACAACAGCTGTGTGAGATGTGACCAGGTGGATAACCTGCTCAGCTTGGTGGCAGAGCTAAGAGAGGAAGTAGAAAGGTTAAGAAGCATCAGGGAGTCTGAGAAGGAGATAGACTGGTGAGACCTGGCCTCCCCGAGACAGGAAGAGGAACGGCCACCAGAAAAAAGCCAAGATCAAGGGGGTCCTGTATCCTCCCCGCACCAGACTGAAGGCAGTAGCTCAAGGGAAAGGACTGAATGGAGGCAAGTCCATGCTCGGGGCAGCAGGCAAAATCCCTCCTTGCCCACCTCGCCCTCCCAGGTGCCTCTGTACAACAGGTATGATGGTCGGGATGTGAAGGCCAGTCAGTGGATGAGGAGGATGAAGGTCCATCTACATCAGAGGTGTTGACAGGGTCAGAAAGGCCTACCCTCCTGTATTATGACCACCTCCATGAGGAAGAAAAGATGGGTTATAGTTGTAGGTGACTCCCTTCTGAGGGGAAAAGAGGGTCCAATATGTCAGACAGAACTTCCTCTTAAGGAAGTCTGCTGCCTCCCTGGGGCCTGGGTTAAGGACATCACTAGGAAACCTCCTACCCTGGTACAGCCCTCAGACTACTACCCATTACTCATCTTCCATGTGGGTGGCAATGAAGCTGTGACATGTAGTCCAAGGGTGATCAAGAGACTTCAGGCCCTTGGGACGCTTGGTAAGGGAATGGGGAGTACAGGTTATTTTCTCCTCTTTCCTTCCAGTTGCAGGCAGCAACATAAGAAGAAACAAACCGACTCAGTCTATTAATGCATGGCTCTGTGGCTGGTGTCACCACCATGATTTGGGGTTTTTTGATAATGGGATACATGGCACCAGGTTTGCTGGTGTTGGATGGGATTCACCTTTCTCAAAGGGGGAAGAGGGCCTTTGCTCATGAGTTAGCAGGGCCCATTGACAGAACTTTACACTAGACATGGTGGGGGAGGGGGATGATATCAGGCTTGCCCACGACAAGCTATGGGACAAGACACCAAAGTTAGAGGGGTGGGGTACTAGTGAGGACCCTCAAGTCGGTGGCCCTGAGAAGTGTTGGCCATGCTGGAGCACACTTGAAGTCTTATGGAGATGATCTGGTGGCTCCTAAGGTAATAGATGCCAAGAGGAAAACACTAGTGAAATACTTCCAAGTAATTAAGGGGTATTCCTCTAAGAGGGTGACACAGCTGACAGCCCAGCTGAAATGCCTCTACACCAATGCACGCAGCATGGGCAACAAACAGGAGGAGCAGGAAGCCACTGAAACTTGGTGGGATGGATCCCATGACTGGAGCGCGGCTATCGATGGCTGCAGGCTGTTCAGAAGAGACAGGCAAGGAAGGAAGGGTGGAGGGGTTGCCTTCTATATCAAGAGATGGACGAGTATGAAGAACTGTCTCTGAAGAATAGCCACAAGCAGGTTGAAAGCTTATGGGTAAGAATCAGAAACCGAGGCAACAAAGGAAACCTTGTGGTTGGTGTCTACTACAGGTCACCCAGTCAGGGGGAGGCTATTCATGAAACCGTCTTACTCCAACTACAGGAGGCATCGCGCTCGCAGGCTCTTGTCCTGCTAGGGGACTTCAACCACCCCGACATCTGCTAGAAAAGTAACACGGTGAGCTGTAGGCAATCCAAGAGACTCCTGGAGTGCATCGAGGATAACTTCTGAATCCAGGTAATAGGCAGCCCTACCAGGGGGGATGCGATACTGGACGTGATGGTCGCCAATGTAAATGAGCTAATCGGTGACGTCAAGACTGGAGGCAGCCTGGGCTGCAGTGATCATGTGCTCATGGAGTTAGCAGTCTTGAGGGATGTGGGACAGGCAAAGAGTAAAGTCAGGACCCTGAATTTTAGGAAAGTCAACTTCCGGTGCTTCAAGGAGTTAGTCCATAGGACCTGCTGGGAAGCTACCCTCGGGAACAAGGGAGCAGAACAGAGCTGGCAGATCTTTAAGGATGCTTTCCATAGAGCACAAGAGCTCACAGTCCCCAGGTGTAAGAAATCAGGAAAGGAAGGCAAGAGGCCGGCATGGCTGAATGAAGACCAGAGGGTCAAACTAAAGGGCAAAAAGGAAATGCAGAGGCAATCGAAGCAGAGACAGATATCCTGGGAAGAGTATAGGGACACTGCCTGGTTGTGTAGAGATGGGGTCAGGAAGGGCAAGACGCAGCTGGAGGTGAACTTGGCAAGGGATGCAAAGAATAACAAGAAGGGCTTCTCCAGGTATGTCAGCCAGAAAAGGAAGATCAAAGAAAGTGTACCCCCATGATGAGCAAGACTGGCAAACTGGTAACAGTGGACAAAGAGAAGGCTGAGGTACTCAACAACTTCTTTGCCTCAGTCTTCACTGGCAAGCTCTCTTCCCACACCTCTTGAGTGGATGAACTGCAAGATGGGGACAGGGGCAGCAAAGTCCCTCCCACTGTATAAGAGAAGATCAGGTTCGTGACCACTTGAGGAACCTGAACATACATATGGGACCTGATGAGATGCATCCCAGAGTCCTGAGGGAATTGGCTGCTGTAGTTGCCAAGCCACTCTCCATGATATTTGAAAAGTCATGGGCAGTCAGGTGAAGTTCCTAGTGACTGGAAAAAGGGAAACATCACACCCATTTTTAAAAAGGGTAGAAAGGAGGACCCCAGGAACTACCAACCTGTCAGTCTCACCTCTGTGCCTGGGAAGATCATGGAACAGATCCTCCTAGAAGCTATGCTAAGGCACATGGAGGACAGGGAGGTGATTTGAGACAGCCAACATGGCTTCACCAAGGTCCTGCCTGACCAACCTCGTGGCCTTCTGTGATGGAGTGACTACATCAGCAGACAAAGGAAGGGCTACGGATGTCACCTATCTGGACTTCTGTAAAGCCTTCGACGCAGTCCCCCACAACATCCTTCTCTCTAAATTGGCGAGATACGGATTTCATGGATGGACTGTTCGGTGGATGAGGAATTGGCTGGATGGTCGCATCCAGAGGGTAGTGGTCAATGGCTCAGTGTCTGGATGGACACCAGTAACAAGTGGTGTCCCTCAGGGATCCATATTGGGACCAGTACTGTTTAATATCTCCATCAGCAATATAGACAGTGGGATCGAGTGCACCCTCGGCAAGTTTGCAGATGACACTAAGCTGAGTGGTGCAGCTGACACACCTGAGGGATGTGATGCCATCCAGAGGGACCTGGACAAGCTTGAGAAGTGGGCCCATGTAAACCTCATGAGGTTCAACAAGGCCAAGTGCAAGGTCCTGCACCTGGGTCAGGGCAACCCCCAGTATCAATACAGGCTGGGGGATGAAGGGATTGAGAGCAGCCCTGTGGAGAAGGACTTGGGGGTACTGGTGGATGAAAATTTGGATATGAGCCAGCAATGTGCACTTGCAGCCCAGAAGGACAATCGCATCTTGGGCTGCATCAAAAGGAGTGTGGCCAGCAGGTCAAGGGAGGTGATTCTGCCCTTCTACTCTGCTCTGGTGAGACCCCACCTGGAGTACTGCGTCCAGCTCTGCAGTCCTCAGTACAGGAAAGACATGGACCTGTTGGACAAGGTCCAGAGGAGGGCCACTACGGCAGTTGCACATTCCCCTGAGATCTGGAGCCCTCAATGGGGCAGTTGATGGCTCTTTAGCACCTTTCGTGCCCCACTGGGCCTGTCCCCACGTATGCACCTAGGGTGGTACCAAGGTGCTGACAGTCACATCCTCCCTCAGGGTGATTTCACCTCCACCCAGCTGGGGGGGGCAGGAGGGGTGGGAGCCTCAGTCAATTGACAGGGTCCTTAACAAAGAAGGTGCCTAGAGTAGCTGAGAAGCTTCTGGACTATGTTGTAATGCCCACAGCCAGATCTGACCAGGCTATAAAACGGGGTCCCTGCCAAAGACCCCCTTTGAGTGGTCTTCTCGGAGCAGCGGGTCTGTGAACTGGAGCCCTCCCCTTAGACTGGGACGCCGTCTAAGGAGACTTCCTGGGATTGAGAGCGCCTCACCTCCTCGTTTGGGTGAGTGGTTATTTACTGGATATATCCTTGAATGAGTCCTTGCCTAACCCAGGCAAGTGATTACTTTCTTGTGGGTACCCTGGAGTGAGAGGCCTCTGGTTTTGTTTCTTGTGAGTGTATGCGTGCACATTGTGGATCCTCATTATTCTTATGTTGTTGTACCCCAATAATCTCCTCAACTGATATCCAAACCTGTATTTTACGTTGCTGGAGCACTAAATAATTGTATAAACCCTGTTTCTAGCTGGTTTATTGGCTACACTTTTTCGGCTAGAATAAAGTCTGTTTTGGAACTTGTTGTCCACCTAAAATTGACATTTGGGGTGCCTCCGTGACAGCCACAAAAATGATCAGATGGCTGGAACACCTCTCCTATGAGGAAAGGCTGAGAGAGTTGAGGTTGTTCAGCCTGGAGAAGAGAAAGCTCCAGGGAGACCTTATTGCAGCCTTTCAATGCTTCAAAGAGGCCTATAAGAAAGATGGGGACAGACTTTTTAGCAGGTGTTGCGGGGGAGTAATTTTAGGGTTCTGCTTGCTGCAGAACAATGTTTAGATTTCTTAAAGAGAGGCGTGACTTAAAAGAGTTCGGTGGCAGGTTCACTCTATTATTTGTTGCATGGGGGAAATATGCCAAGCCGAATGCTGCTTGCCTTCTCTCCAGGTGCCTGTATCCGTTCACGAAGCAAACTTTCAGGTGTCTTCCCTCCCTGATAACCGTTTGCTCCAGGGGCTGTGTTGTGGAGCTCCGGAGGCAAACTCTCAGGTGAGGCCTATGTCCGTCACGGTGCAAACGTTCAGGATTCTTCTCTCCCTGATAACCATTTGCTCTGGAGCCTATTTTTAAAGCTCCAGTGGCAAACTTTCAGGCGAGGCCCTTAACCGCATGCAAAACAGACCTCCAGGAAACAAAATTCTCAGAAAACAAAAAATTTAATGGAGTAGAATAGCAGAAGGACTGGCTCAAGCTGGGTGCCTGCACAGAGGTCTGCCCAAGCATAGAAAAACTACAAACTTTTATATCTTTACAGACCATTCACACCAGGATTCAGTCCAATAGCAATATTTCACCACCAGGTTCTTTGCTCCCCGTTGGACCCTTTTTCTCTGACTCCACATGGGCCTTTGTTTTGTTCAGTTGTAGACATTGTTTTTGGTCCATATCCTTGAAGGTGCCGTTTTGTCTGGATAAATCCTTTCTTCTCAGCGAAGTGCAAAATAGGCCCCGCTTTGCAGATGTCTGTAATGTCTTCACGTTAGCCTTGGATCGTTGTTTTCCCAGTCAGTTCCATTTTTCCCAGCAAAATGCAAGCTAGACTTGCAGGCGTTTAGTGTAGTCTGCAGTTGCTTTTGGTAAATACGAGCTTAAAATTTTAGCAAATCTAGTCTACCAAGTAACATGAATCAAAGAGTATATTAAAAATACAACCTTATATCTCTAAACAATCCATTATATTTGGTGTGCATCTACTAAAGCTAAATGATTAATATTGAACTTGAATTGGGCTCATCCACTGACCTGTGAGTAATAAAACCACTGCCATACAGCTCGCTTATTTAGCAGGGAGAGCTCAAAGTGGGCTCATCCAGGCTGTCGTATTTATAGAATGAAGTGGTTGACTCGTAGTCAAATTGCATACAGTAGGAAAAGTATGCACGAGACTCCCTGCGCCCACAAGCCACCGGCGTTCAGTGTGCCTTTCTCTGCTTCCCTGTGGGTCTCCTGGAAGGAGTTCTTGGCCTGGCTGCAGCTCAGGCCCTTGCCTCTTCTGGAGCCTGGACCAAGCTGCTGCTGGTTTGGCTGGGGGGGGGGGGGGGGGGTTGAGTGCATCCGCCACAGCAGGGTCTGTTGCAATAGGACAAGGGGTAATGGTTTTAAACTAAAAGAGGGGAGATTCAGGCTAGACATGAGGAAGAAATTTTTTCCAATGAGGGTGGTAAAACACTGGAACAGGTTGCCCAGAGAGGTGGTAGATGCCCCCATCCCTGGAAACATTCAAGTCCAGGCTGGACAGGGCTCTAAGCAACCTGATCTGGTTGAAGATGTCCATGCTTGTTTCATTGGGGTTGGACTAGATGACTTTTGAAGGTCCCTTCCAACCCAAACTATTCTATGATTTTATTCTATGATTCTATGAAACTTCTTTAAGTAACTTCTCAACTGTCCTGTCCCACTCAGTAGGGTGAGGGCAGAGTTAACTTTTGAATACTCTGTGTGGTAACCAGGAGTAATGACAATTACTCGAGAGGTTCAATTAAATCACGAATTTACTTAAAACTCAGTGGACTTACAGCAAATACTGTCTTGGCAAAAGTTTGTAACTATATCAGAAAACTTAACAAGACTTCAACAACAAAGCTCACAATGATTACCCTTATGTACCCAGAATAAAGTTAGGAAGAGAGAAAGAGAGAGAAAAGAGAGATAGATTAAGACATCAGAAGAAAGGTAAGATTTCATCACTCCAAGGGTCTGTCGATCCAGCGACGATCTCTGTAGTTCTCTTGGTGGTGGGTATGATGAAACTTCACTGCTAGTGTCCCAAGTGAGAAGTTTTTTATACTTTAGTTCATTTGCATGTGAGATAGGAGAGGGCGGCTCATCTCCTCCCTCTCCTTGCTCCTCATGCTAATTAAGGAGATTGTTCCAGAAATGGGTTGGTGGTCCCAGAAATAGGTCGATGGTCCCAGAATTGCCCAGAAGTGAGTTGGTTGGTCCTCTAGGGGTAGCTGGTGATTCGTTATTTCCCCTAGCTGGTCAGTGATCGCTGCATGACCCTGCCTTTGTTCAAGCCCAATTAATGAGGGCTCAAGGAAGACATACCATTACTGAGGCCTTCGTTTTGCAAATAATAGGGAGGCCTCAAGGAAGAGATAAGTTGTATCTCCACAGCACTCATCTCTTCCTCCCTGCCAGTAGTTGCAAAACCCAGCTGTTTAAGGCATAATGAGGTGCATACCATGTCCATCACACTCAACTCAGCAGGGAATTTCAAATTTTCACGCATATAACCTCCATAAAGTTGCAACAACAGTGAAACAGGGAGGTAGAATCAAATCGGAATGAATAAATATTCACTGTGCAAGCAGTCAGCAAATGCTGAAGACAGCAAGCATCTGCAAACCGTTGATATGTATTAAATGGTTACTTTTTAGCTTTCCCCCCCATTAAAAAAAAAAAAAAAAAAAAAAAGTGTCACCATTTTACCTCATCAATATCTGAGCAGGTAACTCCATTTTCCGTGAGCCCTTCAGTGCGGAGGCCACACTGAAATCCTGTTGCTGCCTTCGTGCACCTGACTCCCCTGAAGCGGGAATTAACTTCACATTTGAGTTTACTATGCCTGGGAAGCAGAGCTGGAAAATTCACAGTTCCCAAACCTTTAGCACAGAAAGAACAACAGTTTCAGTGATTGAAAGAAGCATTCACCGTGGCTTTCAGCTGGCATGTGTTCTGAAGAGATTCCCCAAGACGCTGCTCAGCAGGGGCTTCATGTTTCTGCGCTGTGCTGCTACCAGCTATGTTGTGGCTGAAGAGACTTTATGCTGGGAATGGCTTAGCAGCTTGCTGCATCCCCAAACAGGGGAAATTAAGGCTATTTTGTTAGGTCCACATGCTACTCCTGACTACACGTGGGAGCCCACTCCCCAGTTCAGCCAGTGCCTAACTCTATACTCTGAGTCATTTAACAACCTGAGTAACAGAATGTCTTTCATGGCAATAATTAAATTTCAGGGAGCTACCCTGTCCTTCTCTTCCCAGGACCTTGTAGTATAGAATCATAGAATGGTTTGATTTGAAAGGGACCTTTAAAGCTCATCAAGTCCAACCCCCTTGCTATGGGCAAGGACATCTTTCACTAGATGAAGTTGCTCAAAGCTCTCCTCCAACACTTCCGATTATGGGGCGTATATAACTTCTCTGGGCAGCCTGTTCCAGTGCAGGGCCTTAGATTTGGAGCAGGTGTCCAGCTTCATTGCACAGCAAATGAACCCAGGCAGGGTGACACACAAACACTAGCTTACGCAACTGCAGGCCACTGAAATGCCTCACAGATATATCAGCCCTTCTTCTAGCTCTCTTTGGAGCAATACTGGCTTGAGCACCCCACTTGCCCCCATCCGGCAAAGTCAGAATCTTTAAGTGTTATTCAAAGAGATTGTGGTTACTTGGCCAAAATCAGAGATCCAGCCATGATTAAAGTATGGATGATGGCTGACAAGAGAACAGCTTCCTGTCAGATAATAATCCTCTACCCAAAGAAGTTGCATATACAAGTTGCACGTGCAATTACAAAGGGCCAGGTTCAAAGTAAACCAAAAGAGATATCTCCTCAGACATCTAATGGATTTCTTGCCAGGATCACACATTCAAAACTGACTGGACAGATTCATGATTCCCCTAGAGACCTGCAAAAATCCAAATGGCCTCAGCTTCTTCCTTTCCTCCCTGTTACCAGCTCAGTCTCCACAATGGTCAACACAGGCAGAAAAGGAATTGATCCTGGATCAGATTTTCAGTCTGGCAGGTGACAAAAGCCTTGTCTAACTTGTGTCAAGACTAGCAGCTGCCTAGCAATGGCTTTTCCCACATAGACCTACAGGCTCTGTAGCTGCAGCACCAAGATGCTCTGCAGTCTTCCATGTTCCTTTTCATGCCTTGTCCCTGCCCTCTCCAGGGCACTGCAGTGACCAACAAAAGATGAATACTGGCCTTCTGGATAAGTGCACTGACAGGTCTTGCTGCTCCATTCATCCACCTATTTTCATAACACTGTATCAGTGTATCACCTTTAGGACTACTACCTGTCTACAAGTTCAATTTGAATACTTAAAATATTATTAAACTGACACAAACAGATCATGATCACAAAAGTTTTTCTTGAAAATTAGGCTAAAAAAAAACTATTTTAATCATCACAGACTCCTCTTTCACTAGGACAACAACTCACTGCTTTATCACCAGCAACTGTGATCGTTTTCTCTCCAGACTGAGCTATTTCTAAAATATTTAGAGAATACTACCATGGCTGTAATTCGGTCAAATAATTGTCTTTACTTTTCTATAGAGCTTCTCCACAATTAGCTTCTTTGCACTGGTATCTTAAAGAAGCATTTTAACTCCTGGTTGCAGGCCTCACCAGTGTACTGAGGAACAGGTTCAATTCTACAGGTTCCCCACTTGGTCAAGTATTCCTCCGGTTACCAGCTCCAGCTCATCTAATGTATCTTAGAGTCACAAAAAAACCCCAGAGCTCACACTTCTGGTACAACGGAAAAAGTGTGAAATATTAGAGAAAGTATATTAATTTTTCAGAGTGGATGTCCATTTCCTAAGCTACAATGGGCTATTAAAAACTACACTAAAGGCAATGGGTGGCGGAACCTTCAAAAACTGGGATTCACATTTAGCAAAGGCCACTTGGTTGGTCAACACTAGAGGATACATCAATTTGCCTCAGGCAAAGGCAAACCCATTCGTGGGACTGTTTATTCTCAAGGACCTGGAAGCACTTGGTGGGTAATGCTGAAGGACGGAGAAGTTCAATGTGTACATCAGGGGGATTTGATTCTGGGTGAGAATACTCAATATTGAACTGCATGATGTTTAATTGCTACATAATACTATACTATATGCCATACTAACACTGTTCAATAAGTGTCTTTCAGAGTAATGCAGTAGTTACGAAACCAGAGCTGGCTTCAACAAGTGGCACCTGGCAACTTCCTTGAAGTTGACATCTTTAACCCACAAACCATGGGCTTGAGCTGCACTAGATATACCATCTTTCCTGCCCCGGGAGACTGTTGTGACAAATGAAGTTCAAAGTCATGAACTAAACAAACTCAATGAACATTTCAAAAGGATGGTACATGGGCAAAGGGAATGACTACTGATATCTGTGTGTGTATATATGTGTATATGTGCGTATGTATATATATAGTAGCAGTAATAAGAGTCTATATGTATGTGTGTGTATATATGTAGTAGTAATTAATTGGAGTGTGTGTGAACTGATGCAGGCAGGTCGCAAGAACAACCAGATGCCACGAATGCAACTGCAAACAGCAAATTTATGTTTTGCTACCTCACTACCGGGGGACCTCCGAAACAGCACTTAAGCTCCAAGGCAGAGGTGACACAAGTGGAGACACAGGTGCTGCAGAATTCACCTCTGCTTGAAGAACAACGAGCCTGTATAGGGATTCACACAGGCGCAGTTTACCACACTGCTTTGATCTTTGCCTGCAGGAATCTCAAGGATCTATGAGAAGGTGCCTTTGCGACTCTTTTCACAGGCCTGTTATCTAAACACAGAGGTTCTACTTGTGATTTATGTGCTTTTCCACACCCCGGCTGCAGCTGCTTGAGTGTATTTGCAGTTATCCTCCTCGCCATTCTTGCAGTATTCCCATACAGAGTGTATTGGTAAGGTCTAAGCATAACGTAAATGGTATGAATTAAGGGGTGGAATGTGCTTGTTTGACTGAAAGCGAGTTAATTTTCTTTATGCACTTAGAAACTTTTATTTTTCATAGCTAGCACAGTCATTGTTTGGATTTAGTTTGAGGAAACGAAGATAACACCCCGGGACACTTTCCAGTGTTTTTGAGTTGGTACAAAGAGAATGTAAGAACCTACTGTTATCTTAGTTGTTGTCTGGGAGTCAAGGTCTTTCTGAGCTCTCTGCCTGCAGGTGAGAGGCAGCTAGGAATGGGGGCATAGATGGGGCAGACCTTGACCGACATCCAGACTAATCAATAAGAATACTCCATGCCAATAGCGTCATCCTTCATATTTAAGAAGAGTCAGGTTTTCCAGCTAGGGAGATGGAGACCCATTCCGGTTCTGCTCCATTTTGGTTGAGTTCCATTATGGAGTTCTTTTAGTTCAGCCTTTTGCCATCCTGCTGTTTTGCAGTGGGCCTCTGGGCCTTTCTGCCTTTTTCCTTCTTCCCCCAGGATCAGCTGATAGGGACCAGTGTGCTCTCTTCCCGGGACTGGCTGCTCAGTGCGGACGGAATTCGTGAGGAATTGCACTGAGTATCTTTTACTTTATATTCTATTTTCTATTTTCTGTATATATTCGTTATAGTATATTGGTACTGTTTTGTTATTAAACTGTGTTTATTCCAGTCCACGAGCTTCTCCCTTCCCTTTTGATTCTCTACCTTATTTAGGGGGGTGGTGGCAGGGAGTGAGCAAGTGGTTATCATGGTTTAGACTGCTAGCTTGGGTTGAACCGTGACACTGAGGTAGGACAGTAAGGCTTCCTTGTATTCAGCAGAGACACACACATTTTCAGAACTCAATTCACTTAGCTATTTTAGATATCTGCTTTAAGGAGATGAATTGCACATAAACCCCATCGTTCTCTACTAGCCAGAGAAGGAGCTTTGACTATTTCAGATGCAGATAGCCACATTTACTCATACTGATCCCACCCTGGACATGATTAGCTGCCCTGCACTTTAGCAGGGTGATTTGTCTATAATCTTGATCTACATCGAGGGCATTCTGTGAGAATGGCTTCACAAGTTTTTCTGTCCAGGGGCCAGCCCTTGCTCTGTGCATCAAAGTAGAGTGCTTTTTTACCTGTATGGCCTAATTTTTGATGTAACCATTCTCCCAACTGATACCATTCAAGATTATTAAAGTTCCCTATTTTTCTTTTCCTGATTTTAGTCCAATTTGTGGCAGGTTTATTGTCTTTGGTGTGAGCTTTTACCCATCCCATCTTGAATGGTGTTCTTCTGGCTATATCTAGTAATAGTTGCCAATCTGGAGTTCTCCAAATTGGGGATCTATTTGCTTCCCAATTCAGTGATTCCCACTGACGGAGCCACTGTGTGGTGCCAGCCCACACAATATAGGAGTCCACATCGATAATTTTTGCTCTGTTTTGTGTTGCCAGAACAACTGCTCTTAACTGTCCCACTTGTGCGCTTCCTTCACCTTCTTCTATTACTTGTTCACCAGTGGTAATATTCAATGCGTTTCCATTTGCCATTTATCAGTTCTTGGCCTGGCTGCAGCTCAGACCTTTACCTCCTTTGGAGTCTGTACCAAACTGCTGCTGGTTCGGCTGGGGGGAGGTCGAGTGCATCTGCCACAGGTTCTTAGGGACACAGTTTAAAGGCGAACTTGACAGTACTAGGTTAACGGTTGGGCTCGATGATCTTAAAGGTCTTTTCCAACCAAAACAATTCTATGATTCTATGAATGATTTGAAATCAATCTAGCTCATACTCATGATACTTGTATAAACTGACAGTCTACTACATGTAAAAGTAAGTCAAATATTTTGCTGCCTGTATCTTGACAAGGTTTAAATGAGATCAAGTAACTTCATTCACTGGATGGCAGAGCACAACAGGGCTAGACATCACAGCAAACATAGTCTGCAGTGCCATACGCCATCCCAGACAACTGGTGTGGTTGCACAGTCATGCACTTTCTTTCTGATTTATGTTTTGTCCAGGATGAATTCAAATCCAAACTCTTTTATGTGGAAAGTATTCATAGCTATGACTTTAAGTAAACCTCGTGGCCCACTCACCTGGGAAGCTACAGATAGCAGTGGTGCAAAATGAAGAATTAGTGCATGATGGATTTTCCCTTCTTTCTAATGGGATAACCTCTCTGGCAGACCCTGCTGAGATCAGTCTATTTTACCTTTTTGTTTTGCAGCCTCCTCTAAGATGAAAGTACAATATATCATCCTACTGCTGCTGAAGGTGCATCATGTCCTGGCAGGACTGAAGGGGGGTGAAAAGTATTATTGGTGGGAGGCCTTATTTGGATTGTCACTGATGACAACAAGAACTTTGAATCTGATGCTTCATCCAGTTGTGATTTTGTTAGCTCTGACAGTATTGTGCTTATTACTTCGAATCATTTTATGTATGGTACACAACTGGTACACAACTAAGCAAATACTCCCTGTTCATCACAAGAAATTCCCCAATAGTGCAATTGATAGTGACATTTTATATTACTAAAGCTGTTTGCTTACCACAAGTTTGCAAGCACATTAATATTATATAAAGATAATACTAATTTAACACTTCAACCAAGCAATTTATCAAACAATTGGACTCTTACCACTGATATACAACACGCCACATATTTATAACACAGAGGCACTACCACTCTATGAGCTGATAAAGTGGATTGACTGTAGTCAGGGGGTGGAGTGTGGCAGATACACTTGAGTCCCCCCCCCCCCCCCCCCCCACCAAACCAGCAGAAGTTTGGTACAGACTCCAAAGGAGGTGAACAGCCAGGCCAAGAACTCCTTTCTGGAGAACACTGATAAGTTATGGGTGCAAGGAGCCTCGTGCATACCTTTCCAACTGTATGCAACTTGACTACAAGCCAACCACTTTATTCCAAAAATGTGACATCCTGGGTGAGCCTACTTTGAGCTCTCTCTGCTAGACAAGCTGGCTATATGGCAATGATTTTTTACTACTCAGAGATCCCTGGATGAGCCCAATTTAAATTTCATATCAATAATTTAGCTTAAGTAAATGCATACTAAATAGAATGAATCACTTAGAATTATGAGGTCATGTGATTTTTAATACACTGTCTGCTTCCTGTTACTCAGTAAGCTGAATTTGCTGAACTCTTAAGCTGTATGCTGTAAAGTTCCACTCACATTCACCAAACTGCATCAACTTAATGGAAACAAAACGGCTACAGATTACTGTGGAAATCTGCGAGATAAGGCCTGTTCTGCACTTTACTGGAAAGAAATAGAATTCATTCAGACAAAACAACACCTTCAAGGCTATGAAAACAATATCTACAGCTAAACAAAACAAAGGCCCATCTGAGATCAGCAAAAAGGATCCAATGAGAAGCAAGAAGTGCTCAGACTCAAATATTGCTGTTGGACTGAATTATGGTGTGAGGGGTAGGTAAATAGTCTGTAAGGGTATAAAAACACAGGGATTTCTATGTTTGGGTGGGACCTCTGTGAAGGCACCCAGCTCAAGCCAACCCTGTTGCTGTACTACTCCATTAAATTATTTATTTCTACAAACTTTGAAACCTGAGAGTTTGCTTCGAGAGACCCAGGATCCAGACTTCAGAGCAATCTGGCACCAGACCACTAGAGGGGAGGTAAGCAGGTTGAGATGCAGAATGATGAAACTTTGAAATCCTACCAAGCGATATAAAGAATTGGGTGTGCACATATAATCCTTTGGCCATGAACACATAAAATCCCTTACCTGTTTTCCCTTACCCTCTATGTCTCTCAGACTCGAACTATCAATCAAGTCTGGGGCTAAGTTTGGATCCAGATGCACCTAGACTCCTCTCTAAGAAGGAGTTTAGGACACAAGGGGGTCCATTCTGAACCTGGTGACTCAACGGGAAGGCCCCTCTCTACCCTTTCGCATCTCCTGTCCCTATAGAAATCACTCTAAACCAACTCTCACCCGATTCTGCTTGGCATATCTCCTCCATGCAGTAAGTAATAGAGTGAACCTTGCCATCGAACTCTGTGAAGTCGCACTTTTACTTAAGTGATCTAAACACTGCTCTGTGGCAAACAGGACCCTAAATCACTCATCTGTGACAGAAACTCATCTACACATCTTTTAAACACCTCCAGGGATTCAACCCCTTCCCTGGGCAGTTTGTTCCAATGCCTGACAACACTTTCAGTGAAGAAGTTTTTCCTAATATCCAATCTAAACCTCCCTTGGCACAACTCGAGGCCATTCCTCTTGCCCTACCACTTGTTGCTCGGGAAAAGAGACCATCACCCTTTTTGCTACAACCTCCTTTCAGGTCGTTTCCCCTCAGCCTCCTTTTCTCCAGGCTAAACAACCCCAGCTCCCTCAGCCGTTCCTGATAAGACTTGTGCTTCAGACCCTTCACCAGCTTCATTGCCCTTCTCTGAACTCGCTCCAGCACCTCAATGTCTTTCTTGTAGTGAGAGGCCCAAAAATGAACACAGTATTTAAGGTGCGGTCTCACCAGACCTGAGTATAGGGGGACAGTCACTTCCGTAGTCCTGCTGGCCACAGTATTTTAGATACGACCCAGGATGCCGTTGGCCTTTTTGGCCACCTGAGCACACTGCTGGCTCATATTCAGCCAGATGTCGACCCACATCCCCAGGTCCTTTTCCGCCAGGCAGATTTCTAGCTGCTCTTCCCTGAGCCTGTAGTGTTGCATGGGGTTGTTGTGACCCAAGGGCAGGACCTGGCACTTGGTCTTGTTGAACCTCATAGAATTGTCCTCAACCCATCGATCCAGCCTGACCAGATCCCTCTGTAGAGCCTTCCTACTCTCCAGCAGATCGACACTTCCACCCAACTTGGTGTCATCTGCAAGCTTACTGAGGATGCACTCGATCTCCTCGTTCAGATCGTTGATAAAGATCTTAAACAGAACTGGCCCCAGCACTGAGCCCTGGCGAAAACCACTTGTGACTGGCTGCCAACTGGATTTGACTCCATTCACCACAACTCTTTGGGCCTGGCCATCCAGCCAGTTTTTTACCCAGTGAACAATACGCCTGTCCAAGCCATGAGCAGCCAGTTTCTCCAGGAGAATGCTGTGGGAAACATTGTCAAAGGTTTTACTAAGGTCTAGGTAGACAACATCCACAGCTTTTCCCTCATCCACTGCGCGGGTCACCTTGTCATAGAAGGAGATCAGGCTAGTCAGGCAGGACCTGCCTTTCATAAACCAATGCTGACTGGGCCTGAATGTTTGGTTGTCCTGTATGTGCTGCATGATGGCACTCAGGATGAACTGTTCCATAATCTGCCCTGGCACCAAGGTCAGACTAACAGGCCTGTAGTTCCCCAGATCCTCCTTCCAACCCTTCTTGTAGATGGGCATCACATTTGCTGACCTCCAGTGAACTGGGACCTCCCTGGTTAGCCAGGACTGCTGACAAATAATTGAAAGTGGCTATCTGCATCCTTGTAGTCCTCCTGAGTTGCCTGCTCCTTCTTCCAAAGGTTATATATTCTCCTTTTATTCCTGAGTTCCAGTCAAAGTCTCTCCTCCGGAAGTCCAATGAAATGTAAAGAAAGGCCACCTTATGGTTCTTCTTAAGGCAGGCTGCAAGAAAGCTTGGGAAGTAAACAGTAAACTTTCTTTACATTTCATTAGGGCCCAATTAATCTCTGCGCTGTTGCAGAATCCAGAGCAAAGATGCATCTTCCCTCCTGCATCCAAAAACTATTCAGGAGCTTTTTCCTCTTGGAAGGACTCATGGGCAATGTGATGGTCGGAGGCTGTCTTGGGCATAGCAATCAAAAAATGATCGAGTTTTCAATTCTTGGAGAAGGAAGAAGTGGCATCAGCAGAACTGCTACCTTGGACTTCCGGAGGAGAGACTTTGACCTGTTTAGGAGGCTGGTTGGCAGAGTCCCTTGGGAGGCAGTCCTGAAGGGCAAAGGGATCCAGGAAGGCTGGTCGCTCTTCAAGAAGGAAATCTTAGAGGTGCAGGAGCAGGCTGTCCCTGTGTGCTAGAAGACAAGCTGGCGGGGAAGAAGACCAGCCTGGTTGAACAGAGAGCTTCAGCTGGAACTCAGGAATAAAAGGAGAATATATAACCTTTGGAAGAGGGAGCAGGCAACTCAGGAGGACTACAAGGATGCAGTAAAATTATGCAGGGAGAAAATTAGAAGGGCCAAAGCCCAACTAGATCTGTGCCTGGCTACTGCCATAAAAGGGAACAAAAATGTTTCTGTAGCTACATGACCAACAAAAGGAGGGCTAAGGAGAATCTCCACCATCTAGTGGGTGTGGGGATTGGAAACACAGTGACAGAGGATGAAGGAAAGGCTGAGGTAATTAATGCCTTCTTTGCCTCGGTCTTTAATACTAAGACCAGTTGTGCTCAAAGTGCACAGCCCCCTGAGATGGAAGACAGGGGTGGGGAGCAGAATGAAGCCCCAATAATCCAAGGGGAAATGGTTAGCGACTTGCTACACCACTTAGACACCCACAAATCCATGGGGCCAGATGGGATCCACACAAGAGTTCTGAGGGAGCTGGCAGAAGTGCTCACCAAGCCACTTTCAATTATTTGTCAGCAGTCCTGGCTAACCAGGGAGGTCCCAGTTCACTGGAGGTCAGCAAATGTGATGCCCATCTACAAGAAGGGTTGGAAGGAGGATCTGGGGAACTACAGGCCTGTTAGTCTGACCTTGGTGCCAGGGCAGATTATGGAACAGTTCATCCTGAGTGCCATCATGCAGCACATACAGGACAACCAAACATTCAGGCCCAGTCAGCATTGGTTTATGAAAGGCAGGTCCTGCCTGACTAGCCTGATCTCCTTCTATGACAAGGTGACCCGCGCAGTGGATGAGGGAAAAGCTGTGGATGTTGTCTACCTAGACCTTAGTAAAACCTTTGACAATGTTTCCCACAGCATTCTCCTGGAGAAACTGGCTGCTCATGGCTTGGACAGGCGTATTGTTCACTGGGTAAAAAACTGGCTGGATGGCCAGGCCCAAAGAGTTGTGGTGAATGGAGTCAAATCCAGTTGGCAGCCAGTCACAAGTGGTTTTCGCCAGGGCTCAGTGCTGGGGCCAGTTCTGTTTAAGATCTTTATCAACGATCTGAACGAGGAGATCGAGTGCATCCTCAGTAAGCTTGCAGATGACACCAAGTTGGGTGGAAGTGTCGATCTGCTGGAGAGTAGGAAGGCTCTACAGAGGGATCTGGTCAGGCTGGATCGATGGGTTGAGGACAATTCTATGAGGTTCAACAAGACCAAGTGCCAGGTCCTGCCCTTGGGTCACAACAACCCCATGCAACACTACAGGCTCAGGGAAGAGCAGCTAGAAATCTGCCTGGCGGAAAAGGACCTGGGGATGTGGGTCGACATCTGGCTGAATATGAGCCAGCAGTGTGCTCAGGTGGCCAAAAAGGCCAACGGCATCCTGGGTCGTATCTAAAATACTGTGGCCAGCAGGACTACGGAAGTGACTGTCCCCCTATACTCAGGTCTGGTGAGACCGCACCTTAAATACTGTGTTCATTTTTGGGCCTCTCACTACAAGAAAGACATTGAGGTGCTGGAGCGAGTTCAGAGAAGGGCAATGAAGCTGGTGAAGGGTCTGAAGCACAAGTCTTATCAGGAACGGCTGAGGGAGCTGGGGTTGTTTAGCCTGGAGAAAAGGAGGCTGAGGGGAAACGACCTGAAAGGAGGTTGTAGCAAAAAGGGTGATGGTCTCTTTTCCCGAGCAACAAGTGGTAGGGCAAGAGGAATGGCCTCGAGTTGTGCCAAGGGA
Organism: Columba livia; assembly: GCF_036013475.1. Lineage (NCBI taxonomy): Eukaryota > Metazoa > Chordata > Aves > Columbiformes > Columbidae > Columba > Columba livia. Next base: position 20,332,432 of record NC_088641.1, on the reverse strand, counting down.
GGTTTAGATTGGATATTAGGAAAAACTTCTTCACTGAAAGTGTTGTCAGGCATTGGAACAAACTGCCCAGGGAAGGGGTTGAATCCCTGGAGGTGTTTAAAAGATGTGTAGATGAGTTTCTGTCACAGATGAGTGATTTAGGGTCCTGTTTGCCACAGAGCAGTGTTTAGATCACTTAAGTAAAAGTGCGACTTCACAGAGTTCGATGGCAAGGTTCACTCTATTACTTACTGCATGGAGGAGATATGCCAAGCAGAATCGGGTGAGAGTTGGTTTAGAGTGATTTCTATAGGGACAGGAGATGCGAAAGGGTAGAGAGGGGCCTTCCCGTTGAGTCACCAGGTTCAGAATGGACCCCCTTGTGTCCTAAACTCCTTCTTAGAGAGGAGTCTAGGTGCATCTGGATCCAAACTTAGCCCCAGACTTGATTGATAGTTCGAGTCTGAGAGACATAGAGGGTAAGGGAAAACAGGTAAGGGATTTTATGTGTTCATGGCCAAAGGATTATATGTGCACACCCAATTCTTTATATCGCTTGGTAGGATTTCAAAGTTTCATCATTCTGCATCTCAACCTGCTTACCTCCCCTCTAGTGGTCTGGTGCCAGATTGCTCTGAAGTCTGGATCCTGGGTCTCTCGAAGCAAACTCTCAGGTTTCAAAGTTTGTAGAAATAAATAATTTAATGGAGTAGTACAGCAACAGGGTTGGCTTGAGCTGGGTGCCTTCACAGAGGTCCCACCCAAACATAGAAATCCCTGTGTTTTTATACCCTTACAGACTATTTACCTACCCCTCACACCATAATTCAGTCCAACAGCAATATTTGAGTCTGAGCACTTCTTGCTTCTCATTGGATCCTTTTTGCTGATCTCAGATGGGCCTTTGTTTTGTTTAGCTGTAGATATTGTTTTCATAGCCTTGAAGGTGTTGTTTTGTCTGAATGAATTCTATTTCTTTCCAGTAAAGTGCAGAACAGGCCTTATCTCGCAGATTTCCACAGTAATCTGTAGCCGTTTTGTTTCCATTAAGTTGATGCAGTTTGGTGAATGTGAGTGGAACTTTACAGCATACAGCTTAAGAGTTCAGCAAATTCAGCTTACTGAGTAACAGGAAGCAGACAGTGTATTAAAAATCACATGACCTCATAATTCTAAGTGATTCATTCTATTTAGTATGCATTTACTTAAGCTAAATTATTGATATGAAATTTAAATTGGGCTCATCCAGGGATCTCTGAGTAGTAAAAAATCATTGCCATATAGCCAGCTTGTCTAGCAGAGAGAGCTCAAAGTAGGCTCACCCAGGATGTCACATTTTTGGAATAAAGTGGTTGGCTTGTAGTCAAGTTGCATACAGTTGGAAAGGTATGCACGAGGCTCCTTGCACCCATAACTTATCAGTGTTCTCCAGAAAGGAGTTCTTGGCCTGGCTGTTCACCTCCTTTGGAGTCTGTACCAAACTTCTGCTGGTTTGGTGGGGGGGGGGGGGGGGGGACTCAAGTGTATCTGCCACACTCCACCCCCTGACTACAGTCAATCCACTTTATCAGCTCATAGAGTGGTAGTGCCTCTGTGTTATAAATATGTGGCGTGTTGTATATCAGTGGTAAGAGTCCAATTGTTTGATAAATTGCTTGGTTGAAGTGTTAAATTAGTATTATCTTTATATAATATTAATGTGCTTGCAAACTTGTGGTAAGCAAACAGCTTTAGTAATATAAAATGTCACTATCAATTGCACTATTGGGGAATTTCTTGTGATGAACAGGGAGTATTTGCTTAGTTGTGTACCAGTTGTGTACCATACATAAAATGATTCGAAGTAATAAGCACAATACTGTCAGAGCTAACAAAATCACAACTGGATGAAGCATCAGATTCAAAGTTCTTGTTGTCATCAGTGACAATCCAAATAAGGCCTCCCACCAATAATACTTTTCACCCCCCTTCAGTCCTGCCAGGACATGATGCACCTTCAGCAGCAGTAGGATGATATATTGTACTTTCATCTTAGAGGAGGCTGCAAAACAAAAAGGTAAAATAGACTGATCTCAGCAGGGTCTGCCAGAGAGGTTATCCCATTAGAAAGAAGGGAAAATCCATCATGCACTAATTCTTCATTTTGCACCACTGCTATCTGTAGCTTCCCAGGTGAGTGGGCCACGAGGTTTACTTAAAGTCATAGCTATGAATACTTTCCACATAAAAGAGTTTGGATTTGAATTCATCCTGGACAAAACATAAATCAGAAAGAAAGTGCATGACTGTGCAACCACACCAGTTGTCTGGGATGGCGTATGGCACTGCAGACTATGTTTGCTGTGATGTCTAGCCCTGTTGTGCTCTGCCATCCAGTGAATGAAGTTACTTGATCTCATTTAAACCTTGTCAAGATACAGGCAGCAAAATATTTGACTTACTTTTACATGTAGTAGACTGTCAGTTTATACAAGTATCATGAGTATGAGCTAGATTGATTTCAAATCATTCATAGAATCATAGAATTGTTTTGGTTGGAAAAGACCTTTAAGATCATCGAGCCCAACCGTTAACCTAGTACTGTCAAGTTCGCCTTTAAACTGTGTCCCTAAGAACCTGTGGCAGATGCACTCGACCTCCCCCCAGCCGAACCAGCAGCAGTTTGGTACAGACTCCAAAGGAGGTAAAGGTCTGAGCTGCAGCCAGGCCAAGAACTGATAAATGGCAAATGGAAACGCATTGAATATTACCACTGGTGAACAAGTAATAGAAGAAGGTGAAGGAAGCGCACAAGTGGGACAGTTAAGAGCAGTTGTTCTGGCAACACAAAACAGAGCAAAAATTATCGATGTGGACTCCTATATTGTGTGGGCTGGCACCACACAGTGGCTCCGTCAGTGGGAATCACTGAATTGGGAAGCAAATAGATCCCCAATTTGGAGAACTCCAGATTGGCAACTATTACTAGATATAGCCAGAAGAACACCATTCAAGATGGGATGGGTAAAAGCTCACACCAAAGACAATAAACCTGCCACAAATTGGACTAAAATCAGGAAAAGAAAAATAGGGAACTTTAATAATCTTGAATGGTATCAGTTGGGAGAATGGTTACATCAAAAATTAGGCCATACAGGTAAAAAAGCACTCTACTTTGATGCACAGAGCAAGGGCTGGCCCCTGGACAGAAAAACTTGTGAAGCCATTCTCACAGAATGCCCTCGATGTAGATCAAGATTATAGACAAATCACCCTGCTAAAGTGCAGGGCAGCTAATCATGTCCAGGGTGGGATCAGTATGAGTAAATGTGGCTATCTGCATCTGAAATAGTCAAAGCTCCTTCTCTGGCTAGTAGAGAACGATGGGGTTTATGTGCAATTCATCTCCTTAAAGCAGATATCTAAAATAGCTAAGTGAATTGAGTTCTGAAAATGTGTGTGTCTCTGCTGAATACAAGGAAGCCTTACTGTCCTACCTCAGTGTCACGGTTCAACCCAAGCTAGCAGTCTAAACCATGATAACCACTTGCTCACTCCCTGCCACCACCCCCCTAAATAAGGTAGAGAATCAAAAGGGAAGGGAGAAGCTCGTGGACTGGAATAAACACAGTTTAATAACAAAACAGTACCAATATACTATAACGAATATATACAGAAAATAGAAAATAGAATATAAAGTAAAAGATACTCAGTGCAATTCCTCACGAATTCCGTCCGCACTGAGCAGCCAGTCCCGGGAAGAGAGCACACTGGTCCCCTATCAGCTGATCCTGGGGGAAGAAGGAAAAAAGGCAGAAAGGCCCAGAGGCCCACTGCAAAAACAGCAGGATGGCAAAAGGCTGAACTAAAAGAACTCCATAATGGAACTCAACCAAAATGGAGCAGAACCGGAATGGGTCTCCATCTCCCTAGCTGGAAAACCTGACTCTTCTTAAATATGAAGGATGACGCTATTGGCATGGAGTATTCTTATTGATTAGTCTGGATGTCGGTCAAGGGTCTGCCCCATCTATGCCCCCATTCCTAGCTGCCTCTCACCTGCAGGCAGAGAGCTCAGAAAGACCTTGACTCCCAGACAACAACTAAGATAACAGTAGGTTCTTACATTCTCTTTGTACCAACTCAAAAACACTGGAAAGTGTCCCGGGGTGTTATCTTCGTTTCCTCAAACTAAATCCAAACAATGACTGTGCTAGCTATGAAAAATAAAAGTTTCTAAGTGCATAAAGAAAATTAACTCGCTTTCAGTCAAACAAGCACATTCCACCCCTTAATTCATACCATTTACGTTATGCTTAGACCTTACCAATACACTCTGTATGGGAATACTGCAAGAATGGCGAGGAGGATAACTGCAAATACACTCAAGCAGCTGCAGCCGGGGTGTGGAAAAGCACATAAATCACAAGTAGAACCTCTGTGTTTAGATAACAGGCCTGTGAAAAGAGTCGCAAAGGCACCTTCTCATAGATCCTTGAGATTCCTGCAGGCAAAGATCAAAAGCAGTGTGGTAAAACTGCGCCTGTGTGAATCCCTATACAGGCTCGTTGTTCTTCAAGCAGAGGTGAATTCTGCAGCACCTGTGTCTCCACTTGTGTCACCTCTGCCTTGGAGCTTAAGTGCTGTTTCGGAGGTCCCCCGGGTAGTGAGGTAGCAAAACATAAATTTGCTGTTTGCAGTTGCATTCGTA